>NC_092639.1:20120227-20447727 GCF_039555335.1 Amphiura filiformis
TGGCTCCAAAAACACACATATTGTTAAAAATGTCTTCAAAATATTATTATAAAAATACCCCTTGGGCAATGTTTTTGACTCCTTCAGAGGAAAAATTCACAATTGAAAGGGTAAAAAAAAATTGAAAATACCCCTTCAGCAAAATGCTTAAAGAAAACCCTGATTGTCACATGTTCCTATGTAATAGCATGGTAATATTCGTATTGCTCGGACTTGGATGTCGACCTTTTCCCATGATACATCACAATTACATCGCAAACCGCTGGCGGCGCCCTTATTGTGAATAGCGAGAATTACATTTGATAAACATACTCCCCCTGTTCAAGTTCAAGTTCAAGTTCAGTACGGTTAAACACCCCAGGTGGGGAAAATAAACCGGATTTCGTGTGTGTGCTTTTTTCTTTCACTATTTGTAAATTTCTTGTAGATGTGCTTTGAAAGCTATGGGGTCAGTTATTGCTATTGATGATTCTGGCAGTGAGTTCCATTCGGTGACAGCCCTTGGTAGAAATGAGAATTTGTAGGTGTCCTTTGATGGTTGTGGTGGTATGAAGGCTTTGCTGTGATTATTCCTGGTGGAGCGTGTTACCGGGTGCAGTAGGGTTTGGACCGGGATGGCTAGGTGACCTTCGTCGATTTCTGGAACTGGCTGAGACGCGATATTTTCCGTCTGGTAGATAGAAGTGGCCACTCCAGATCCGTCATCATGTCGGTGACACTGCTCCGCCTGTCATAGACGTTTTTAACAAAGCGGGCAGCCCTGCGCTGAACAGCTTCAAGTTGGTATATTTGGTCCGCGGTGTAAGGGTCCCAGACTGCAGCGCAGTACTCCATGGAAGGTCGCACCAATGATTTGTAAGCCATGTTCTTGATATCTTCAGTGCATCCCGTAGATTTCTTTTTATAAAACCCAGTGATCTGTTAGCTTTTGCAGCTACTTGACTAATGTGATTTTTCCATTTCATGTTGTTTGAGATGTCTACACCAAGATATGTGTGTGAATTTGTTTGACTAAGAACGGAACCATTTAGTGAATATGTATGTTGTTTTGGTTCTTTGGCATTTGTAACCTTTAAGACAAAACATTTGGCTATGTTGAAATTCATGCACCATGTATGTTCCCAGCTACAGAGTCTGTCAAGGTCCTTTTGGAGTTTGTCGGCGTCGACGTCAATGCTGATTGTTCTGTAAAGAACACAATCATCAGCAAAAAAGTCGGACAGTGGAGGTGATTTGGTCGGGAGGTCATTAATATATAATAAGAAAAGCAAAGGACCGAGTACAGTGCCCTGCGGAACGCCTGATTTGACATGTACCCAGTCCGATGCATCACCTCCTATAACAACCTTTTGCTTTCTTTGCATTAGGAAGTTAGAAATCCATGTTAGCGTCGGTCCATCCACACCATAATGGGCAAGTTTCAGCAAGAGCCTCTGATGTGGAACTACATCAAAGGCCTTGCTGAAGTCCATTATGATGACGCCTGTCTGTCGCCCCTTGTCGAGGGATTTGGCGAAGTCGTTTGTTGTCAGTATTAATTGAGATTCACACGATCGATTTCGGGGAAAGCCATGTTGATGGTCGGTCAATATGCCATACTTGTCAAGATGTTTCATGACATTCGAATGAATGACATGTTCCATCACCTTGCAACATATAGAAGTAAGGGAAACCGGTCTATAGTTGCAAGGCTGTGTGCTTGATCTCCTTTTTGAAGATTGGAGTTACATTCGCATTCTTCCAATCTTCAGGCAATTTGCCAGTCTCAAGTGATTTCCTAAAGATGGTCGCCAGGGCTGGCGCAATCTCCTTGCCCCCATCTTTAGGATGCGTGCGGGCACGCCGTCAGGTCCAGTTGCTTTGTTCGGGTCAAGGTCAGTCAGTAGCTCTTCAATACCATTGATGGATATATGTATGTTTGGCATGCATGGAAATTTTGAACCTGGTATGTGTGGAAGATTATCAAGTCTCTCCTTACAGAACACCGACTCAAATTGATGGTTCAGGATGTCAGCCTTCTTAATATTTTCAGAAACTAGTCTCCCATCGATTTTAAGTGATGGAATACCGAAAGAGTCACGCTTAAGACTCTTAATGAAGGAGTAAAACTTCTTCATTGATACCATACATGTGTCTCTAACATATTGACGGTAATTTCAAGCGAGACTCTCTATTAAGCTGTTTACTGAAGTGATCGAAAGATCTCCCAGTCATCTGTACTGTTTGAGTGCTTTGCCTTGCTAAAGGCTTTCTTTTTTCCTATACAACCGTGTGACATTTCGACTGAACCACGGAGGTTTCTTGTGAGGGCTTCACGATCTTTGAAGGGATGTTCCGCTCCATAGTACCCTTGACCCTGGTACAGGAATCATCCCACATCTCATCTACTGTGACCATCTCTGAACAGAGATCTAGAAAATCACTACTAATCTCAGCTAGATCTGACCTTACGGCTGACCAATCTGCTTTGTGGTATGAAAATACCTTCCTGGGTTTAGATTTATTAACTTTTGGGCGGTATTTATTGTAACCACTGGAATTCCATTGTGGTCACTCATCCCAGGAATAACCCTCACATTTTCGACCAGGCTAGTATTTGACACAAAAAACAAATCCAAAATATTTTGACCACGAGTTGGTTCACGGACTACCTGGTCTAGGCCAAAATCATTGGTTAATTCCAATAATTGCCTACATAACCCAGGTTTTGGACAACCCTGGGTGGTTGACTGTTCCTCCCAATCAATGTGAGAGAGGTTGAAATCACCAGCCAACCATATATTGTGGTCTTTGTTATTCTCTAATTTGGAAAGTGACACCTGTAGCTGTTCTAGTATATCACTTCCCGATTCGGGGGGTCTATAAAAGGCACCTAAAAGGATTTTTTTGGAGCCGACAAGCTCTAATTGTGCCCATAATATTTCGCACTCACTGTCCAAGTCTGCACGATGTGACATGATGATGTCGTTTTTCATGCAGATAAAGACTCCACCGTAACGCTTACCATGGTCATCAAGGGGCCTATCTTTTCGGATGACGGAATAATTTGATGGAAAAATTTCACTACTACTTATGTCATCCGACAGCCAAGACTCTGTTCCGATTAAAATATCAAGGCTATTTACGTCCAGACAGAATGCCAGCTCGGCAACTTTGTTACAGACGCTCTGGAAGTTTATGACCATGACTTTGACTGGTTTGTTCTTAGGGGAGGGATGGCCACTACCAGTGGTAGTAGGCTTGTCAGACCATCTTGTACGCTTATGAAAACCTGTGTCTTGCGTGATGCCTAGTTGGAATATGAATAGGTGATGATGCAGCTAAGGGGGATTTAATGTCATCCTCACTACTTAGCGAAGATAGCACTCTGTAACTATTTTCTGTTACAGTCGACCAAGAGGTAAACAATGAACTTGCAAAGTTCGGCAAACCGCACGCATACATATCCAGGAGACATCACTGTCCTCCAGAGCTGCATATGTCCGAGTACTCATATTTAGGCACTTGGCGTGAAACCATGCGTCACACATGTCACATCCAACAGCATAGCATGACCAGTCACATTCTTCATTGCAAATTTGGCAGGGGAAATCGGGACCGGGATTAGTCTCTATATCGCCAGCTTGCATGACAAGGATCATGCAATAGGTGAGAACCAACTTGCGGAGACTAATATGGTCTGACTTCGACCTTATCTAACCAAGTAACAATTTGATGTCAGCAGGATATAAGTAGAACTTGAAAACAAATGTCATGTTTGCAATTGTATCAGAAATATTGACATGTTCATGCATATTGAATGGTGAAAGACATCTATAACAATCATAACAACAGTAATACATGTAAGAGCATATTGATATATTACTATGACTCAGTGAATACTCATCAGAAACATAATGCACTGTACTAGTATGATGAGTATTTGACACAACATCAACATGTATGTTTACAGAATTTATACTGGGTTTAAGCTTATGTAGCTCGATTCTCTTTTACACATGAATATAAAAATCACCAACAGAGATATATGAAAAATGAAGACCTTCATGATGCATCATGGATGATAAAAATAAGGTCACCATCACACATCCCAGCCCTACTTGCCACCACACCCGGCGTTACGCTATTGCGTTAGCACTGCATGATGATAAATGGAGACGCCATCTTGGATTGGTATCAAAACAATAACAAGTTACAAAATGATGGAAAATACCTGACCCAGATGAAATTTTATATCACAAAAAGCACACTACTGTGTGGTAAGGATGTTATTTTACCACATGGATGACAAATGGAAAGCGGATGGCTGAATAAGATGGTGGATTCAAGCCAATTTTGAGCAGCAACTAGATGACACGTCTGCTCTCCGCGAAGCACACACACACACACACTCCCTGTGGAAGATATTTCCAAAATCTTCCACAGGGGTAGTGTGGATTTTAATGGGAATAGCCCATTTGACCAGTTGTGCAGAATTTTGTCCGAGTGGGTCAGATGTTACAAAATGTACTATTTGTGACCTGCTCCCCAAAATGAGCGTAAAGTTGCAAGTTGGTAGTTTGAGACTCCTGGCTGCTGAATTGATGTTCTTTGTTTGACGTGCACCTGTAAATGCCAGAAGTATGTCTTTGTGAATGGGGCATTCTGTATGCCAGTAGTATACCCTTTGTGAATAGGGTACAACATGCACATTAGGGGAATAGGGCATTCACAAAGGACATACTTCTGGCTTGTACATGATGAGTGCATCAAACAAAGAACAATAACTCAGTAGCCAGGAGGTCTCGAAAATACCAATTTGTGACTTATGCTTATTTTGTGGGAGCAGGTCCCATTTATAATGAAATTATCATTCGTATGAACACAATCAGTTCCCACCCACTCAGGGAAATGAAAATCCATGCACATACTCCCAAAAACAACCTAAATCAGGGAAAATACAGGGAATTTGAGTAGCCTGTGAAAATTATTTTTTGTCATTTTGGAATGCATGTGTCTTGTATACAGCATATGACCCCGAGTTGTATTTCGGCCATTCAGCTGTAAATTGAGTTCATACGCAGGCCCGTACATAGGGGGGGTGCGGTTGCACTCCCCTCCCCCAAATGTGCCAAAGTATACAAAAATTCCCAAAATATGACAATATGCGAGCTTAGCGATCAAACAAATCGGGGTTTTTACACTTTTTGGCCAAAAAAGGTCCAACTTTTTGAGGAAAAGTCCACTTTTTACAAAATTGCCCCCCCCTTGGAAAAAAAAAGGTCCACTTTTTCAAAATCAGCACCCCCACCCCCAAAAAATATCCTGCATACGGGCCTGTTCATATGTCATACTTTTGGAAAGAATTTTCTGTCTCAAGATAGTCATTTGAAACAGTCCACACACCCCGATACAACCTTGGTAAAGGGGAAATATTAAGTTCTCAAGCAATTTGACAATTTGTTAGAGAAAACTGTGTTGTTGTTTTTTAAATGCTGGGAACCCTGACAATGTTGCTTGGAGAGGATTTTGCAAAATGCATTTTTGTAGTAAAGAAAGGACAAGCAGCCCCCTTTTACCCCTGGGAGCCTCTCATCCTGGGCATACCAAATTTTTATTTAAAAAAATGTTGGAAATGCAAGCAAATATGAATGCATTAGCGCAAGCAAGAAAAATGAATCGGACGTGACACAAACACATCCGAAAGCACTGTGCGTAGTATGCCGAGGCACTCTAGTGCAATAATACACAATTACAGTATTGGTCCGAGTATAGTCCCACCCGCTTTTTTATGTGAACATTTTTCACAATTGGGGGGTGGGATTATACTCGAATTTTGTTTGTTTTTTAAGTTTATTTTTTTCCAGTTTTGGAGTGTCACTGGACCTAGACCTAGATGCTAGGATCATTCATGGTTGACCTAAAAAAAATTTAAAAAAATTCAAGATATTTTGTATTTTTAATATGAAAATTGATACTTTGTTTTCATGTCATACTCTATTAATGATTTCAAAATGCATTCAAATTCAATGCATTCAACTTTTTTTTTTTTTATAGAGTATGACATGAATACAAATGGGGGGGTGGGATTATACTCGAGCGTGGGACTATACTCGGACGAATACGGTAATACTAATATACACTCCAGGCTTTTTCTAACATTTGCTCTGCTTAGTTCTCCCCCTCTAAAGAGTGTATTATAAATGTTATTATTTCCTATTTTTATTCACAGGAGAGAAGAATAGAGAAGAAATTCAACAAGCAGGCATTCAAAGAGGAAGAGAAGAGACAAGGGAAAGTAATAATGAACTTGAAACAGAACTTACAGGGCATCAAAATGGTGTAGCAATATCATCTTAGCGTGATACATCAAGGAAACTGGTACTCTCTTGGTTGGGTTCACCGCGCGCAAAGGAGATGCATGCTGAAAAACAATGATAGCATGTCCCTCTTGCCAACCTGGTTGCTATCGGCGCCCTCCATCATTAGACTATTCCAGTTGGAATATATACACCCCTGTGGAAGACATTACCTTAACGCTGCTGTGTACTCTAGCCATTGTTTCTTTCTCAAAATTGAGTTTTTATGATATGTTTGTACCTTGTTATGTTTTTTATAAATACAAGGAATGAAAATCCAGATTTGTAAACTCCAACTGCAATATTTTAAGGATTTTATTTCACTATTCCACTCGTGTTTGAAATTGAAAAGGAAAGAAAATCTTTGTTGTACCAGCAAGGTACACGCACAAGAACAACTCATCGCGTTGCGTGTCGCGCAATTTGTTAACGCACAAATACGCTGACGGCATACGCGACGCTTATCTGTATGCGCTGGCGCCTCTTATGGAAACACCACGGAAGCACTGATTTCACAAAAACCTAGTGGTCAAATGGCTCCGCTTTAGCTGATAAAATGTGGGTTTTTCAAGTTCTTTCCCCGATTTAAATATCAAGTTATGAATGGATTTCGCTCAAACTTCTCAAGGGGCTGTGGATTTACCCGATGTTCACGTAATATAAGTTACAAAACGAAAACTGTCGCATTCTCCTGTGAGATTCGATGAAAGTGCAAAATGTGACCACTTTAAACTTCAACAGCCATTATTTCAATGTTCATTTTCTCGGTAAAATGACGATTTAGGTACACGATAACTCAATAAATACAGCATCTATAGGTAAGCAAATATGATCATCGTAAAAGCATGATCGACTCAAGAAACGGTTTTCTCACTTTTTTATATTTTGGTCTATTTCCGATTTTGGGCATCATTTTGTGCAAATAGGCGTTTTGAATTTTAAAAGTTCATTTTGATGCCTTATATGGTCAATATCTCAAAAAATAAGGCCAATATCAAAAAATAAAAAAACGTTTTTGGAATGGAGCCTCAAGATTGAGCTAAAAACAAAATAAAATATTTTGGAAAGAGTGTTTTTTGTTATGATGTACCTAACAAATATTGCCAAAAACTCACTTTTTGTGATTTTCTTCAAAATTGTTGTTTTACCCCAAATCTGTATTTATATTAAGATTTATTGATGTCTTGCCTTCATAAAAATGTATACTTTTATATGTTTTACGCGAAGTTATTGCACTTTTACTACATGCATGTCTGAGAGTACACAGCCACCTTAATTACCCACACAGGTGTAGATTTCAAATGGAATCGCCCATTCGGTATATGTAACCCCATTTGAAATTCACACTCCCTGTGTAGGAGATTAACTTCATGTCTTCCATAGGGGGCCCTATGCAGTAGCAACATTGGTACTGTATAGGTACTCTGTGTGTACCAGACAGGTACTTTGGCAACGGTATTCCAGTCAAGCAGTTGCAAAAGGATTCTTGTAGTGTATATAGCCACCATCACATTTTCTTTCATTATGGATTTCAGTTACTGCTCTGAAATCAAGGAAACTATATGGAACTGGTTGTTGCTTTCTTATTAAGATTTTGTAGCACCAAAACACAATCACTTACCCTTTTTATTCAAATGCTCATCAGAAAATAGGCCCTGGGACACTCATCTTTGGAAGTGACAGGGATGTGTGGACAGCAGTTCGAAACTAAGGTCTTTTGGTGAGAGCCTATACACCGAAAAAGGGGGATCTTTCAGTGATAAGCCCCAAAAAGGGGGTCTTTTCATGAGACTGGGGGAAATCTTACCAAAAAAGGGGGGTCATTAAGTGAAACTGGGGAAAATTTTGGGTCAAAATATAAAAGTTGATACAAAATTTTGAAAAATTGGAAGAAAAATAATGAAAAAACAGGGTTATTCAGTGAAAAGTTTTGAAAAAAGGGGGTGTTTTGGTGACAGGGAAAACAAAAAAGGGGGTCATTGGGTGAGGGGTTCAGTAAAACAAAAAAGGGGTCATTGTGCCCCCGTAACTTAACATAAATCACTATTCAGTATAGAAATGAAGGTTAGCAGGTGTATGGGAATTGGGCATGTCCTTAATCTTCCACACAGGGAGTGTGAATTTCAAATGGGGTTACTTGAATGGGTGACTCCATTTGAAATCTACACCCCTCCTGTGTGGGAGATTAATGGGTTTTTTTCCTTGTCCTCCACAACTTTGTCAGAATTGTGTCGGTCGGTCAGGGTCATAGCCAAAACATGACTGTATGCCTTTAATTAGCTTAATAAATAGCCCCAATAGTTATAATGATACCACTTCATTCATGTTGTTAAAACAGTTTAGAAGTGTGTAGAAAAAACAGCTTTTTCTGGAATTTCCAAAATTAGGGTCGGTATTCATTTGTACAGTAAAACAAAAAAAAACAACTTTTTTCCAGATTAGGGTTGGTCGGTGGAGGACAAGCAAACAAACTTTTTTTTGCCTTATGAACAGGAGTAGTAAAACTAGTCTGTTAGCTTCCCAGCATTAAAGAATGCCGGTACCCATTTATACACCTGGGTGGAGAGGAGTAATCGAGATGAAGTACCTTACTCAAGGGCACAACTTCATCACCGATTAACAACGGTTAGAAAGGTATATAGGAAGATTGGAAGAGTTGTTGAATTCCCAGTGAAATAATATAGAAACAAATCATTGAATCAAATGAACCAAAATCATTGTCAAAACTGCTGGATCAAATTATGAAAAGATTATTTTGGTAGATGCTAAGTTTATCATGATTATCAGGACCTCCATGGAAATCAGTGCTTTGTCATTGAAGGGGCTATGTCCCTTCCTGCCCAAAAGACTCCGAAAGAAAGCTTGAATAAATAAATACACTGTACATTGTTTGTACTTGCTCAATATTTTACTACATTGTGCAAAAAAAATGTATTATGTAAATAAATGTATGATATGGAATATTTTGTAGTCTTGTTCAAGATGGTATTAATTATACTATAGCCAGATAATTTCCTCAAGCCCCAGCTGCTTTTATACAGGCAATAAAATCAAATTTCTGCACTGATCATAATTGGCCTATTTCTCACCATTGGCAAGCAAAGTGACTGCGAGCAAGCACAGCTATTGGCACTGTCAGTTTTATCTTCATGAGTTTTATCTTCATGATTGTACACTAACCGCGATCGGATATGCGATTAGATCCGTCTTGTTGAACCCCCCTTGCGCATGCCAAATTTTTGGGATCCCAATTTACAAACCTTAAATGGTCTAGAATACATGTTGCGAGCAGGAAAATGTGCATATTTAAGCGTTTCCGTACTGTTATCCTTTTTAGAGTGTTTTATTTAAAAGGTGCCCCATGAATGTGTGCCAAGAATCGGCTTGCCATAAATTGCTTGCCCCCACCCACCTTTGGCTTGCCAAAAATTGCTTCTCCCCCATTTTAACCTCCCCCAGGGCTCATAATTATTGCCCAGCCCTTACTGATGTGAGGAAGTCCAAAAATGTTACTACTACGTCATTGATCATCTTCATCATATCGTGATATGTTTTCAAAAGGACAACCTGTAAATTACTATATACAACCATCCCTATATAACTTTATTTATTTGTTTATTTATTGGCACAAAGCCAGGTAAACCCAATAGTGAGTAAGTCAATAAACTGAAGAATTGTCCTAAATCTGTTAACAGTGGCAGTGCCATGGGGGGCAGTCAGAACTCTTGCCCCTTGTTTACCCCTCCCCAGTAAAAACGCAAAATTACGAAAATGTCCACTTTCTACGATAAATTTGCGCAAAATTGGTTGATTTCCCCCCCCTGAAATTCACTTCCCCCCCCCATGCCCCTGAAAAAATTCCTGATGCTGCCACTGCCTGTTAACCTGTTACAAGGATATACGAGGGAGCGCAGGCAGTGCTACCAATTAATGCATTGCTGTATGTAGTTATTGTATGAGCAGAGCACAATTGCCATTTATTCAGCCTGCACTAGTCCATGGAAGTAAGAGACTAGTCACAACCAGTTTCTGTCATTCCAAACAAGACTCTCTGCAATTGAACAGAAACAATGACTGGCTTTAACATTTCAGCTAAATACAGGGAACTACCTTTTACATATATAAGGCCAAAAAAAAACATGTTTGTTTCCTGTAGCAGGTCCAAAAAGTCAAATGCGAAATGCGTTTTTTTTTTTTTAGTCCGTGTCTTGAAATGGAAAAAATACCCTTTTCGCTGCAAATTGGAATGGGAATTTACAGTGGGTTTCTCCGAAAATTCAAATGCGCACAATAAGCCGTCAAAAACGAAATGTGCACGCGCTACAGGAAACAAACTTGGTTTTTTTTAGCTCATTTGCTCGCAAATGTAGCTATAGGCGTAGTCCATATTTATGTATGTTTTTTTCTTTCTCTTGCTACATCGTTTGAGCAATGGATCTGGTAATTTGAGGCGGCGATCTTTGCATGATGGTTCATGATTGTTACTTATTTAGCTTAAAAAATTCGGACAGAAAGTATCATTTTTGGAGCATTTTCTTCCGAAAAGTTTTACCAAATTTCATGGAATAGTCTCCTATGTAGACTGTTTGTGGTGCTTTTCATATTACAAACACTGTACAAACTCCTTGATCGTGCGAATTTGTAAAAGAGATGGTTGAACTTTACTGTTTCAGTGCGGCTACAATGTCTGCTTTTCAGTGTTGCTTTTAGCACCAATTGGGCTTGTGCTGTCTATAGGCCCTTACTTCTGTGCACAAGCCATGAGCAAATAGTGTCTCAAATTCTCCCAAATCAGAACTAATTGGGCTACCAAATTGTTGATTGGCAACCCTGACTATGAACAAACATCTCACTCATTTACACTTTATATCACACATCTTGACCCAATTAGTTATGTAAACATTTACTCAAGGTGAAATGTCCTTTTGACTGGCACTGGCCTAGTATATCAGTATATGGGACCATGACAACCCCTCTCTGACATTACAAAACAGACAAACAGAAAGTCTGAACAGGGAAGTGCTGGGGGTAAACACTAGGCTAGTGGCCTTTCCCTGTTCTGAAGATTGAAGGAGCACTTGTTTGAAATATGAAGTCAGGAAAATTAGATGTGTGTGCAAAATTTTATTTATTTATTTATTTCATTTACCATGAAAGTGTTGTAGTTTTTAAGTTTCAAGTTTTTATTTGGAAATTGCTTTTACATCAGTGGCACTCATCTATCCGAGGGTGCATCCAAGACATTTAATATACAAACAAAACTGTATTAAACAAAATCAAATCAAAGGATACTCGACAAGCAAAAGGTACAAATAAATAAATGCCTTGAATAAATAAATATCTTGAGAACCGCAAGTATATTTTCAAAATGCTGATTTGTGCTTGATCACAGCACTATAGTGATATTGAGGTTTGAGAATACTGAAATGTGTTTTTCAAAGTTGGCAGCCCTGTATACATAGTTATACATGGCTATACATGGCTATACATAGCTATACATGGCTATACATGGCTATAACATGGTTACATATGGCTATACATAGCTATGGCATGGCTATACATGGCCATACATAGCTGTCCATGGCTATACATAGCTATGCATGGCTAGATAGCTATGCATGGCTATACATAGCTATCCATGGCTATAAATAGCTATGCATGTCTATACATAGCTATGCATGGCTATACATAGCTATGCATGACTATACATAACTATGCATGGCTATACATAGCTATGCATGCCATTTACCATGAAAGTGTTGTAGTTTTTAAGTTTCAAGTTTTTATTTGGAAATTGCTTTTACATCAGTGGCACTCATCTATCCGATGGTGCATCCAAGACATTAAATATACAAACAAAACTGTATTAAACAAAATAAAATCGACAAGCAAAAGGTACAAATAAATAAATGCCTTGAATAAATAAATATCTTGAGAACCGTAAGTATATTTTCAAAATGCTGATTTGCGCTTGATCACAGCACTATGGTGATATTGAGGTTTGAGAATACTGAAATGTGTTTTTCAAAGTTGGCAGCCCTGTATACATAGTTATACATGGCTATACATGGCTATACATAGCTATACATGACTATAACATGGTTACATATGGCTATACATAGCTATGCATGGCTATACATGGCCATACATAGCTATCCATGGCTATACATAGCTATGCATGGCTATACATAGCTATGCATGGCTATACATAGCCATGCATGGCTATACATAACTATGCATGGCTATACATAGCTATGCATGGCTATACATATCTATGCATGGCTATACATAGCTACGCATGGTATTCCTGACCATAACCCATAACAAATGAGCTACAGCACCAGTGGTGCTCTTGTTTTTATCCCAATTTGCAAAACTTAAATGGTCTAGAAATTAAATATATTGCAATTGCAAACAAAACTGTATTAAACAAAATAAAATCAAAGGATACTCGACAAGCAAAAGGTACAAATAAATAAATGCCTTGAATAAATAAATATCTTGAGAACCGTAAGTATATTTTCAAAATGCTGATTTGCGCTTGATCACAGCACTATGGTGATATTGAGGTTTGAGAATACTGAAATGTGTTTTTCAAAGTTGGCAGCCCTGTATACATAGTTATACATGGCTATACATAGCTATACATGGCTATAACATGGTTACATATGGCTATACATAGCTATGCATGGCTATACATGGCCATACATAGCTATCCATGGCTATATATAGCTATGCATGGCTATACATAGCTATGCATGGCTATACATAGCCATGCATGGCTATACATAACTATGCATGGCTATACATAGCTATGCATGGCTATACATATCTATGCATGGCTATACATAGCTACGCATGGTATTCCTGACCATAACCCATAACAAATGAGCTACAGCACCAGTGGTGCTCTTGTTTTTATCCCAATTTGCAAAACTTAAATGGTCTAGAAATTAAATATATTGCAATTGCAGTGATCGGTGAGCAGGAATATTTAAGCATTTCCTAACTGTTTTCTGTAAACCTTTTTAATATGTTTTATTTAATAACAGGTGCCCCATGAATGTATGCTAAAATTCCCCCCCTACTGAACGTGACCTATTTTGATGCATTACCTCTAGGTACAATTTGGTTCAATTCCCCGGATCAAATTCAGGGACTGCAATAATTATGAGCCATGCATGAGACATTTTTCAGTAGATATCCATGCAAAAAGCTTATTCCCAAAATTGTCTGCAAGAAATTTTTTGTACATAAACATGTAGCCAGAGGTTTCCAGTGATATAAAAATCTCACCTTTTTTTGAGAAAAGTGGGGGTATGATGCTGTGGATCACAAAATGCCATTTTAAATGGGGGGCACGGTAATTTTTGGCAAGCAATTGGCACACATTGTTGGTTTAAAAGTACATATTACTTAGTACGTATACATAAATGGCAAAACAGGGTTTTGTTTTTGCCGGCAAAAACCTGTGTTTGCCAGCAAAGTGGCAAAAACCTGTTTTTGTGTGGTTTAAACTGGCAAAAATGGTAAAAATTCATATGTAGTCTGTGTAATATTAAAAAGTAACACAGAAAGCTCATAAACAATAACACATAACTTTTGATCAATCATTAAATATAATTTTGTCTTGTCAAATTCTTTTATGAAAAAGTTTTGAATTTGATATGCCACATTGCAGTTAAATGCAATGAAAATCCATACCTTTAATTTCTTAAGGGGGTACTACACCCCTGTGGTAAATTTGTGACTATTTTTGCATTTTTCTTAAAAAATAATTACACACTGAAATCAAAAGTTATGTATATTATTGGGGCAAGGAATCCATGTACTATACTGAAATTTCAGTGACTCAAGACAAGCGGTTCAGTATATATGATAGGAAATGAGGTAGGTCATCCTAGCGGTACCTTATTTCTTATCATAAATAACGAACCGCTTGTCTTGGGTCACTGAAATTCCAGTGTAGTAATTGATTCCTTGCCCCTATAAAATACTTTGGTTACCACTGTGTTATTAGTTTTTGAGAAAAATGCAAAAATATACATAAATTTATCGAGGGGTGTAGTACCCCCTTAATATGTTACTTATAATTACCAAATCTGGACTTGTTACACTCAGGAAATTATTTTTGTAACTTAATAATTTGTTTTGAGATGAAAAAAGTGTACTCATCACTTTTTTATAATTTTTACCATTTTTGCTGGTAAAAAACTCTTTTTGCCAAGTGTTTTTTTCCACCTGCGGCAAAAACATGCGAACCCTGTGGCAAAGACTGGATGAATCCATCTGAGGTCAACACGAATGCTCATTTTTGGAGAAAATCACCCAAAACCGTTTTGGTTGTTTTGGGGCAATTTTTTTTGTGGACAAAAACATTAATATTAATTTGTAAAAACTAGATATAAATTTCTAAAAAAAGTACTAAATATAAATATCTTGTATTTATTTATTATTTTTAATTATTGTTATTTCATTTCAATCAACTACATTTTTGAGTATTTTTCAATGCATGTTGAGTATTTTTCAACCATTTGAGCATTTTTCAACCAAAAAAAATAATCGCGCAACCATAAATTATTTGGTGGCGTGCGCCCTTAATTTCAACTTTATTGTACAGAGAGCTCGTATACCCAATTAAAAATTACGTCAAAAATTGTGTTGAATGATTGAATCAGCCTTCGCTTGCCAGTCATACGCCGTACCTATGTAAATCAGCCTATCAGGTGTTGAATTTTTCACTATTTTATGGTCCACAGAGTATTTAAATACAAATGACATCGTGGTTTTTGGTTCACACTCAGTCATTATCATAGCCAGAAACCGCACCCAATTCAAAATCGAATCGATGGCACTGCAGTTGAGTTTTATGAACGTAACAGGTACAGGATTTGAGGTAAGCTTAAATTTGTATATACATGCATGTATAAATGATGTACATGTACGTGTATATATACATAGTTGTCATAGTAACTACAAATTTCGAACGTTTGAGGACTTGCTTAAGTTGTAGGTACTCCCGTAGGGTGCCTCCAAGGTTTTATTTTAACAAGTTTGTAATTATATTAGTATATCTGGTAAAATACTCACTTAATAAGCTTTTACATCACCGCACCGCTAATTTCCAAATACAAATTGGGTAAATGTCCAGTTTTTCTGCAATTGGAGCAGATGTCTGTTTGAGCTTGTTTGTTTAGGACCATATCCCCATCTAGTTGAGGTGTTTGCTGGATACCCAGCACATTGTCTACGGTTGTATTGTAGGCCACGAAAAAGATCAGACCCAGTACTAGTATCCAGACTCTGACTAGGATCATGCACTGGAAATGCCACGCCCTGCCGCTGACGCATTGCTGAGGCCATATTGGTTTTGCTCGCTCGCTTCTTACGCACTGCTCTTGCTTGTCTAATTCTTTTCTCATCATCTGAATCACTTGCGAGCTCATCCTGAGGTACTCATCCACTACAGCCCAACCTAATCAAACCATTGAAACAAAATTCAATAGAAAAAAGAACACGCTTCAGCGTCTTCGCTGAATAACACTTGTTAATGATGTTAATCGGGAACTATTGAAAACATAGTATTGATTAAATACATTTAAACGCATGATCCAACCTGATCTGCGCTTGGCTCATTGAACCATTCTCGTTCATTGTGGAAAATCCTTCATTATAAAAATAACTATTAATAATAGTTCTATCGCACCTATTGCTTTGCAATAATACAGCATAGGCTACGCAATGGCGAAACTATACTGATTCGGACATAAAACATTTTATTTATGTTTTAATTACTAACCTGCGGCACTTTTATCGGCAATTCTGATTAACTTATTTCGTTTCTTCAACGATGCCACCGCTTTCTTAACTAACGGCTTTGCGCTAACGCTGTCCCCTTGATCCAGATACTTCTCTGCCCTCTCTAGCTTCTCTAGAACCCCTGCATTAAAATCAAACTGCTATTTATTGCCTTTAAAGCTGAAAGCTCTGACGCTCTCTTCATCTGCAATACATACTCATCTGTATTTTCTTGTTTCTTACTCATCTCCTGTCGCAAACTGTTGAGCGATGAATCCAAATAGCCTCTAAAGCGCTAGTAGTAGTATCCCCTACCAGCTTGAGAGACACTGACGTGTCTTTGGTAGGAACTTGTGAACTTGTTCCAGCTGATGAGCTATCTTTCTCGGGCATCTTTCTATAGCTATCGCTACACAAAACGAACGGTCTACTCTGCTTGCTGCGAATTCGGTCAGTGAACACTTCTGTTCACCAGCATCTCAGCCCTCGCTAATATGCATTCATATTCAAATAACCCGCTCACGCTTGACCAATAAAAATACATTTCATTCATAAAAACATGCCTGGTCAATCCCAACCACTCCGAGCTACCGATTAAGACCATGTGAATGTGACGTGATTGGGTTCATGAATATTTAATGAGCAGCGCGATACTGCCTCAAACGGTAAAAAAGATGACGGGATCACCAAAATTCCAATGTTATGCACTTTGCATGCTTTGTGGTGCCGGGCGTGCTAACCGGCTCCTTTACTTCTAACTTTGTACAGCGTGAATGGGGGTAGTTCGTTTGTGCCAAATAGAATAGAAATAATGAAAAAAAGCGGCGCACGATTTCAAAAAGTTCTGGACGCAAATCTACTACCGTACTTCAATTCCCATAGACTGTCCCACAGTCTCGGTTCGGTCGGGCCTGGATAATGGAACGATAGGCCTACATAATAACATAATAGCCTATCAAAATATGCCATAGTCCTTCACCCCCCCCCCCCCTCCGATTCTAAATACACAGCGCCCAAAACCAATTCACAGCGCCAAAAACCATTATTCCTCTTTCTACACAAATTGATGCCACTACACTAATCACACCTAGACTGTCCCACAGTCTTGGTTCGGTCCGGCCTGGATAATGGAACGATAGGCCTACATAATAACATAATAGCCTATCAAAATATGCCATAGTCCTTCACCCCCCCATTCTAAATACACAGCGCCCAAAACCAATTCCTTCCTCTTTCTACACAAATTGATGCCACTACACTAATCACACCTCCTATATTGAACGCTAAATTTCAGTGACCGCTCCCATTTTTAATGCTATGTAATCTACATTACCAGTCGTTCTCCACGGACCCGAGGGAGGGTCTACAATTCCCATGGCCTTGTGTGAATCACTCTATTTGTGGACCATCCATCTGATACGTGAGTGTTTGGACAACCGGAACTGTTTTGACAGGTCTTTTGTCTAACTCTCAGTTTGTAAACAGACAAGTATGTAAAAATAGACATCCTCGCCGAATAGGAAAGTATAGTGTTAGTACCACACTGGAGTTCATGCATGCATGACTTAATGAGCCTGGTGTTGTCACTTCCTATTCAAAGGCATAATGCATGATCGTTCCCAAAGTCAAAAATACCCCCTATTTTGCCCGGTTTCAGGAACATTTTCAGCATTTGTTACCCCTATTTTACACTAAAACGAGTACAAATTAGCCTTAAAATTACCCCTATTTTTGGCATTTCAAGTACACTTTTATAAAACGCCCATTTTTTAACATTAAAAGACTGAACACACATCAAAGAACATAGTGGCCAAGCTCTTATTCCTTAGTGACGTAATTGTTGTAAACAAACCCTGGAAACAAACTGAGAGTTGCTTAATATTTGGAAGGCAAAAAAGTTTCACAAAAGTGAAATCCGGTTATTGTTATTGTCCCCATTTTTAATACCGGTAATCTTAAGGACAATTTTAAACTCTTTACCATCCCAATTTTGTCCAGGGCTGAAAAATTTCTAGGTGATCATTTCCCCCCTCCCCATGCCCCTGGTTAATAACAAGACCTATGTAACATATATGCCAAATTGATACATTTGAACTGTTAGATTGGGTCAGTGGGTCACCATTGTAAAACTCCAAATCTGTGATGTCCCTTTAACATGTTTAAAGGGGGTCTCCAGCAGAACATTATTCCTTATAGATAAGAAAAATAATTATCAAGCACGAATCACGTAGTCTGATTTAAAACAAACTCATAGTGACCATAAAAACGAATAAAAACATCCGTCTCTCAACACGCGATATTCAAAATTCCCGGGCTTTGAAATTGTTGAGTGCAATGACGTCCCAGTAATACAATGAAGGCTGACGACGATTGAGCACAAATAACCATTACGTCATTGCACTTAGACAATTTTGGCGCGGGAACTTTGAATATCGCGTGTTGAGAGCCGACTGTTTTTATTCGTTTTCATGGTCAATATGAGCTTGTTTTGAATAATACCACGTGATTCGTGCTTGGTAATTATTTTTCTAACTTAAAGGCATGATATTATGATTGCCGGAGACCCCCTTTAAGTGTAACTTCATATCCATGCAATTACTATAATAAATAAATAAATAAATAAATGTTGTTTGATTTAACGTGCGCTTCAGCTAGGCATGGCCCAATTATCAGCACACTTCAACAATTATTCCGCTGTCATAAGGATATATCAGAATCATTTCCGCTTCACCAAGTCCGCAACTGATGCGCAGGTACTCTCATCGACTTAGATTGTAATTACCCCCAGCAGCTCCCCATTTTACACCTGGGTGGAGTGAAGCAATTCTATAATAATTCTTTTAACCGATTAATATATTTTCTTTCTCATTTCAGAGCTATGAAGCCTAGTCCCCAAATTCTGTACTTATGGAGTAGGACATATCAAGTACAACTAAAGTCAGATTATGCGAACAGTTTTCAACCATATATATGTATCTACTGCAGACAGTTTTACAGTAATTTGACATATTATGTGAAACATGTGAAACGACATAGAGCAAAATTACACAGGTATTGGTACAACTGTAAACAGACTATACTTAAAAGGATTTGTGTAGTGAAACCAAACCAATGTAAATATTACCACGATTACAACAAGAGTTTCTCCTGCCCAACTGCACATAATACACATGAAAGGATTCACACCAAAGAGAAACCATACCAATGTAAATACTGTGAAAAGAGTTTCTCATATTCAAGTAACAAGACTGTACATGAAAGGATCCATACCAAAGAGAAGCCTTACCAATGTAAATATTGTGAAAAGACTTTCTCACAGGCAATTCACAAAAGTAGACATGAAAGAAGGATTCACACCAAAGAGAAACCTTATCAATGTAAATATTGTGACAAGACTTTCTCAGATGTAAGTTGCAAGACTAAACATGAAAGGATTCACACTAAAGAGAAACCGTACCAATGTAAATATTGTGAAAAGAACTTCTCAAATGCATATAGCAAGGTAAGACATGAAAGGATTCACACCAAAGAGAAACCATATCAATGTAAAGAGAAACCATATCACTGTGAATATTGTGAAAAGAGTTTCTCAGATGCAAGTAGCAAATCTAGACATAAAAGGATTCACACCAAAGAGAAACCATATAAATGTAAATATTGTGAAAAGAGTTTCTCACGGAAAGATAACAGGGCTGTACATGAAAGGATTCA
This sequence comes from Amphiura filiformis, assembly GCF_039555335.1. Classification (NCBI taxonomy): domain Eukaryota; kingdom Metazoa; phylum Echinodermata; class Ophiuroidea; order Amphilepidida; family Amphiuridae; genus Amphiura; species Amphiura filiformis. The sequence continues at coordinate 20,140,075 of NC_092639.1, forward strand.
CATCAACGAGAATCATACCAATGTAAATATTGTGAAAAGAGTTTCTCAGGTTCAAGTCACAAGATTGAACATGAAAGGATTCACACGAAAGAAAAACCATACCATTGTAAATATTGTGAAATGAGTTTCTCAGATGCAAGTAGCAAGGTAAGACATGAAAGGATTCACACCAAAGAGAAACCATATCAATGTAAAGAGAAACCATATCACTGTGAATATTGTGAACAGAGTTTCTCAGATGTAAGTAGCAAAAGTAGACATAAAAAGATTCACACCAAAGAGAAACCATACCAATGTAAATACTGTGAAAAGAGTTTCTCATATTCAAGTAACAAGACTGTACATGAAAGGATCCATACCAAAGAGAAGCCTTACCAATGTAAATATTGTGAAAAGACTTTCTTACAGGCAATTCACAAAACTAGACATGAAAGAAGGATTCACACCAAAGAGAAACCTTATCAATGTAAATATTGTGACAAGACTTTCTCAGATGTAAGTTGCAAGACTAAACATGAAAGGATTCACACTAAAGAGAAACCGTACCAATGTAAATATTGTGAAAAGAACTTCTCAGATGCAAGTAGCAAGACTAGACATGAAAGGATTCACACCAAAGAGAAACCATATCAATGTAAAGAGAAACCATATCACTGTGAATATTGTGAAAAGAGTTTCTCAGATGCAAGTAGCAAAAGTAGACATAAAAGACTCACACCAAAGAGAAACCATATAAATGTAAATATTGTGAAAAGAGTTTCTCAGATGCAAGTAGCAAAACTAGACATGAAAGGATTCATACCAAAGAGAAATCATACCAATGGAAAGAGAAACCACATAAATGTTCACAAAATTAATAATTGCTTCTTTGTTTGTCTTTTTCATGTTTTTGCACGCTCTGAGTTCCGCGGAAGATTTTGCGCCTTGAAAGAACCATTCATTATTATTATTATGTTTTTGAAAGCTTAGGGGAGGGTGCTATTTCCTCTAAGCTGCTCATCCTCATGAGCATTTTGACATCTTTTAAAAAATCGGTTGAAAAATGAGATGGTGCGGGCCAAAAACAATGTAGAAGGGGGTTTGTGTTTGACCCCTCTTTTTCACTATTTTGAATATTATGGCCATTTTTTATATCGTTTGGGGACCACATCTTCTATATCGTTTGGGAACTACATCGTTTGGGAACCACCCTGGAAGCTGTTGTCAAAATGCCACTCACTCCGACCATCATGCCACTCGCCGCCTGATTATAACATTTGCTGAGGAGGACGCCCTCATTATTTTTCAAAATTCTGTATTTTACACGATTATATTGTACTTTATTAAACCAACATACCCTGCAAAAATCAAGACTCTAGGTGCTGTAGTTTCGTCAAAATCAGAGATTTTGAATAAAACGCAGGAACCGTCGTTTTATTATTACGATGGAAATATTAGTCAAATGCATACACGATGTCAATAACACAGTACGTGCATGGCGTGCGGGATGGTGATCTACACAACAAAGGATCGTACCGTACCATATTAAACATGACCAAAGGAGAGATACCTATTGGCGACATCGGCGCTCAGTAGTAAATTCCAATTTTCTTTGCTTTGCCTTAGTTGTTCGGCTCAAAATTAAAAGGGGATAATTATATCTGACAGTACAAGCCAGCATTTTATGGCAAAGAAAATTATACTAATCTATTTTGTATGAAAATGTTATAATATGGCTTTAACGCCCGAGATATTTTTCGTTAAAATGATATAAATAAAAACGTTAATTTGTGGTAACCACACCAGTACTATCCTTTGGGCATTGTTATACACAGTGGCTCCGGAACCGGGGGGCCTGGGGGCCCAGCCCCTCAATAATTTTGGTGAGGGGCCCAAGTACCCTAGCCCCCCCTCCAATAATCTGAGGTGAAATTCATAATTTTATGGTAAAATTCATAATTTTAAGGTAAAAATCACAATTTTAGGTATAATTCAAAATGTAAGGTGCAATTCATATTGAAATATATGCATTTCAAAAGCTTCCGCGCTTCTCGCGCGAGGGGGTATCCCCCTCCCGCACCCACCCCCTTTAGCGTTTCGTACCTCGGAGCAGACAAAATAATTGCCCCCTCCACATATCAAAAATCTTCCGGAGCCTATGATACACATTTTTATTTTTCATATCAAAAATTTGATGGCTCCGTTTAAGATAGAAAACAGTGCGTATAAAATTGGACCACGTCTCTGTAAATAGACCACAGACTGATCACTATGTTTTATTTATAAAAAGATAAAACTGTGACAGACATTTGATTGATTGAACGTATAGAAATAAAGCATTGACGTCACATAGCTTAGTAGTCACTTTGTACAAGGTGACACTGGCAATAATGAAAGTTTTGTATGAGTAGCCAGCGTATGGAAAGACAACCTTTATAGTAGCCACTTTGTACAAGGTGACAAGCAATAATGGAAGTTTTGTATGAGGGGCCAGCGTATGGAAAGACAACCTTAGTAGTCACTTTGTACAAGGTGACAGGCAATAATGAAAGTTTTGTATGAGTAGCCAGCGTATGGAAAGACAACCTTAGTAGCCACTTTGTACAAGGTGACACTGGCAATAATGAAAGTTTTGTATGAGGAGCCAGCGGATGGAAAGACAACCTTAGTAGCCACTTTGTACAAGGTGACAGGCAATAATGAAAGTTTTGTATGAGGAGCCAGCGGATGGAAAGACAACCTTAGTAGCCACTTTGTACACGGTGACAGGCAATAATGAAAGTTTTGTATGAGGAGCCAGCGGATGGAAAGACAACCTTAGTAGCCACTTTGTACACGGTGACAGGCAATAATGAAAGTTTTGTATGAGGAGCCAGCGGATGGAAAGACAACCTTAGTAGCCACTTTGTATAAGGTGACAGGCAATAATGAAAGTTTTGTATGAGGAGCCAGCGGATGGAAAGACAACCTTAGTAGCCACTTTGTATAAGGTGACAGGTAATAATGAAAGTTTTGTATGAGTAGCCAGCTTATGGAAAGACAACCTTAGTAGCCACTTTGTACAAGGTAACAGGCAATAATGAAAGTTTTGTATGAGGAGCCAGCGGATGGAAAGACAACCTTAGTAGCCACTTTATACAAGGTGACAGGCAATAATGAAAGTTTTGTATGAGTAGCCAGCGGATGGAAAGAACCTTAGTAGCCACTTTATACAAGGTGACAGGCAATAATGAAAGTTTTGTATGAGTAGCCAGTGGATGGAAAGACAACCTTAGTAGCCACTTTGTATAAGGTAACAGGCAATAATGAAAGTTTTGTATGAGGAGCCAGCGGATGGAAAGACAACCTTAGTAGCCACTTTGTATAAGGTGACAGGCAATAATGAAAGTTTTGTATGAGGAGCCAGCGGATGGAAAGAACCTTAGTAGCCACTTTATACAAGGTGACAGGCAATAATGAAAGTTTTGTATGAGTAGCCAGCGGATGGAAAGACAACCTTAGTAGCCACTTTGTATAAGGTGACAGGCAATAATGAAAGTTTTGTATGAGGAGCCAGCGGATGGAAAGACAACCTTAGTAGCCACTTTGTATAAGGTGACAGGTAATAATGAAAGTTTTGTATGAGTAGCCAGCGTATGGAAAGACAACCTTAGTAGCCACTTTGTACAAGGTAACAGGCAATAATGAAAGTTTTGTATGAGTAGCCAGCGTATGGAAAGACAACCCTAGTAGCCACTTTGTACAAGGTGACGGGCAATAATGAAAGTTTTGTATGAGGAGCCAGCAGATGGAAAGACAACCTTAGTGGCCACTTTGTACAAGGTGACAGGCAATAATGAAAGTTTTGTATGAGGAGCCAGCGGATGGAAAGACAACCTTAGTAGCCACTTTATACAAGGTGACAGGCAATAACGAAAGTTTTGTATGAGTAGCCAGCATATGGAAAGACAACCCTAGTAGCCACTTTGTACAAGGTGACGGGCAATAATGAAAGTTTTGTATGAGGAGCCAGCAGATGGAAAGACAACCTTAGTGGCCACTTTGTACAAGGTGACAGGCAATAATGAAAGTTTTGTATGAGGAGCCAGCGGATGGAAAGACAACCTTAGTAGCCACTTGTACAAGGTGACAGGTAATAATGAAAGTTTTGTATGAGGAGCCAGCGGATGGAAAGACAACCTTAGTAGCCACTTTATACAAGGTGACAGGCAATAACGAAAGTTTTGTATGAGTAGCCAGCGTATGGAAAGACAACCTTAGTAGCCGCTTTGTACAAGGTGACAGGCAATAATGAAAGTTTTGTATGAGGAGCCAGCGGATGGAAAGACAACCTTAGTAGCCACTTTGTATTAGGAGACGGGCAATAATGAAAGTTTTGTATGAGGAGCCAGCGGATGGAAAGACAACCTTAGTAGGCACTTTGTACAGGGTGACAGGCAATAATGAAAGTTTTGTATGAGTAGCCAGCGTATGGAAAGACAACCTTAGTAGCCACTTTGTATAAGGTAACAGGCAATAATGAAAGTTTTGTATGAGTAGCCAGCGGATGGAAAGACAACCTTAGTAGCCACTTTATACAAGGAGACAGGCAATAATGAAAGTTTTGTATGAGGAGCCAGCGGATGGAAAGACAACCTTATTAGTAGCCACTTTATACATGTACAAGGTGACAGGCAAATGAGGCAATAATGGAAGTTTTGTATGAGGATCCAGCAGATGGAAAGACAACCTTAGTAGCCACTTAGTATTAGGAGACGGGCAATAATTAAAGTTTTGTATGAGGATCCAGCGGATGGAAAGACAACCTTAGTAGCCACTTTGTACAAGGTGACAGGCAATAATGAAAGTTTTGTATGAGGAGCCAGCGGATGGAAAGACAACCTTAGTAGCCACTTTATACACGGTGACAGGCAATAATGAAAGTTTTGTATGAGGAGCCAGCGGATTGAAAGACAACCTTAGTAGCCACTTTGTTCAAGGTGACAGGCAATAATGAAAGTTTTGTGCAGGGAGCCAGCGGGTGGAAAGACAACCTTAGTAGCCACTTTATACAAGGTGACAGGCAATAGCGAAAGTTTTGTATGAGGAGCCAGCGGGTGGAAAGACAATCTTAGTAGCCACTTTATACAAGGTGACAGGCAATAATGAAAGTTTTGTATGAGGATCCAGCGGATGGAAAGACAACCTTAGTAGCCACTTTATACAAGGTGACAGGCAATAACGAAAGTTTTGTATGAGGAGCCAGCGGATAGAAAGACAACCTTAGTAGCAATAATGAAAGTTTTGTGCGGGAAGCCAGCGGATGGAAAGACAACCTTAGTAGCCACTTTGTACAAGGTGACAATCACTGATAGGGAACCTTAATCGTCAATTTGCAATAATTAAGGTTTTGCTAAAGAAGCTTAAAGAGGGTGTGGCGTAGGTTTATGAAGCTTAAAGAGGGTGTGGCGTAGGGTTATTTGACCAAATTACACAAAATAGCTCTCTGATTGGTTGGTGGATTTGCCGACTTCTTATACCTGTTAGATATGGGTCAAAAGTCACAAGTCACACAGAGGACATCTGAGGAGATACCACGAGAAATATGTTGAACAGCAGAGGGGACAGGTCCTCTAAGGCCAAATCCTAAATTCAGTGGAGCTAAAAGTTGGTGCATTTAACATTCATAACATGTTGAAAGTCACTTCAACGCCAATAGTCACTGATCTTTATGAATATACTAAACACTAACTAATAAGAGCTCTAGTTTATTATTTTTGCTCGTCAACTTCAAAAGTATTTCATGTGATGGAGTTCTCGGGAGCTTCTCACGTAAATGTAACAAGGATTATTTATGTAACCTTTTTAATTTTGAATTCTGTACACGACTTCGATCGATTTTCACGTCATATAATAGTTCAGATAAGCTTCGCATATTTGCCGAGGTACATTATGATGAGGAAACGTGTTATATGTTGGGAAGTGTGTCGTGTAATTTCCAGCATGTAGTCGCCATTACCTCAAGGCGTCGAGATAGAAGTTGCATGCGTGGCCCCATATGTAATGCAATGTTAATTGGTCTAGACATTAGTCCGATTTGTTAAAAGCTACAACTCGATGACAAGATGGAACCTTACATTTTAATAACCAGAAAGTAGTTTATTTTCAAATCATAAGAAAAAGAATACAGATTAAAGGGAAAGTATAATAGTAAACCGTTAAAAGGCCAGATAATTTGCGACGCGTTCACTTGAATTGTGCATTACTGCATGCAAAGGAAATTGACAAAAAATTAACTTTCGATTTAAGATAATTTTCACCATTTATGTCATTACATCTTTCCTTGGCAGCCAGTCGACTGGCCAGTACTATACCTTCGCTATTAATTGATGTTTGCAGAGATTACTATTGTAGAAGTGGCCACGTTTTGCAACTACCCGCGTGCATTACTAATGGGTCAATCTATGTAGTGCCATAATAATGGACAAAGGACACCCGAAAGTCGGGTTTTGATGTGCAATCTAGAGTCCCTACAGGCTGAGTCAAAAAGAAGTAAACTCGTGTTTGAGGGGCTGTAACTCGAGATCTGCAAGGAATCTGCTAAAAATAAAAATACCACTGGAAAGAGCAAATTCTACACATCTAAATAAAAAAAAGAATTGTTGCAATTGCTCACAGCAAACTGAAGTTATACTCATTTAAATGCAACCACCCATTTTTGTAGCTGCACACGGCTGGTTGATTTTCATCCATTTCAATTTCGACGAATCAGCAAAGTGCTAACAGGATTGTTGAAAAGACAACTTTTGCTTTTAATTACTATTCAACAAAGTCCATGACGGTACTATTATAGTTTGTAGGGATACCAATTCAAGTCTTTACGAACGATCCGGCAGAAGCTTGATTGAGGAATGTTGGGTAAAGGATTGTGCTGATCTTTGGTTTTGCTGTAACGCATGTCTAACTATAGTAATGTTCACTTGTGATCTAGCAGTTCGTGGTCTGCCTGAAGCTTCCGGCCGTCTGTTCTTTAGTGTCCCATTTACATTGAGCTTGTTCACATTCTTATATTATATAAGTTATATACTGCTCCCTTACATGAAACCCGGTTAGCTGTAGGAAATTGGAGACGAAAAAGACGCCGAACTTCAGTGGGACTCTTCGTTTCATGATATTTCGTCGACAGAAACGTGCGCTCCCGTGCAGTAAATTGTGGTGCTATGTTTTGTCATTTGGCCCGTTTTATTATGATGTAGTGCAATGAGGAAAAATTCATATTGAAAAGAGCCCTTTAATATGTAGGAATTATTGATCGAAACCACACCTGCCACAGAACTTTATTTGCATTTGAATATCGCGCCTTACCAATCAATATAATAGGTTGGCCCCTACTTGGGAAGTGAAACCGTGTGCAGCTACAAAAATTTGTGGTTTTATTCAAATGAGTATAACTTGAGTTTGCTGAAAACAATTAAAACAATTATTTTTTTTATTTAGACGTGTAGAATTTGCTCTTTCCAGTTGTATTTTCAATTTTAGCAGATCTTTTACAGATCTCGAGTTACAGCCCTTCAAACATGAGTTTACTTCTTTTTGACTCAGCCTGTATATGTGATAATGTGACCATCCATCTCAAACCGCTCGTAAAGTCGTCAAATTGTATTTCGAGTTACAGTGCAAAATATGCATAGAGGTTGTATTCATATGTTCCTAATATTTGTCCGACATGTTTCTCATTTTAGTCCAGTCAAACACCAATCTTTAATCCTATTGTTGAAGAGGATAATAAGCTTAAATACTTATGTATAGCATTAGTAAAAAGCTTTAAAAGTCTTTGTTTGCTTTGGCTAAATCCTGTTCAAGTGGTGGGTTAACCAACAATTAACAATGAGAGGACATTCCTGAACCTCGTTCAGTTGGGGATGATTTGAAGTGACCGCCAATTATGACCATTTGATATTTAATACCAGCAATGTGGAAAAAAAAAATAATGTACCCTTTTACTGAAGGAGCAAAGTTTAACAAGTCAAATGTCGTTTGAAGTCAAATGATATATCATTGAAAAGCTTATGATATATATTTTCTAAACACGGAAGAAATTTGACCAGGGCCCGACTTTACGAGCGTTTCGACCTGGACGGTCACATATGGATAGGGACTCTAGTACAATCAGTAGACTACTGCCCTCATTTGTCAACTTAACGGGCATAACATACATACGTGCAGCGTATGGATATATCCATTCAGTTAAAAAAAAAACACTACAAAACAGTGTTTAGAAAGTGAAGGCAAGAATGTGTTTAGAAACGTTATGTTTAGAATATGGACGTCAGATGTTTAGAAATTGAACACCATCACTGACCAATGTTCAGAAATTTGACACATGATGTTTAGCTTCTTAAACGTGCAAGTGAAGGCAAATTTGTGTTTAGAAAAGTGTTTAATTTCTAAACACTGTTTTTGCATTGTATGATACCAAAGCAAAGCAAGCCCCCCCGACACGCCACTGATTGCTATGCATACAGTAATGTTAAGAGCCAGTCTCCCTTATTATGTACATGAATAAGGGGGGTCGTGATACAAAAACAATAGAATTGTCTCTAAAAAATTAATTTTGGTACATATTAGCACCAACAACTCACATGTAAAATATGAGCGTGCACAGCGCCCTCGTTCAGCTTTAAACAATTCTTGAAATTTCAGCCTCTCTGAGCCTTACTTGCAAATGGTAAACTTTGGAGGTGCATAACATCGTGCGCCATCATCATCCCAACCTGCATTTTTCATTTTTTTAAAGTACCAAATGGTTACATTACAAAAACCAAGAAAAAAAATTGGGATCTTGATGGCGCACAAAATCAGCAATTGTGTAGCGAGTGGGAAAAAGAGGTCAAATTGACCTCCAAAATGAGGCTAAGTCCATTTTCAAAAAATCAGAAAAATATGAAGATCAAGAGATCCCAAGCTAATTTTTTCAGTTCTTGCAGAGAATTACCTCTTCTTTGATGAAATCCTATTCGGAGAGTCAGGTGACATTGGCGCGCAATAATACAGGCGTGCAAAAATGTGCGAAAATAGGAAATTTTGACCTTTGACCTCTGTTAACTGTGTGCGCCAACAAATTCCCAAAAATTTTTTGCTGAAAAATGAAACTTGCCATGGAGGTCTTTAATTTCAAACTTGTTTGGACTTGGGATCTTGATGGCGCAGCCCGTTATGATGCTTTGAAGTTTGCACGAGGGCGCTTTTCATCAAATCATTGGATTTGCTGATTTTGTGCGCCATCAAGATCCCATTTTTTTCTTGGTTTTTGTAATGTAACCATTTGGTACTTTAAAAAAATGCAAAATGCAGGTTGGGATGATGATGGCGCACGATGTTATGCACCTCCAAAGTTTACCATTTGCAAGTAAGGCTCAGAGAGGCTGAAATTTCAAGAATTTTTAAAGCTGAACGAGGGCGCTGTGCACGCTCATATTTTACATGTGAGTTGTTGGTGCTAATATGTACCAAAATTATTTTTTAGAGACAATTCTATTTTTTTTTTGTATCGCAAATCCGTACATAATAAGGGAGATTGGCTCTTAATAACCATAATACCAAAGCAATTTCGCTTCATGTTATATAAGTACCTGCATAACGACCAATATTATTTAGTCTAGTCACCAGGTGGCTTTGCCAATGCTAGGCATGTTCACAAAATTTTCAAGTAGGATATTTCACATGGAAATTATTTTGTTTAAAAAGGTGATTATTTAACTTAAAAAATGAGGGGTCAACCATGTCTGTAGGTCAAAAACTAGCGAAGTTATGGGCAAATGTCTGTTTTTAAAAAACTGCACTTTTCTGCGGCCATCATTGACAATGCCTTACAATGACTTTACTGTATAAAAAAGCATGTAGGGGAAGGTGGGGCATAACGGAACACTTAACTTTGAGGATGCTCTGTGACGTCACCATAAGTAATATGACTGTAAAAATTATATGTTCAGTTGGAGTTTGTATTTACCTTTAATATACCATTAACCAATATAACTTGAATCTTACAATTTTTTATAAAAATGAAGAAATATTTTCAACAAAAAAAAAACCGTTTTGCCCCACTATCGGGGCAAAACGGAACCCCCCTATGGGGCAAAACGGCACCCTGGGTGTAAACTTATATCAGTTGTTCCATCGGTAGGCCCTAGGCCTAGTTATATGTAGGCCTATATTCAGTTACAATATTAAGTGGGCCTACCATCTCTGGAGTGAGTGGTTAACTTCTTATAGGCCTAGTAGGCCTATAATATGTATGACCAATATTTGATCAGAAAGAAATATTCAGTAGGCCTACCATCTTTGTGGAGTAAGTGGTTAACTTTTAATCATTAATTCTATCTGTAGGTCTAGTTATATGTCTATGTTTCAGCGAAGTGTTTACCATGTTCGAGTAGGCCCCTAGATAACGCCTACATTTCCTTGAATGAAGACAAGTTACGTCCAATTGGGGCAAAACGGAACCCATCTGTGGGACAAAACGCCCGGGGCAAAACGGAACCCTGTTCCGTTATGCCCCACACCTAGGGTTCCGTTTTGCCCCATACCCGATTTTTTAGAAATAGGTTGCATGCATAATACATCGTAGCATATAGGCCATGCACTTAATACAGCTCATGGCTAATACCTTCGTGTTTACAATATACACAATTATTTGGGAATCCGATATTAATGAAGTAAAATTTCAGCGCATTAAACATCTGTATATCTTACACCAGACGGGTAGTAATTTTTTGACTCGATCTTGCTCGAATGTCAGTGGAATGTTTCAGATAAAATTTTTGTTGTAAATCCTCGTAGCCATACTTGTGCTCCTCAATATAATTTCCATAGACGGCAGTATTGTGAAGGCCTATTTTTCCAGGTGGTTCCGTTTTGCCCCGGGGGTCCGTTATGCCCCACCTTCCCCTAATGCATCATTTTTTACCACGATGATCCATTTTAAAGAAAGGCGATTTTATTTTATGAAATCTAACTTTCACTGCATGCTGACTTCTGTATCAAGGATAAAGTACCAGCACTTTTTAGACTACGTCGTCAAGTTTCTGCCAAAATTCTGGTGTCCAAATTTCAAATTTTTGTATTTCCCTATAGACGAATCCAACGAGCCAAGTCATGGTCAGGATTTGGTCGGCCATGACGGGTCCCCGCATGCACCAAACTGGTGTAGTGACTGCCCAATTGGGTGGATTAAACCCCTCTTAAAATCGATGTTAGATTCTTTTGTGTTGTAAACTGTCATCATTCTTTTGTCTACGTGTAACACGAGTGATAGAATGCAGTTTAAAATACCCTCCAAGGCCGCATTATTTCACATTTTATGTGAGATTAAGCCGACGGGGACCCAACTTTGGCAGCCATTAAGGTATAGGAATGCGTGAATTTGGATTCCTCTATAGGGACTAGACAGTTAAGCCATTGACTGTGAGCTACTGTGGTCGCAACTTTTTGGATTGAATGTCGCCCTCTATAATAAGCAATGTGGACATGTCTACCAATGCTTTATTTTTCTATCCTATTTCTTCGTAATCCTTAAGTACACAAATGTTGTTGTCCCAAAACAAAATATTGTCCGATGGGTGGGGGAAAGGTCATTGAACTTTACATGGGGTCAAATTTCAAACTTCATCAAATTGTGTCGAAAACATTGCTAATGTATGTATCCCTTTAATGTTTTACCTATCTAGCATGTACATACGAAAAACACCCTAAAACGCATGTTTTTGGCCCTTATTTCCAAAAATTGGCAAAATATTACAATTTGACTTTTATTGCTAGTTAGGACTAACCATAAGGATTAGGATTTAGCTATGTTTCATTTGGCAAAACAGGATAATATTTTTTTTTATTCAAAAAAATTAGTTCTGTATTTTTCTGGAATAGGGAGTAGTGAAATCAAGGTACATGTAGTACTTTAAGGGTAGGTGCGGTGGTTCCCCGGTGCGGTATTGTTGGTCAAAGCAGCCATAATATCGATTTTCATTGTCTAAATCAATAAATTATTGAAAAATAACACTTTGATGTTTTGCAAAAGTTCATTCCACAAAGATACTTTGAAACCTTGCTTGATTTATTGTTGTTAATGAGTTATGTACGTTTTACAAAAGTGTTGTCGTTTCAGCCCTCTTTACAACATAACTCAAGAACCACAGGACCTACCAAAGTATATCTGTGATATTTGAATTCTTCTACAAACTCGCTATGAAATGATAAATGCAATTTTTGCCAAAGCTCACTACATGTGTACCATTCGCAAGATGCTGTGAACTACCAAATCACAACAGTTTAAAATAGTTGCTAACCATAAATCATTTTTTATTATGTGGGTGTATACTACTTCAATGAAACTAGTATTTTTAGTAGATACTCTATATATTTTACCGTTAAAAACTTATTTTGTATTTTGTAGTGTAAATACATATGTACAATATTAGGCAGGTGAAAGCTAAATACATAATGAACAACATTAGGAAGGAAGGTCAAGGTCAAAAACGTTAATGCTATACCCTAAAAAACTGCATGCGTCTGGGTTAGGCAAAGTAAAAAATAAAACATGTTTCTCGTCCAGGTTTTGGAAAAATAGGAGGAAGAGGGGCTTTTTATTTTTTATTTATTAATGAAAAAATGCTCTAAATTGCCCTATTTGGACGCTTTTTATCCTTTTTATATAGCGTAAAGATTAGAAGCTGAAAAACATGAAGAGGCTCTTTTTATTTTGTTGTTTTGAGATGTCAACCCCTCTGGTCATCACAAAACACTTCACAAATGCTTCTAATACTATTGTAAAGGCTTATAAGAAGAAGTTGCAACTTCTCTAGTATCTTGCAAAATAAAAAGAAAAATGCAAAATCTTCAAAAAAGGAAGCGGGAGGGGACGAGAAACATGTTTGTTTTTTATTTACTTGGCCTTATATTGTTACAGAATAGGAAAAACAACTTCAACAAAGGAAAACATAAAAATAGAAACACGTCTTGTGCCTCGAATCACATTATACGCCCCGGCATTACGCTTAATTGATGAATGCCCTTCAGTATAAGAAATGTTTTATCCAAAAGCATAAAATCAAGACATGCCTTAAAGGGCCCGTCAAGGAACTACGTGGAATAATTGGACAAGTCTTGCACATTGAAACATATTTTCGTGTCTTCTGTCTTGTATGGGGTATAACAGGCATGGTGGTTGTATATATAACTATTGATTGTGCCAAGACATAGTCTATATTTATGTTTTCTACTGATTAACGGAGTATTTCTTGATCCTAGCATCATCTTCTTTATGATATTTTCAGTAGATATCCAGGATCGGAATTAAGCTTATTCTAAAAATTCCGATTTTGCGTTTGCGAGATATACATGATTATGTGTATTACACTGCTCCATAGACATTGTAATTTCGTTCTGGTGTACCAGAACGTATATAATTTCTTGATATTTTTGCCATCGAATTAATCTGCAAGAACTTTTTTGTACATAAACATTATGTAGCCAGAGGTTTCTAGTGGTATAAAAATCTCAACTTTTTTGAGGAAAGTGGGGGGATGATGCTGTGGATCACGAAATTCCCTTTTAATACATTTTTATATACGAAACAAATAATTAATATACGTCATTTGATAAGTAATGAAAGTTTTGTGAGGGGAGCCAGTGGATGGAAAGACAACCTTAGTAGCTGCTTTATACAAGGGGACAGGCAATAATGAAAGTTTTGTGTGGTGGACCAGTGGATGGAAAGACAACCTTGGTAGCCGATTTGTACAAGGGGACAAGTAATAATGAAAGTTTTGTGTGGGGGACCAGCGGCTGGAAAGACAACCTTAGTAGCCGCTTTGTACAAGGTGACAGGCAATAATGAAAGTTTTGTGTGGGGAACCGGTGGATGGAAAGACAACCTTAGTAGCCGCTTTGTACAAGGAGACAGGCAATAATGAAAGTTTTGTGTGGGGAACCGGTGGTTGGAAAGACAGCCTTAGTAGCTTAGCTGCATGCTTTAGGCCTATACAAGGGGACAGGCAATAATGAAAGTTTTGTGTGGTGGACTAGCGGATGGAAAGACAACCTTAATAGCCGCTTTGTATACAAGGGGGCAGGTAATAATGAAAGTTTTGTGTGGGAAACCTGCTGCTTTGTACAACGTGAAATGCACAAATCAAATGTTTGTGTGGGGAGCCATCAGATGAAAAGACAACCATCTTGTACAAGATGACACTGGCAATGCTTAAAGGGTTTTGCTAAAGAGGGTGTACGGTATATGTCATATTATAATTTTGTCTTTGAACTGCCAGTATTATTGGCGCAGGGGTCAATAGGGTCATTTCGCCAAATTACACAAAACTGCTCTCGGAATTAGTAGTTGGTGGACTTGTCTTATTCGCTGTCGTAGTGCACGTTAGTAACCAATGGTTACTGCTCCAAGCCTGGGCTCATACACCTGTTCCGAATTTTGATATGCCATAGGCTTTGTGTTGTGATCATTTCGATCAGTGGTTCGTAACAAAGCAAGCGTGATCCAGTTGACCTAGCAACGGTCATATTCTAACGTGCACTACGACAGCGAATACCTTTAGACATAGGTTGAAGTCAAAAGTCATGAGAGGTCTGCTTTGGAGATACAACGAGAAACATTACCCATGATACCTACACTGAAATGTATGAAATAAAATCCAAATATCACGGGGCTGGAACAGACACGTTTTATTTGATTTTACGGTAAATGCTGTTACGTTTTCAGTTAAACCAGTTGATATATTTTCAATAATTATGTTTATAACATTTAAAAGAACATCACTTGCATTCTCCTTTAACATATTAATTTTATCACGCATTCAGAATATTTGTGATATTTTCACCTTGCGTGCGTGAATTACCCGGGGAATTATCTCTTGCGTAAGTTGCGTGTGTGGCTCGGCTCTAATTAGGGATGACCATCATAATTTCATGTTGCCCCTTTTGCTACAAAAGATTGTTTTCTGGAAAGAACTCATCAACAGAAGTATTTTGGTGGTTAAATGGTCAAAATCGGTCAAAAACTTTTCGAATTATGAATTTTCAAAGTTTCCCATTCTGACCGGTCATTGGAACGAAATAAATTGACAAAGTCTAAATATAGCAATGTGAGCAAAATTGGTATAAGCATATATTTACCTTTTATATTTCTTTATTTTAATATATATGCAAACATGAAACAAGCATATTGTGAAAGTATCAAAGGGTTTCTTATGAAATGGCACTTTACTAGTCAATAGCATTAAGTATTTCTTCAAACCGAGGCACTGAAATCATGCTTTTAGAAAACATTTGCCAAAAATCATCCATAATGGCCAAAGTGGCACAAAATCAAAAGTCCAGGTGAACTTTTTTTCCACAACAATATACACTACACATAAGAAAAATACTAATGTACTACAAGGGATTTTCAACATAGGAATCCAAACAATCAAGTACCAACATGCACAGCTTTGTCCTGATATCACTTCTGGGGTTTTAACAAAATGTTTAACCTCTATTGTGATTGGCAGCAGCATAAGGTATCTCTTTGATAGCTGATAATGCCCAGCCATTCAGCAAGTGGCTAATAACAGACCTTGATAGGCTTGAATGAATACTGTCATGTGCTACAAAACCATCACATCCAGGGCCTGGTCACTCCATATGCTACAGAGAGCACAGTACTTTAACAATGGAGTGAAAGACTCATTATTGATTAGGCGCGTATTTTAAAAGTACAGCTCCTGTGCGTGTATAGCAGCAAGTCAGTGCAGATGGTATAAATATAAGAAAATGTTTAGGGTTGAGATCAGGTGAATAATACAACAAATGAGCATGAAACTTCACATTTATGTTCAGAAAGGTGTCTATTTAACATGATTCGAAAGGTGTTTGGAAATTCCAAAGGGAAGCTGGTGATTTAATTTTTAACTCGAGATCTACTTGTCCGTTTTTTTTTCCTTTTTACAGAGGGTATGATAGAGGTAATAACAACAACTCTGCCAAATTACAGCTCAGTAGGTCAAGGTGTTCACCTGATCTTTTTCATCTGAATATTTTGTGCCATTCTGAGCAGTACTGCACTGGGCCACTGGCAATTAAGCGCACTGTGGCGATGGACCAATTTTGACTCACACTTACAGAAAAACCAAATAAGTTATGATGCTGTAATTTGCAGGATAGTTACAAAACATAATTGGCATTAACATCTCCAATTTTTACAGAAAAATTATGAAAAATAAAAGAATGAGCTCAATTTAGAAATGTCTGTGCAAGCAGTGCACAGTTGAGCTCCCTGCATGTCTATGGGAGTGTTCTAATCAAGTTGATGGTTCATTGGTCATCCCTACTCTAATGAACAAAGCTATATCTGGCTAAAATCGTTGTATTGTTAAAGCATAAAACATGTTACACAAGACGAAACTGATCTTGACTGAACCCGCAAATAAGCGGTTGTTCGGTTGACATCACACTCTGGAAAATGGAATCAAGACGATCTCATTTTGTTCGGTTTTTTTTATTTGATGTAAAATATTCAATACAACAGGTCATCGTTATATCTATTCCATCTATTTCCAGTCATGTTTAACTTTTAACGAACGCCTGATAACGTTTAAGATCGATCATTTTTCCACCAGATATTCGACATCAAAATTGATTTATCGTCAACAAACATTCGTTAGAAGATTAACAAATATAATTAAAATAAACATCTCAAAAAAAGTAACTAACCCCCCTTAAATAATGGCCATTATTCAAAAAGGGCTATTGTATTACACTTATACTGTAAAATGCGTTGGAAGCAGAATATATTTCTGCGCATTTTGACACCTCATTTGATACGATAGCCCAGAAAACAATAAAACACCGGTCGATATAATGCAGTGAGGTCCAGATTTTACAATACAAAAACACTCAGATATCATTACACAGATTTCCTTCCATTAGGCTGCGTTCACATAGAAGTATACTATTCGGGTATACGGTGCACGTTTTGCAGGTGCACGCGTATAGCTCAAATCGAGCAAGGCAATTTCATAGTACCGGGTCACATAAGGCTACGATCGCATAGAAGTATTCGGGTATACGATGCACGTTTTGCAGGTGCACGCGTATAGCTAAAATCGAGCAAGGTAATTTCATAGTAGGCCTACCGGGTCACATAAGAGCTATTCGAAAAGGCCGTATACCTGCGTATGGTATAGTGGGAATCGTGCATGTTCGATTTTAGTGCAGCGTATACCGTCCTAATTTTAAAAACCTAAACCATATGTGGGTAAATTCATTTTTTTAATAGATGCACTATCTAATTCTGCACATTATGACACCTCATTGAATGCAATGTGACCTCAAGAAGTAAGGTTACAAGCATTTGATAAGACGAAGAAAATGGGTAAACTGACATATCGCTATTCGCTATACTAAATACGCTCATTCGATCAGGCTGAGTTCACATAATAGGGTGCACAACTTATAAGTTCCCCCTTACATGTTTTTTAAAATAAATCGAAAACTATTTGACGAAATGCAAACCTGTAAAATGATATGGGTAGCCTTATTTGTTTTACACATGTGGGCCAAATTTTAGCGTCACACGTCATTGCGTTCAGTCACAATGGTTCATTATGTAAAAAAGGAGACCGTTTTAAACAGTGTTAAAAGTTACATCTGAGTCCATAGGACTCAATTCTCAAACAATACAGTAGGCCAGGGATATTCATGTGTTTGTAAAAGAAAACTTAATCTTTGGTATTCTTCTTCTTCTTCTTCTTCAAAAGCAAAGCAGTTGTTTTATTCCTTTCTTTTTAATGATAAATATCTGAGATGGAAGGGATATGTACTGCGGTGAGAATAGACCACATCGCCAGTAGTTCATCACATGTGAAAAGTCACATTTTAATAATGCCGCGTTTGCCCGAATTTCTTCGCGGTAGAGCAATAGGTTTGGTGGATGAAAATGTACCGGTGAAAGAAATTGCTCGTCGTATGGGAGTTGCGCCTAATGCAATTCGAAAATTGAGAACAAAATTTCAGTTGACAGGAGATGTGAAAAATCAGCCGAGAGCCCCTCGTCGACGTGTCATGACTGTTCGTCAGGACATGTCTATAGTGAATCTGGCCGAAACCCGTCGAAAAATGTCTGGTAAGTTATTGCGTTCCAATAAATGCACTTGTCAACAGTGCAGGAGGACACATCCCCTACTAAACATCTAGACTTTAAGTTTTATTTCCATTACAAACACATGGACAGGCCTAACATACTGTATTGTTTGACAATTGACTCCTATGGACTCAGGTGCAACTTTTAAAACTCCCTCTTTTTTACATAATGGACCATTGTGGCCAAACGCAATGATGTGTGACACTACAAATTGGCCCAGATTTGTAAAACAAATAAGGTTACTCATAACTTTTTACAATTTTACATTTCGTTAAATAATTTTCGATTTATTTCAAAAAGCATTAGGGGAACTTATAAGTTGTGCACTGTATAGTATACTCCTATATGAACTCAGCCTGATCGAATGAGCGTATTTCCTATAGCGAATACCGTATACCGTATACTTCTATGTGAACTCAGCCTTACACTGAAGGCAAAATCAATAGAATTTACTGCAACTTTCAAATCTTGGGCTACATTGATTTAAATGTACGCTGTGACGTCAATATTTAGTCAATTGCTACAAATGAGGTGTCAAAATGTGCAGAAATAAATTCTGCTTCCAACGCATTTTACAGATTTGTAATACAATTACCCATTTTTGAATAATGATCATTATTTAAGGGGGGTTAGTTGCTTTTTTTGAGATGTTGAGATTGAATAACGAAATACTTGTTGATCGAATATTCTACGTCGAATATTTTGCCTACAAGTTCGATACAATACAATGGTTTATTTATAGAGCCATGAATTTTCCGTTTTTTCCTTTTGAAATTCCGTTTTGTCAATATCACTTACATCGTGTTTTACCGTTTTCTTTTGACTTTCCGTGTTTTGTGTCCGTTTTACAAGAAGTTTAATAATAATAATAAAAATAATAACACTAATAAGGCGGTATAAAATTAATGTTTTGGTTCTCGTCCAGAGGATTTTTATGAATTGATGAGGGAGGGGGTGGGGTGTTTTTCAATGTAAAATTAGCATTGTTAGTATAGTTTTCGGTCTTTTCTACCTGTGCTCGAGGAAACGAAGAGGCCCTTTTTTCAAATGTGAGATTCTGAGGTGAGGAACAAAAAAAAAGCGCAGTGATGAGTGATTTATAGTGCGCTACGCACAGGCACAACGCATTAGACGTTGATCCACAAGCCTCAGCACACTTTTCAGCACCGAGAGTACTTCAAAAAGACTTGGAAGTGGTCATTGTTCTCTAATAAACTTATTTATTATGTTTGAAGATTTCATAAATCATTCCAAAGTCTAAAAATATTGAAAAACATTAATAATATAAATAATAGTAAGTCCCGATGATCAGTTTGATATTTAATCTTTAATTTATCTATCTACCTGCATGATTCAGAATATTCACAAATATAAATAATAAAAACCAGGCTTTTGTTGTAGCGCCCGATACCCGAAGACTTACAGGCCTAAGTAAACACATAACACAATTATTAAAAACCACCAATAGTTAAACATGTTCATTTTATTGAAAACAAAAGACACACATTTTTTGATTTTTTTTTCTTTGTATTTTATTCACTACTTTTAATTATTTCAATTTTATTTTTCACGAAATTCCGTTTTCCGTTTTCTACCTCCGATTCCGTAAAATTCGTCGGTTTTTCGTATAACGGAAAACTTATGAATGACTCTATACATTGGCAATGGTCATTCCACGAATGAACAAGCTACTCGACTCCCAATTTCAGAAAAATACAGGACTATTTTGGGGTATGCAAAAATATTATCCTGATTTACCAAATGAAATTCTTCATTTGGCAATAAAAGTCAAATTTTAATACCTTTGCAATTTGAGGAAATGGCCAAAAACATGCATTTTTTCCAAATATCAAAATGCACAACCTGAAAATTAGTCTTAGTAGGGGGCCTACAGAGTCGCTTGATTGTCACATCATACAAAAACAACCTAATAATATAAAAACATGTTTTTTTGGAGGGGGGGGGGGGGTTTTGCCGTAAAATCATGAAATTATGAAACAAATTTGGAAGAAAAGTTACTTCATTCGATACTCGCATTGTTTGAGTAATTCCGCATTCGATTCTGAAACTGCCAAGGTTTTTGAGACGTAGCATTATTTTTTCTTTAGCTTTATATCATGTTTTGTCCAAAGGTACTTGAACTCTCGAGAACAAAAATGTTCCATTGACATGCCATATTATGATTAACATGATTAATGTCTACTTCATTAGATAAGTTCTCTCTATTGTCTATGATTATTGTATCAAGGTAACACTGGCCACATAATACGTTGGCATTTATTTATTTCTTTAGTTCCGTTCTGGTCTGCTCAAAAACACTAATATAATGTTCATTTATTTTTTCGGCCTATAGAATAAGAATGATTTGAACTTGAACGTACGAGAGTCAAGGACATTCACCACGTTTGATACAAAAGTTAACAAGAAATAAGATTGATAAAGTTTCAAGAGTTAACAAGAAATGTCTTTAAAAAAGACGGTGCAGTGATTGAAGAAAAAATGTTGGATTTCACATTCACTGGGAGGACATCAGGCTTAAAAATGAGCTAACGACACTGTAAAAAAGAGAATGCAAGCAGATAAAGTTTGTATTGTTTGTTTCTTTTATTTTGTCTTACAAACCCACAAGGAGGGCACAAATTTATATGCTGAGTACTTAGTTAATTTCTTGGTATACATGTTTTGATGACATTTACTTAAAATGAAAAACACATTCACAAGTTTGTACTTAAGGGGGTACTACACCCATGGCCAATTTTGTGCCTATTTTTGCATTTTTCTCAAAAATTATAGCGCATTGGGGACAAGTAAGATATGTATATTATAGGGGCAAGGACTACAACTACTGCACTGGAAATTTTATTTCAGCACAGACAACAGTTGTGGGGTAACAGTCTTTGATACAAAAGTTAAAAATCTAAAATCTCTTATGTAAAAGTATAATATCAAGTAAAATTACCCATGACGCTTTCGTGATGTTATAACACTAAGGGCCCTTTTTGTAGCAAAGAGTAGGAACTTTCCGGTGGCACATCATAATATTAATAGTTTTGTTCTGAATTTAGGGAAATTGAGCGCAAGAAGACCGTAAGTCCACTTGGCCCCTCAACATGTATACACTAAAGTTACGTATAGTTTCTTAGGGTTTTTCAATGTTTAATACATGTTCCAGGGTGAAAACATCATGAAAGGTTGTGAAAGATTAGTTTTGGCCCCTGAACATGAATAAAACATTACCAAACTATACGAAACTATACGCAACTTTAGTGTATACATGTTGAGGGGCAAAGTGGACTTACGGTCTTCTTGCGCTCAGGTCTTCAATACTACACTTCCGGCTAGTATATAAAAATATAGAAATATGTAATCTCAAAGTCCATTTTGTGTCCAAATTGACCGGTCAATATCTTTTGAACCACTCATCGAACCTCACTGACTGGGAAAACGGGGAGGGGTAGTAAACCGAGTTTGCATGCATCCCCCCTCCCCCGGTACCCTGTCACAGCATGCATCTAGGGTGTCACAGGAGAAATGGGATGAAAGCCTTCCTCTCTGGTGGGTAGTCTTCAAACTTCTCTTTGTAAAATCTATATCAAATGAAACAAAGCAAAAGGTATTGTTTTAGAATCGACATTATTAAATACACTCATTGCATCTAAAAGCAGCAGTTGGTACATACTATTAGAGGTAATGCAGGTAATTGTATTGGGGTTCTTTCCAGAATTCCTTGTTAAATTGTAATGTAATGTAATGTAATGTAATGCAATGTAATGTGATGTAAAAAAAAATAAAGGAGACGATCCTGTATAAACAGTGATTACTCCATTGGCGATTGGGCCAGACTCCTCCATGTAATGTTCCTATACCGGGATCGCTACACCTCCTCTACAAGCTTCTACAGTGAGCGAGTATGTTACCTTCCCAGCATTTAAGAATACCGGTACCCATTTAAACACCTGGGTGGAGAGGAGTAATTGAGATAAAGTGCCTTACTCAAGGGTACAACACGATGGCGTCGCCGGGGCTCGAACCCGCAACGGTCCGATTATGAGTCAGTGTCCGTTCCGCTATAGCCACCGTGCTCCCATTAATGTAATGTAATGTAATGTAATGTAATGTAATGTAATGTAATGTAATGTAATGTAATGTAATGTAATGTAATGTAATGTAATGTAATGTAATTTAGGGGGATCAAAAGAATTGTGATGTCGGAGGTTCCAACTTTCCCAACCCCCTCCACCAAAGTAGGCCTATTTATGAACACTCCCTATTTGAAGGTAGCAACTTCGGATAGGCACGTGTACCACAATATCAAGTCATAGAACGTAAAGGCATTATATGGGGGGTTATCCCTGTAAAAACGGTCAAAAATCAAACAAAGGTCTCAATGCATCCATGTCAATTATAGGGCATCCGGCATTACTTTTAGGGTTTCAAGAAAATTAAAACATTTCTTGTTAAAATATTTGTTCATATTTTATAGAGATATCTAGAAATACCCATAACTTCATATAGACACACTTTATTGAAAAAAGCTATTGAGAGAGGTTTTTAAAATCGAATTAGGCTACATAATGTAATTTGCTCTAAAAAAATGAATTAATGTCATTCAATGTTTCTAGAATCAAATCATGAAAATGTGAGCAAGTTCTAACATTACCTTCAAACATACCCTTTATTATTTACTATTAAAGACCTTATAGAAAAACATCACAGATATAGTTGCATTTTTGTAACAAAAAATTATCCGAACCAAAAAGTAATTCTAGGGTATATCGAGAAAAACTGATATTTAAACTAAATTATAAATTTCAAACATTTACCAATTTTCTAGTGAACCGTGAGATTTAGTGTCAAAACCTCTTACACTGAGCTCACTTAATGATAAAAAAATGCCACAATTCAAAAGAAATTAATTTTAAACCAAAACTTTACACCTACGCAGCCGATGTTTCTACCTTAAAACATGATTTTTAACCATTTTCGGGATTTTGAAGCTAATTTTACTTGCCAATAATACTTACTTATGGTGATGAAAGGCCCGTGGTCCAATATTACTGATGGTAAAAATCGCAAAGGCGAACGCTGGTAGATTCCAACAAGCCACTGCATAGCCCATCCATTCTAGTGATTCCCCAAAGAAATTGGCTCCAGATATGTAATCAAACATGCCACCTTCAATGTGAAAAGAAAAAGGGAATCAGCAGCGTCACATTCATTTATTTTGTCCATTTATTCATTCATTCATTCATTATTCATTCACTCATTCATTCCCTTCATTCTCTCATTCATTCTCTCATTCATTCCCTTCATTCTCTCATTCATTCTCTCATTCATTCTCTCATTCATTCCCTTCATTCTCTCATTCATTCTCTCATTCATTCCCTTCATTCTCTCATTCATTCTCTCATTCATTCCCTTCATTCTCTCATTCATTCCCTTCATTCTCTCATTCATTCTCTCATTCATTCTCTCATTCATTCCCTTCATTCTCATTCATTCTCTCATTCATTCTCTCATTCATTCCCTTCATTCTCATTCATTCTCTCATTCATTCCCTTCATTCTCTCTCTCATTCTCTCATTCATTCCCTTCATTCTCATTCATTCTCTCATTCATTCTCTCATTCATTCCCTTCATTCTCTCATTCATTCTCTCATTCATTCCCTTCATTCTCTCATTCATTCCCTTCATTCTCTCATTCATTCTCTCATTCATTCCCTTCATTCTCATTCATTCTCTCATTCATTCTCTCATTCATTCCCTTCATTCTCATTCATTCTCTGATTCATTCTCTGAACCATTCGCTCATTCATTCTCTCATTCATTCTCTAATTTATTCTCTCATTCATTCTCTCCTTCATTCTCTCATTCATTCTCTCATTCATTCCCTTCATTCTCTCCTTCATTCTCTCATTCATTCCCTTCATTCTCTCCTTCATTCCCTTCATTCTCTCATTCATTCCCTTCATTCTCTCATTCATTCCCTTCATTCTCTCCTTCATTCTCTCATTCATTCCCTTCATTCTCTCATTTATTCCTTTCATTCTCTCATTCATTCTCTAACCTATTCTCTCACTTATTCTCTCATTCATTCTCTCGTTCATTCTCTTATTCATTCAGTTTGTATTTTCTACATCGCTTTACATACCTCTTGGTATTTTGTACGCGATTTCTCCTGGTTTTCTCAAGCTTTTCAGGATATTGTCGGACTGAATGTTAATAAGCATTCCACAAGCAAACATGATACAACCTAGGGGAAGAAGAACAAAATAACAATGTCAAAGCGATCCATGGAGCGGACAGTGTTTAATAGTTTTGCATGTTCACAGTGGTAAGCGTGCATAAAGGTTAGAAACTATTTTGAACTGTTGCGATTTGGTAGTTCACAGCATCTTGCAAATGGTAGTGAGCTAAAATTGAATTGATCATTTCATAGCGAGTGTGTAGAAGAATTCAAATATATCACATATATACATTTGTAGGTCCTGTGATTCTCAGAGTGATTCTTGAGTTATGTTGTAAAGAGGGCCGAAATAACAACACTTTTGTAAAACGTATATAGGCCTATAGTTGGGTGATCTAGAGCAATTCCGTGACCGTGGAGAGCGAAGGTTCGTTTTTCAGTGGATTTGTCTTCTATGAAGGTTAATTAAAAAATTTAGCGGGGGTGCCCCTCGCGAAAGTGTGGGCGGAATCCGTGGGAGCCCAAAATCCAAAATGGCCGCCATCGGCCATTTTAAAAATTATTTTTTCAATGGTTTGGCCTACAATGCTGTTCAGTATATGTTTTCTGAGGTTTTTTGGGTCGAGGAATTCATATCTGATGTCTATTTTATGATATTACCACTTTTTGAACTTCAAATCCAAGATGGCCGCCGATTTTCAGCTCAGAAAGGTCAAATTTTCACATTTGTCGTAGAGCCTTCATAATAGGCTCTAATTAAAGTTCTCCTCATGCCGAGTTGAATATTTGACTCTAAAAACTACCAGTAATATTGATTTGACCTATTTTTGACCTTCAAATCCAAGATGGCCGCCGATTTTCAGCCCCGGTTTTCAGCTCAGAAAGGTCAAATTTTCACATTTGTCGTAGAGCCTTCATAATAGGCTCTAAGCTCTCAACATGCCGAGTTGGGTGATGGACACTAAAAACTACAAGTAATAATGATTTGACCTATTTTGACCTTCAAATCCAAGATGGCCGCCGATTTTCAGCTGAGAAAGGTAAAAATTTCAAATTCGTCGTTTAGCCTTCATAATATACTCTAATTAGAGCTCTGAGTAGTCGTAGAGTCTTCATAATACCTATAATGAATATCGTACCCCATTCTGGCATACACATACACCCCCGCACACCTACATATACATTATATTCACATTATTTGAATGAGTTTAGTCGTTATTGGTTTCAGGACTACGTGTGTTTTGCTCTGCACCCTATCAACAAAGAATGAATGCAGCATCAAAGATATTTAAAAAGAAATATTATTCTATGAGACTAGTGCATAGATCACCTATAACACTGCATGCTTGTTTAATACCTACAGCAAAATCATCCCCTATCAATATCTACTGAAATGTAGCAATCCGTGTAGGGCCTAAGTCCTACTATTGTCCAAGGTAAATATGGTAAATGGGAGAGTTTACAAACAAAAAACGAAAAACTGGTCAGGACCCCGGTCAGGACTTGACAAATATGGTGATTTTTACAACACCACTCATGGAAATATTGGTCTAGAAGTCATTACATGCATCACATGTTACATTATATCTCAAGCTCATCTTCAGACAGGATTGAAAAGGCTCAGTATTCAAGTAAACCACCAAGTTCTAAAAGTGATGATGAGACAGAGGGACCATTGTCACCCAAGCGCCCGTGTTCATCTGGCGTGAACCTCTTCACGAAAAAACCTAAATGTGTATGGTGCATGCGTGGTGTGGATCTGAAGCACCCGGATAGACCACGGAGTTAGCTGTTCATAATCAACACACACTCAGCATGGCGCTCCTTTAAGCGCCACACAGTCCTCGTAAAACATGGGGAGCTGAGGGATCGTCTCACACAGATTGTTGAGTCCACGTCAGCACTGTCAGATCCTTTCGCAAATTGATATTGAGTGTATCACTATGCCTGTTGGTTGAACCATGTCAACCACACACAAATCGATGTGTTTTCAGAACGTGTGTCTCGCAGAGGTAAAGAATTTGGTCTTTCGACACATGGATTCGATCATCTTCACTAAGCACAAGATCCGTTCACTGCAGCCCCTCTGTATAGCAGACTACAAACGCATGACTATGCTATGCATAGTGACTATGACTATGCAGTGGGTGCTGTAAAATCGTCCAATCTCAAGGGCCTGCTCAATTCGCATTAATGAGTATCAAGAGACAATTGGCTTCAAAGAGAGAAATGAGAAGATAACAAGGGTGAGTGGGTCTATGATATTGGGGGAAGAGGTGATGACACTGAGGCTGCCATTTCATCACTTGGTATCAGTAATGAACAGATCCTCCAGAAGAACCTGGCACAGCGGCTGTCTAAGAAGATCAAAGACACATCTACTGCCGCCTGCCCACCTCATATCGATCATCTTGAAGAACACAAAGAGTTCTGTGAGTTGATTAGTTAACAGTTAAAGCTGCCGACTTGGCTAAAACAGCCTCAGAGAAAACTGTTGATCTCAACCATTCCATACTCAGTCTGGCATCCATGATCACAGCACTGGACAGATCACCACCACTGTTATCAACCTGGGCATCAATGTTCCTTGTATAACGAGGAGTCAAGATCTGGTGGAACTCTACACCGTGAAGAGTCGTGTCTGCATCAGCTATGCTGATTTTAAGATCACTGGACTCTAATGGTCGTTGAAGCATAGGCAACCTGCCAGCAGGAGATTGCAGACAGCAAGCCAGCCATTGTTATCGTTAACACTGACGACTTCAAGATCGATACTATAACAGGCAATGCAACAGGAGTAACAGAGGGAATAAGAGGGTCTCGTGAACGGATCTCGTGCTCGGTGAAGGATCGAATCCATCCACGTGTCTAAAGGGCAAATTTTTTGGCTCTGCGAGACACACATTCTGATGATGCATTACATCATCTAACTTTAATTGTGTGTGATTGACGTGCTGCAATCAACAGGCTTGTTGGTACATGATATCATTTGCGAAAGGACTTGACAGTGCTGACGTGGACTCAACAAGCTGTGTGAGACGACCCCTCAGCTCCCATGTTTTACGAGGACTGTGTGGCGCTTAAAGGAGCGTCATGCTGAGCCTGAGTGTGTGTTGATTATGGACAGCTAACCCTGTGGTCTATTCGGGTGCTTCAGATCCACACCCCACATGCACCATACACATTTAGTTTTTTTCGTGAAGAGGTCCACGCACAGATAAACGCGGGCGCTTGGGTGCCAATGGTCCCTCTGTCTCATCATCACTTTCAGAACTTGGTGGTTTACTTGAATACTGAGCCTTTTCAATCCTGTCTGAAGATGCAATTAAGATATAATGTAACATGTGATGTATGTAATGACTTCTAGACCCATATTTCCATGAAGAAGTGTTGTCAAAATCACCATATTTGTCAAGTCCTGACCAGTTTTTAGTTTTTGTTTGTAAACTCTCCCATTTACCATATTTACCTTGGACAATAGTATGATAGGACTTAGGTCCTACACGGATTGCTACATTTCAGTAGACATTGATAGGGGATGATTTTGCTGTAGGTAACAACAAGTAGTGTTATAGGTGATCTATGCACTAGTCTCATAGAATAGTGTTTCTTTCTAAATATAAAATTATATAAATGTCTTTGATGCTGCATTCATTCTTTGTTGATAGGGTGCAGAGCAAAACACACATAGACCTGAAACCAATAACGACTAAACTCATTCAAATAATATGAATATAATGTATATGTAGGTGTGCGGGGGTGTATGTGTATGCCAGAATGGGGTACGGTATTCATTAGAGGTTATTGTAAATATTTTGGGCAAACATTTTTTGCAAAATATTTTTTCAACCCCAAAAGAACATTCTGTTTAGAATGATTTGTACCAAGTTTTCAAAATGTTTTTGGAACGTTATTAAAACGTTTTTATACCCTTTATATAACCCGACATATAAATGTTTTCTGTAAAACATTTGTTTTTGCTGTGCAGTAAATTACCAACAAATGTTATTTAATGTTATGAAAACGTTTTATACCATTTATTGTACCCTTTATATAGGCCTAACCCGACATTTAAACGTTTCTGACAACCTTTTATAACCTTTTGCGAATGATGTCGAAAACGTTTTGTGTTTGCTGGGCTGCTACCGAGTTCACTCAACACCAAACAACTTAAGCTAATTTATTAATTAGTGCAGTGTGGCAATCAATCAAATCACTATACAATTTTATACCAGAATTAACTTAATACTTATAATTAAATTATCACTAATACAAATATTTCTTTGCTGTGGTAATGGCAAACTTAAAGTATTGGTAACTGGAGAGAGAGGAAGCGACTATGGCAAGCCTTCGAGGTCATAACGAACAGCTAGCTACGCGCAGCTTATTAAAAGCTATACGTGCAGCTAAATGACCAATCAGAATCTTCATTCTAATCACATGATTGAGTAGTTCGCTGCATCTATCCTCTCTCACAAATATTACGTTTTTGTAAGCGAAAATTTCTCAAATATAGGCCTTTAAGCAATAAAATGATAGGTGCTAAGCAATATTAAAAGAGTATTTGAACAGAATGAGGATTCTATATTAAATCTGTCCATATTTATAATTAAGCTACTGGCTACAGTGGGATGTGACCTTTGCTTTCCCTGCACTGCTTTATACAGCCCCGGGTATACAGTTTGCCATAACACGGTGTAAACTTGGAAACACCCATGATAATAGAAACTCTCAGGAGTCTACGAGTCTGTTATCAGGTCAAAGGTCAAAAAGATCACGACCTGATACAGTCACTCACTCGCTGATGAAAGATGGAGTACCATCTGAGGTAGGAATTAATTCCTTGTGTTTGGATCAAAAGTTAAAATCAAAATCAAGATATGCTTGGTGTACCGTTTTAGCCAGCAACATGTTCTCTTGGAACATGCGGTGATTTGGCGTCCTTACCCGCTCGTTATCTAATTCCGTAAAACTGGGGATTTGTACGTTTCCCGCCCCCCCACCATGAAAACTGGCTACGCCCTTAACCCTAATAGAACTAAGTCTCACTAAAGCTCACTATTAAGGCTATTAATCATTTTAAACTGTAGTGAGCTGTAGTAAACGGTAGTGAGCTTTGGCAAAAATTGCATTGCTCAATTCATAGCGAGCGTATAGAAGAATTAAAATATCACAGATATACTTTTATAGGTGCTGCGGTTCTTGAGTTATGTTGTGAAGAGGGCTGAAACAACAACACTTTTGTAAAACGTACATAACTAATTAACAACAATAAATTCAGCAAGTTTGCAGAGTATACGATTTGTAGAAAGAACTTTTGCAAAACATCAAGGTGTTAATTTTCAATAATATATTGATCTAGATAATGAAAATCGATTTTAGGTTGCTTCGACCAACAATACCTCGTCTACCCTTAAAACCACTGTGCGTGCATGCATTCCACGTGACTTGATGACGCAATCAGCCTAAGTCATAGGCCTATATACCCAGGGAATCGCTGCCCGGGGTAGCGTAACCTCCGTGGCTACAGGTCGGTGATCTTCTGCATAGCATGCGAGGGGTCCGAGGGGTCCGAGGTTCGAATCCCGGGGGTACCAAGTGAATTTTTTCTTCATTTTGTCTCCTTTTTCGTTTCTTCTTTCCCTTCCGATAGCAAAAAAAATACGGGTTAGGTTAATACTTGCGTGAACGATAGTTTGTTCACCCCATAACTATCTCTTACTTACACTAGATGGGTAATAGCAAGTCTCTTGGTAATTGCGGTGATAGTGTCACTATATATAGGCCTAGACCACAATAGCCTCATCCCAATGGCATAGTTCAAAAACCTCAATTAAACAATCACAGTGCAAATTTTGACCTCATGTTGCAGAGTAGGAGTTTTTGTACTCAAATTTTCAAAGGTCATTCAATGGATGTGTAAATGTATTGGGATTAAAGAACTGTGCCGTGATAGATGAGCATGGTGTGGATCCTAGCGTGTGGGCCTCTTCGGTCGAGCTGTTTTCAATGTATTTAATGTTGTATTACAACATTAATGTAACCGCTCATTCGCCATGGTCATTGAACTGCAGTAGGCCTATGTCAACTTTATTGGCTGTCAATCAATCAAGCAATTTTTATGTTATCTACTCATCCGGCGTTCATCAAGCAACATTAACATACAAGTTACAATGAAAATAGCAAATGTTAATTGGTTGTGACAGCAGGGGACCTTGGTCACTAGCCAGCTTCCCATGTGTATTTGAATGAGCGCTAAAAATTGCACCCCGGGAATTGCACACTACAATTTTGCATTATAAATGATTAATTATGACTTTATTTTATAACTCTTACCAATATGATGATTATTACAAGAACATTTTGATGCAAAGCATGTGGAAGGTGTAATCATGTAGACCAATATTGGGAAAACGTAGCTATGTAAATAAATAAATAAATAAATGTAGATATTTATATACACTCTCAGAACATTGGTTAAAAATTTTAACCAACTTGGTTAAAATTTTAACCAACCATGTATTTACAGGTGAACAGCCCAACAGTTGGTTATATTGTTAACCAACCTGGGTTGGTTAACAATATAACCACAGGTTGGTTAAAAACATTGACCAACTACTGGTTAACATTACGGTAACCAACCAGTTGGGCAAAGCATGTTGGGCAAAATAAAACCAATAGTTGGTTAAACACTATGAATGGGAAGTTCATTTCATTGTTCATATTTTAACCAATTGGAGACATTTGAAGGTAGGAAATTATATTATAAACATTTTATCGGGTATAATACTTAGTTTAAGTGTGTGCGAGGCCAGACTGTGAGCTTAAGCTTACTTACCTTTATCGACGTAGTAGCTGTCGTCGATAAAGCATCGTAAGTCTTGCTCACAGTCTCGGCCTCGCACACACTTAAACTAAAGTGTTATACCCGATGAAATGATATACTTTATAATATAATTTACTACCTTCAAATGTCTCCAACATATCTTGAAGACCCTGATCCACAGCTTTGCAGCAAGCCACTCATATCGGCCATCTTGTTTTCTGAAATGCATTTTTGCCCAACACAATGACCAATCACAGTCGCAAAGGAACACCATGTGACCATGGTTGGGCAAAACCATACTTTGCCCAACTTTATTGGCGGAAAAGGATGTTTTTTACCAAGGTTGGTTAACCTTTAACCAACATTGTGTAAATACCATATTGACAGGTTTGACCAACCATGTATTAAACTGTATTTTGCCCAACTTCAAGAATCTTAACCATTGTTGGGCATTTTTTAACCAACTGTTTTCTGCCCATTCATTTTTTATCCAATGTTCTGAGAGTGTAGCGCTTTATGCCGTAAACAGCCTCAAAGCGCTTTACATTTATTCCGCCGTCATTAGAATATGTCGGAACCACGTTAATTTGCAGCCTACAAGTGGCGCAGGGTCCATCAGTATAACGACTGTGACTACTCCTAACAGCTTCCCATTGCACCTGGGTGGGGTGAGGCAAGCGAGGCAAAGAGCCTTGTCCAAGGGCGCAACACGGTGGTGGGACGGGGAATCGAACCTACGCACGTCGAGCAAGCTCTCGGATTACGAGTCCAAGGCCGTAACACACCCAATTGAATTCTGAATACGAGGCCCCGGGGGCACTCCCATAAATTGACATACGTCATATGCCCATGAAATGACCCCCTTATTTTTGGCAGATCCTACACCCAATGACCCCGTTTTTTTCAGTAGCCTACACTGAATGACCCCCTTTTTCGAACAATTAGTCCTCAAAATTGAAATTTCGGCGCGCGAAAAAAAATGAATTTTGTCTATTTTGTACTGTAAAATTGGGTAAAAAGCTATTTTTGATTGTTAATGATGTGAAATTTTGGGCGCTCCCATACAAAATCACCCCCATTTTTGACATTGCCAACACCGAATGACCTCCTTTTTTCTGTAAATTCCTACACTGACAGACCCCTAGTTTCGTACGCTGGTGGGCACAGGTACATCACTTTCATATTCGAGTGCCCCCCCCCCCCCACTTCTGATATCAAGTAATTTTGATTTTGAAATTCGCGATATAATACGAATTTTATGGCAAATTATTTATAAAAATTGACCTTTCGTATTGAAGATATACATTTTAAAAACCAAATAAATTTTAGGTCTTTTTCTTCCTATCCGATCCCTTAAATCAATTATTAACCAACAATTATAAAGATATTATGATTATGGTGCATATTTCGTAAAACGTTTTCTCTGATTTCGTTGAATAAGTTCATAAGGTTTGTTGGTTAAATAAACGAAATTACATAATGCTTGACAAAGCCAAGTGATTTTTCCCTAGACTTGCTCAAGTTCTTTCGGACCTGATGTCTGTGATATGATACCTTATTCATTTTTCAGCTATGGCCCTGGTAGCTCCTGCATGGTCACTTCATCACCAAGCCACAGTTCTTCAACAATAGTAATATCGGCCTATACCAAAGTAGGCCTACCAAGTATTATAGTCATTGCATTGGTATTTTAAACTACCACAGTGATCATGCTGTATAACTTCCCCAGAGCCATATAGTCGTGTGCCATTATAATCTTTTCTAATTACTTTAATCTCTTTTTAAGTTTTGAAGATTTCGTGTGCCATTATAATCTTTTCTAATTACTTTAATCTCTTTTTAAGTTTTGAAGATTAATAGGTGTGATATAGCCTATGTCCTCCCTCACCCTGAATATAGTAGTTATTCCCGTAACAATCGTTCAAATCATGTTAAATTTGCCGTATTTGGCAGAGATACATTAGGCTTATAGCGCTTATCATTATAGGCTATGGAGGCATTTCAACAGCACCCTTATTTGGGGGGAAAAGGTCATTGAACTTTTACACAGAGGTCAAGTTCAAAAAAGCTCGGACTTGGTTAAAAACACAAGCAATGTGTTCCTCTAGTCATAAGGATTCAGAAAAAGTATAGTTTGACCTATCTACGATGTACGGTTATGAAGTTACCAGCAAAGAGGTATTGTCAATTTAGGCGCCCGGGAATTTTGAATATCGCGTGTTGAGAGACGGATGTGTTTATTCGTTTTTATGGTCGCTATGAGTTTGTTTTAAATCAAACCACGTGATTCGTGCTTGATAATTATTTTTCTTACATATAGATGACTCCAACGAGCCAAGTGATGGTCAGAATTCAGTCGGCCATTACTGGGTCCCGTCTGCACCAAACCGGTGTTGTTACTGCCTAATTGGGTGGATTTAAATCCGCTTAAAAATCGATGTTGAATTGTAAACTTTTGAACATCATTCTTCTGTCTACGTGTAACACGGGTGATGGAATGCAGTTTAATATCCCCGCTAAGGCCACATCATTTCACATTTTAGGTGGGATAGACCTAAGGGGGGACCCAGTTATGGCTGCTATTGAGGTGTAGGAATGCGTGAAATTTGATTAGTCTATAAGGCATAGGCCCTATTGTTGTGATTGCCGGAGACTTCCTTCAATTAGATTTCATGTATTATCATGATTATAGACCTATCATTTATCATAATTCTCTACACTTGTAGCAAGAAGTTCAAACGGGAGAAAATTATACTTTTTTACATGGCATTTTGCAAAGTTTTAGGGTCTATGCCCTTAGGCTTACCTGCGATAAAATTTGGTGAAGTATGATAATTAGTCTCATACACAGCAAATTGTGTTAGGTATCGTCCTTGCAAGTAGCCATTATATATACAAAACAGGAGCGGTAGTAATGGGGACAGTATTCGTGTTGGCTTGCTCCGGTGTGACAGGCTGTATATAAACGTTCTGAAAGCATAAATTATAAATTAAGTGATTCAAATGCCGAAATAATTACATTTAAACATTTTAAGATAATAACAAGAATTGTCTTTAAAAAAGACAACGTTCACGGATCAGGTATAGTAATTTGTTCTAACTTTCAATTTTATTATCTAATTGGATATCCCCAGCGGGACTAGAAGAGACTTATGGAATATATGTATATTGATATTCCTATAGAGAGATTCATTATTTTGGATTTGATAGTTTCGGGACTAGCGCTAGTCTCGCTAATAACGGAACCAGCAGCGCAACATCCCTCTATCTCTAAGGACCGCTTTCTCTAAGGTTCGCTATCACTAACGTGTAAAGTCTATGGAGATGAGAATCCCGCTATCTCTAATAGATAAAAGGGTTCGCTATACCTAAAAATAGGTCCGCTATATACTCCTAAGATTCGATATCACTAATTCAGAATAAGGTTCGCTAGTTCTAAGGTTCGAAATCACTCATTTTAAATAAGGCTCGCTATCACTAATTTTAAATTATGTTCGCTATCACTAATTTTGAATAAGGCCCGCTATCACTAATTTATTGAAGGTTCACTACCTCTAAGGTTCGCTATCACTAATTACAATTAAGGTTTACTATATAGGTTCGCTATCACTAATCTTAATTAAGGTTCGCTATCACTAATTAATTGAGGTTCGCTATCTCTAAGGTTCGCTATCAATAATTTTGATTAAGGTTCGCTATACCTAAGGTTCGTTATCACTAATTTTAAATAAGGCCCACTATATCTAATTTTAAATAAGGCTCACTATCTCTAATTTTAATTAAGGTCCTATCTCTAATTTCAAATAAGGTTCGCTATCTCTAATCTAAAATAAGGCCCGCTATCTCTAAGGTTCAAATTAGAGATAACGAACTTTAGGGATACCGGGCTTGTTAAAATTAGAAATAGCGGGCCTTATTTAAAATTAGTGATAGCGAACCTTAGATATAGCGAACCTTCAATAAATTAGTGATAGCGGGCCTTATTTAAAATTAGTGATAGCGAATCTTATTTAAAATTAGTGATATCGAACCTTAAAAATACCGAACCTTATTCCAAATTAGTGATATCGAACCTTAGGTATAGTATAGTGGGCCTTTTTTGTAATTAGTGATAGCGAACCTTAGAGATAGCGAACCTTAGAGATAGCGGTCCTTAGAGATGCCGAACCCCCGCGTGCTATTCAATTGATACCGGTATCTTACCTGTGAATGTAGTGCAGTATCACCATTCCAACAAGTACCACGTTCGCCATAGTACGCAGTTGAATCGCATCGGTGCAAAATACGCACCAAATGGGCAAGGCGACGTGCGGCAACTCCTGCAGGACCCACGCAAAATTGGCGTTTATCATCACTGAGCCTAATACTTGGGAGTATTTGTTGTTTGCATATCGTCCGTAAGGTGTCGCGAAATCTGTAGCCCAAAAAGTATATAACATCCCGAAACACAAAACTAACATAGCGTAAGACATATTGATGAGGATTTTTTCTTCATCTTGAAGAAAAGAGACCAAGAGGAGAGTTTCATTTTTTTGCTCAGTTTCGCTGGCCATACTCGATGCTACTCTTAGTGATACTTGATTAGTTACGTCAGTCATGTTCAAGTTAAGTTGTATAACTGAATTGAAACTTACTGAAGCGATTAGTTTTTAACCAATAGACTTATATATGGGGACTGTGAGAGCGCTTTTACAGCACTGGCTGGGATAAAGAACCGTGCGCCACCTCATTGGTCAAAAACCAATCGCTTGTTGCTCAGCGACGGACGGAGTATGAATTGAGCTTCGGTTACATAATTAGTGATGACTTAGTATTGTCTATTCCGTGAAATCCCGCGAAGAATAACGCAGACCTATCATGATTATGTTGAGTCACCTCATTGGTCAAAAGCCAATCGCTTGTTGCTCAGCGACGGACGGAGTATGAATTGAGCTTCGTTTACATAATTAGCGAGGACTTAGTATTTCTATTCCATGAAATCCCGCGAAAAATAACGCAGACCTATCATGATTATGTTGAGTGCGTTTCCGCACTAGCTACCATGGCTACTGTCATGCCATAAAGTCTTTCTGTTGCATGGCCTGCTCCATAAAATGGCTTTATACCGAGGCATGAAATATTCACAATATTTAATTGTTCGAAGTTTGGCAGATGCACGTAATGTGATGCGGACCTAATTACTGTCTATATACATGCTACGTGTATTCTAAATGCTGTATATAGGCTTAAGAGTTCTCTAGAGTGAGTATCTGTGCAATGAGCACTGTATACTGTGTATTTTGTTTCGCGCAAATGACGGTGTCTCTGCATACATGGATATGACGTACCGGTATTCAATCATAATTATAAGTATCATTCGGCCATCGGCCGCGCCACGGATCATTGGCATTATGGTACTTAATTTGAACTTTATCCTATTGAAACGTAACAAAAATATTTAAACTAACTGGTAAAATCAACACCAAACTTTTTAGCAAGAAACTTAGACTTACTTTTGTATAAACACGATAAAGATCCCAAATAAAAATTCCTTTAAAAAAGGAATGGGGCGCCCAATGTGAGCTAGACGTGATATGGTGAATTCCAGGGTGATTAGATTTGGTAGGTCCTATTATAGTGATTTTTTCTAGGGAAGAGTAGAAGATGATCAAATACAAGAGAAATGCTTCATGGAATGAAGCTTTCGTGTCAATTTGCGATTATGTGGGGTGGGAGTTCTGTTTGGGTGCCTATTGTAGTGAGGATATTGCTTTGGATATTGAAAATTGTTGAATTTCGTTATGCAGGGCCTAGGGTATATGATGGATAGTATAGAAGACACAAATATTAAGCTTCCCCCTTAGTCATCTATACACTCATTCTTGTCACACGACGAATTTCGACAAAGTCATGTAAACGTAATTTCGTTTTTCACCCGACCTCCGTCCAGAAACAATCCTGAAATGTTGACAACTTGGGGTCGGCGCACTCATGCCAGTTTATCCTATAAAGTATACTCTGTTTCTTTTGTAGCCCACCAACCATGTGGCTAAGAGAGGCTAGGAAATACTGAAACTAATAAAAAATCATACCCTCCTTTCATATCAAACAATTCCAAGAAATTGACAGGCCTGTTAAATCAAGGAAGATCGATCGTTATTCTTCATGAAACGGGCACAGCCCATTTTTTATGTTATTGATTCTGCTAAAAATAATCACAATAACAAATTTACGTCATGACTTTAAGTCGGCTATATAACTCTATTTTAAACAAACAAAATAGCCATTGGAGTTTCTTTCACTTTACCTTGCTAGGAACCCTTCCCAGCAGTTAGGCATATTAGGCCTACTATAAATATTATTTCATTCAGCATTTTGGGTAAACACTAACAAAATGACGTAGGCCTAAATCGTACATTATTGCTTTCAGCTGCCCGACACCAACCCGGGTGAACAACGGTGAACCACGAGTCAAAAGTCGCCTAATTGGGCTACCATATCGCAGGGTTGGCAACTCTGGTTGCAAATATACACTTCTGACCTTCAAGCATGGACCCATGGCTCAACACAATCATGTCTTCCGAATTTATTCCTTTCTCTGCTGACCAGAATTGAACTTCGTTAATTAATGTTTTTTCAGAGATATTCACCACACAGATAATGAGCTGTGTTCTAACATAGATTTTAAAATCTATGGTTCTAATATCTTTGGTCACAATCAGTCAGCAGTCAAGCACATAAACCAATTAGCGATTTCATGATTGGTCAATGGTTGTGTTGGTCAATTATAATTGATTGGTGTTGATTTAAGGATTAAGTGTGCAAAGGTCACGGTCCTGTTGCTACGGCAATCACTATGGACCACAATGGCCTCATTCCAGTGGCATATTATCAATAACCTCAATTAAACAATCATAGTGCAAAATTTGACCTGCAGAGTATGAGTTTTTATAGTCACATTTTCAAAGGTCATTCAATGAATGCACAAAATGTATTGGGGTTAAAGAACTGTGCCCTGATAGATGAGCATGTTGTAGATTCTAGTGAATATGATGAATATGGCATGTTCACACTGTAAACAACTAGTTCATGCGCAAACATGTTCAAACCATACATAATTAGAATGGTCAAATGTCACCGTCTATCGGGTTCTAAGAAGCGGTAAACTAGTTTAAGCCATATACAAAGGTCACGGTTTATTTGGTGTTTTTATAAGTCCATTAATTTTGTATTTAAACAAAGAATATACGCACACCATTTTATCCCGTGCATATCAGAAAACAATAATAAAATAAAATCCAAGCATATTGTGGTTTTATTTCTGAGCTGGGCATAATTTTAGCAAAACAATTGCGGAGTAAATCTAGCAAGAGTGAAATTAGAAGCTTTTCACCAAGTCATGCCTATATGGTGCCCCCTCCGTAGAGGGCACCCTAAAAAACATGAATAATAGGATCCTTGATTAAACTAACATGCTGAAGGAGCTTGATTGGTGTTCGTTGAAAGACCGTAGAACAGCCAACAGTTTAGCCATCCTCCACCAGGGCCGTAGCTAGAGGGGGGAGGGGGTATGGGTGTGACACTCCACCCCCACCTCAATCGTCAAATCTGTCGGCAAAATCGTGCCGTCGTCGGCAAATCACAGAGAAAGGGAGAGAAGGAGGAAAAAAGGACAGAAAAATGAGAAAAAGGACAGAAAAAGGACAGAAATGGGCAGAATAAGGACAGAAAAGAGAAATAGAGGGTATAGGAGGAAGAAGAAGAAACAATAAGAAGATGGGAAGTACGAAGGAGCTAGGGGAATTGTTTTTTGTGTCGATTGTCGGTATTGATCCGCAATAAAAGCTAATAAATGTATTGCTGCTGCGTGATTCAGCGTGAACATCCCCTTAAACACCCCCCCGAGTAGTGGATAAACAAGTGGCCATTTTCGCTTCTGTTTCAACACTTACCAATTTATGCGCTATGTTTAACCAGTCTTCTCTGGTTTAACACAATCTATAGGCCTACACTAGGAAAAAATTGTCCACGAAAGGCTTCATGGACCGTCATTTCACACATTTTCAGCCTTGTTCAAACTAAAATTTTACAGTGCCAAAATGATCTACCAAATCGCTTCAAATTAGGTCTTCAGTTTGCAAAAGGGGGTGGTCCATGCAATCATCCCCTCCAATGTTGACGGCTGTATGTGGGTTTCTGACCAAATTAACCTCATATTTGGCCATTTTAACATTAAATGTGCCAAATTTTTTTTGCGCTTCGCACGAATTTATTCCATTTTTGTACCATATTTCCCCAGTTTAGCTTGAATATGGCAAATAGTTTTTCTCGCTTCGCGTGCACTTGGACCATAAACTTATTTTGTCGCCAAAAGGTGCTGGACGCAACGTTCCCGGAACCACCGCTAGGTGGCAGCACACGACGAAAGCTTTGATGGAACACCTTAATTATTACTTTCATATGGAAAAACCAGGTAATGCTCTGAGATGCCCGAGATATATCTATATGATGTAGCCACAATTTTGACATTGTAGCGCATGGAATGCCTTAGAATGGTTTTAAAAGGGTTGGAAACGCTGATAAATATACGAAACAGCATAGATGGCCAAAAAAGTGCATTTAATCGACAGATCTAATAGACCCGTGACGTCTGCGTGACGTCACGGGTCTATACATGTACAGGTAGCCGGGTATAGCCCCCTTCATCTGGCCAGACGCCACCAACGGCATCTATCTCTAGTTCCGAAAAACTCTGGATTCACTATATATACGATACGAGACTTCAAGAAAATGTTTCCAACCCCATGTTAAAAAGAAATCTACGCCACTGCATGAAGCGTTGCAACAGTATCGGTACAGATGGCCTACAGATGCCGAGTGCTTTTAAGTTTATTACATGGGTTTTTCAAGGCTTGATTCCAGAGGGAGTAAGTTAATAGAGAGCTTGCGAAATGGAGTTACTTTAACTTTAACTTTAACGTCTAGAGGATTATAGAGGATTATGTATTCAAAACCACTCTGCCATTAAAGCCGCTTGAAGTTAAAGTTAACGCCAGACAGTCTAAACGCAGGACAACCGATCTTTTGTTCTGCTTAGTCGCGCTAAAAGTCGATCGATACATGTTAAAATCAACACAATTCCGAGATACACCTTTTTGCTATGAAATTTATTTTCTCGGTCAAATATAAAGCAAATTTTTTTTTCTTCAGTAATGTCAAATAAAAACATAGTGCTTGGATGAACATTTTTTTTTTTAAATCCTGGTGTTAAAATTAAGCATCAAATTGTGTCTTTTAGTGTGATATTTTGATTTTATAGGCCTTTAGTTCGCCCGTGAGCTTTTTACAGAATTCATTTTTAGCGTCTCAAACTAATATAGTTTGCTAAAGAAAGATATTTCCCACCTCTGTAAAGCACATCGTGTGGGTCTATATATTATAGTTTTGTCAGAATTTCCGTTTTGATTCCATAATTTTTGACTACCAGCTGAGAAAATTTCAAATCCACGCGTGAAATACTAGCATTGTGGATCGATATCTCTGGGTGCCCGGCCTGGATACAGTTTAGACTGCAGAATCTATATAGTGTGCCGTAAATTATGATGAAAATACGTCATAATTAAAACAATGGTTTGCATATTTCCTCATAGACTACATAATTACCACTTATGTATTGTCTAGTTAATAGACCAATTATTGGAAATCTAATTTGGTTTGGGTAAAAAACATGCCACATGATGCTAAAAATTACTGATTGAATTAGATCAAAATAAATTTTGTTCCAAACGTCACACTTGATATATATATTTGTGTGTGCTCATGACGTTTTTGGCTTGACTTCAACGCCAAGGGGATTAAGTTCCAGTAAAATGGACTGATTTTACGGGACTGAGCAGTGTAGTGAACTTCTGCGAATTGCAGCTACTGTGAACATTTTTTACAACGTTGCGTGTCTTATAATTACACCTCTATATAACCAAATATGTTTGTACTGTTCAGGTATTTTATTTAATTATTATTTTATTCATTTAGGCCTACATTATGTACCCCCAATTCAGCAGAAAGCTGGTCTAACATGTGCCACGCTATCATACGCATATTATAGGCCTATGGGTATTGTATGTCAACCAAATTATTCATTATTAAAAGAGGAGGCCTATTTGTTACAAAAAATAAGAATGTCAGAAAAGGAGCATCCAGAAATATGTTGGTTGAAATTCAAAATTCTGGGAGTTTTAAAGAACAAAATGAGGATCATTCGGGGAGATATATTTAATTTGATCAGAATGCAAAGAGGAGTCCTTGCCCTCCTAAAAGAAAACTCCTGGCAACGCCACTGGGGAGTGGGAAAGTGAGGATAGATGAATAGATGGAGGGAGGGGATGACATGGAGAGGTGGTGATGGTGGTGGTGGTGGTGGGGGGGGGGGGCTAGGGAGAGCAAACAGATAAAATGGGCTTGTGTCCTGATGGAAATATAAAATTGACAAAGCTGACGTTTACTGGAATAATAATTGAGCTTTTATTATAATAATCCGGGACAATAATATAGGCATATCACAAGAATATTTAATTGAAACATGTTTAGAAGTATAATATTAGCGTATAGCTCATAACATAGGCCTAATTCCCATTGCATTGGTCATCACCAAGAGATGTAATCCATGTTTATTCAAACTAAGCGCCTATTGTAATAAGTGTTACCAACAAACCACTTCAGCAAACAAAAGGGAGAAATTTGATGCAGTCGCTTTTACATACCTTTCTTTTGATCACCCATTGATACACTTCCCCTAGTTTAAACAACAAGACGCTGTTGGTACAGAAACCAATCTGACGTTCGCGTTGAAGTGAAGTTGAGCAAGAAATCGAAACGATATTTTTGAAGTTGCCGTTAAAGTTCCAGTAACTTCATTCCGCAAGCTCTCTAATAACAGAAACAGTCAGGCAGACTAAATAATGAACTCAAGCGTACTCAATCCACATGCACAAGACCGCGAACCTAAACAACAATAAATAAAAACAGCAATCAATATTTGTAAACCGAATTTGGGAAAAATGTCCATGCATAAGACTTAGTAGGCCTACAAACTTTTGAATTTCTGCGAGTGGCAGAAAGTTGAGAAATAATGTAGGCCCTATGGTTTTGTAATGTTTAATACATGTTCCAGGGTGAAAACATCATGAAAGGTTGTGAAAGATTTGTTTTGGCCCCTGAACATGTATGAAACATTACCAAACTATACGAAACTATACGCAACTTTAGTGTATACATGTTGAGGGGTCAAGTGGACTTGCGGTCTTCTTGCGCTCAGGTCTTCATGTTCAAATTAACGTTCCACAATCAAGTCATTATTCAGCATTTTGGGTAAAGAAATCGTAGGCCTACATGGTTTGGGTCAAAGATCACCGCGGGTCATTTGGCTAAAATAATTACTCAGGAAAATGCCTATTTAAGAGTATATTAGTATACATTTCGTATACTGGAAAATATCAAAAGTAATTGAGAGATCATCTAGAGTCACATGCCTGATGTTCATGACTACCCATTACTTCAATTCAATAAAATTTTCATTATCTGAATCAATATATTATTGAAAAATAACACTTTGGTGTTTTGCATAAGTATACATTTCTACAAATCATATACTTTGAAAACATGCTTAATTTATTGTTGTTAATGAGTTATGTACGTTTTACAAAAGTGTTGTTGTTTCAGCCCTTTTTACAACATAACTCAAGAACCACATTACCTACAAAAGTATATCTGTGATATTTGAATTCTTCTACAAGCTCGCTATGAATTACCATTCGCAAGATGCTGTGAACTGCATTTTTTTTGCTGCTTCGACCAACAATACATCGTATACCCTCAACTAAAATAAAATAACTGAATAAATATATTTATATTGGTTTTGGTCAAAGATCGTCCACAGTCATTAGGCCTACATCTCATCTCATCTTCAGTTACCTACGAAAATTGGGCTTTAGAATGCACACCAGTAAATACAAGTCTCCTACACCCTGGGAGAAAAAAAATCAGTGTTTCAAAC
The DNA here is from genome assembly GCF_039555335.1 of Amphiura filiformis. NCBI lineage: Eukaryota > Metazoa > Echinodermata > Ophiuroidea > Amphilepidida > Amphiuridae > Amphiura > Amphiura filiformis. Next base: position 20,183,261 of record NC_092639.1, read on the forward strand.
GAGGAAACGTGCAATACGACTTAATTAAATACATTAGAAAAGGCTTAAAACCCGATTAGGCCCTGATTCATATTTAATCCTCATTTAGGCCTGGGAAATAGATTGTCTGTGAAAAATGAGCAGGATCCGACTTTTTATGACGATTTGGCTAAACTTTAAAAATGTGTTACATTTCAGAAACACAAGCTATTCGTGAGGTGGTGTAAGCTGTATGGGCTATAGGGTGATCTAGTCGGCATTTTTCTGGAAAAAAATGCTGCACTCCGTATATAATTTCTACAATGGATGACTTCATCTGACCTTCGACTTGCAGAAAGGGTAAGTTTTGAAGAACTGAGTCGCTCTGGAGTCAAGAAAATGACGTTTTCCTGGACCCTGTTTGTACAGAAAGTCAATGAGGGCTATTTACTGGTGTGCACCCAGAAGAGCGCTGAGCCAATGATCTAAAAGTAATGTTGCTGAAGTGACTGGTCAGCACGGGTCCTATCATGGAATATATTACCCTCTATAGTCATGATAGTTCACATAATTGGTCAAAAAAGTGTTTGTAATGGTTGTGGGTATAGGTCCTGCAGAGGTCTTCGAAGTTCAGCATAGGCGTAGACCCCGGGGGGGGGGATTTATCCCCCCCCCCCCTCCAATATTTTACCAGGGGGATGCTCCATACAATCATCCCCCCAATGTTGACGCCTGAATATGGGTTTCTGATCAAATTAACCTCATATTTGCCCATTTTAGCCCCAAAAGTGCAAATTTTCGCGCGCTTCGCGAGCATTTATTCCACTTTTGCACCATACTTCATCAGTTTAGCTTCAAAATAGCATGAACTTATTCTGTCGCCAAAAAGTACTGCATTCATTATATTTCCAAAAATTTTTCCAACCCCATCCCCCCCCTCCCCAATGTCAAAAAGAAATCTACGCCACTGAAGTTCAGAAGCCACACCTAATATTTGTGCATGGCTCTTGCATGAGACACGGCAGCTGTAGTACTTATCTGCCGTTCTGATTATGTATTTACCACATTGACCCCCATCTGCTCGACGGCGAAACTGATAAAATTGCATCATAGTTTGCTTATTCCCGTCGAAAAAATATATAAAAAGCCACCAGTTTTCATGTTATGTATTTACTTGCCTGCAATCTTTGATTTATATACATGTATATTATACAAAGACCATTTCGCCCTTCTGTTAAGGCGATTTAATTCCCCGATTTTCATCAGTACCCATCTTCTTTTTTTTGTTGCAAATTTATATTGTATATAAATATGTTCATCATCTCATGTCCTGAACTTATAAAATATCTCTACATAAAAAGTGGTTTTAAACCATTTTAGAAAATCATTTTAGCCCTATATATTTTTTTGTTTACTGTATCCTGGTAACTGAGATGTGTGTTTCATAACAAACTATAATCTATTCTATTGAACATGTCCAAGTAGAATACATGAATAGAATACATTAACTCCTTTGTTATACTATCTATAGAAATATACTCACTGATTATAACACTGAATAAATTAAATAGGCCTAAATAATCTCTTCCACATAGACAATTTAATACTTCACCATGTATGTATCTTCTATAATATGTTGTTAGGAAAAGAGATTAAAAAAGGCTATAAGGTCATCAAAGGTCAGGTTATAGGTCAATTGGTTCAGGTCAAATTCAGGCATCAATTATGAATACATGTGATAGTCTGTGATATCATACATGTCATAATGAGGCATTAATTTTGATATTTTGTCTGTTACTGGATATATAATGGAAATGTGTGAGGTGGATATACTAAAATACCTTGGGATGTAAATGGTGAGTACAATTTAGATTGCCTAGTTGAGTTGGATTGGGCAAATAAATATAAAATAGTTACCAAAATCACAAAAATGAAGCTTACGGAAAACTACCTATAATATGGTGGTATAGGTGAAAAAAATACAATCTTTTTCAACATTGCTGTAGTGTGGTTGTGGTAGCCTGTTACCTATGGCTTAATTAAGTTTCAGTGACATGGTGTTGCAAGTTCAAAATACAAAATATAGCTCGACATTGAAAATAGAAGCATTTTAACCGGTTCGTTTTTTGATAGTTGTGGCGCACCAAGTTCATAAAGTCATAAAAGAAATCAGGGACCACTTATTCCCATTTTTACGGTGTCTGATCTCCGCCAAACTCCCCCTTTTATAATTCATATCCCCAAATTTTTAGTTTCCCCCCTTTTGCGAAATGCTTTCCCTTTTTCAAATATTTCCCCCTTTTAACTTTCCCCGTTTTCAAATAGTTTCCCCTTTTCGACTTTCCCCCTTTTCGACTTACCCCTTTTCAAATAGTTTCCCCTTTTCGACTTTCCCCTTTTCGACTTGCCCCTTTTCAAATAGTTTCTCCTTTTCGACTTTCCCCCTTTTCAAATAGTTTCCCCCTTTTCGACTTACCCCTTTTCAAATAGTTTCCCCTTTTCGACTTGACCCTTTTCGACTTGACCCCTTTTCAAATAGTTTCTCCTTTTCGACTTTCCCCTTTTCAAATAGTTTCCCCCCTTTTCGACTTTTCCCCTTTTCATATAGTTTCCCCCTTTTCGAATCCCCACTTTTCAAATAGTTTCCCCCTTTTTTAATTTCCCTTTTCAAATAGTTTCCCCGTTTTTAAATTACCCCCTTTACAAATAATACCCCTTTTTATTTTCACCCATTTTGTAAAATTAATAGTTCCCCCTTTTACAAATAATCCCTTTTAACTTTCCTCCTGCTTTTCACAAATAGGTTCCCATTTTAAATAGTTTCTCCCTTTTTAAATAATACTCCCTTTTTGTTTTTAATACTCCCTTTTTGTTTGGGTACTCCCCGTTTTCCGTGCGTAGGCTTTACCAGTAAGCCTGGACCCTGGAGAGTACCGTGCACTCACTAGAGCTCATTTCGCTACATCCATTATTGGAAAGGCGTTCTACATGAATTTGGATACCAACGTAGGTAGATTTATAGCCTGTTGTGCAAGCGCCGCTAAATTCAATGGGTTAGGGATCCGTCAACTTTTATGCACGTTTATAGGGGGGCTGTACAAAGAGCAACTCCGATATGATTGATAAACCAAATGATGTTCAGAAAGTTAAACGGGTGAAATGGCATGCATAAATATTTATGCTGGTCAAATTCATAGCAATGATGTTTGAAAGCAGTGGCGTAACTTTGGGCCAGGGTGCCCGGGGGCGAAAGTAGATCGGGTGCCCCTGACCAAGTATGTGCATAGTCCGACGTGTAGGACAGTGGCGTAGATAGGGAATAGGGGTTGTGGCGCCCAGGGCTAAGGACACATAATGGCACCCCTCCCTATTTCTTGGAGCGGAGCGCGCGAAAATTTGCACAAATAGGACCAATCACGCATTAATTTTGATCATAATGAAGTTGAATATCGGTCTTAAATTGATCTTTCAAATGATTTTGTGCTGAAATGCGCGCAAAGCGCGCGAAAATTTTGACTTTCATCGCTGGATGGGGCACAGGATCGACGCTGAATTGGTCACTCGGCGCCCCCCAAGTGTGGCGCCCAGGGCACGTGATCCTTCTGCCCTTCTGCCCTCCCCCCGTCGCTACGCCCGGTCGCTACGCAACTGGTGTAGGACATAAGTTAACAGACTACATGTATGCTCAGCTCAGACTATGATCACTATCTCACATGGCGCAAGAAAGACGAATCGCGAAAGTTCAGTGACCGTACCGCGCCGCCCGAAATTTTTTTCGGGTGGGGCAGTTAGTGGAATTTCGCAGTTAATCTTTCTTGAGCGATCAGAGTCTTGAGGATATCGTTGCTAACTAAGAAACCAGGTCCTACTCGTCGGACTATGTGTGCATGGTGCAGAGCTAATCAATTTTGGTTTTGAAAGCCATAGACCTATTATACCGAAGATCATGTTAATAAAAAAAATATTTTCATCTTCTCCAATGTCTTTACTTTTGAAGATTCGTCACTAGCTGTAGTGACGTAGCTAGGGGTTGTGGCGCCCAGAGGAAAGAATACACAATACCAGTGGTGCAGGCGCGCAAAAATGTGCATACAAATTTGGTATAGCCTAATCAAGATGAATTTTGGTCTTTCAAATGACAATTTATGTGCAATGCGCGCGAAACGCGCGAAAATTTTTGTGTTGAAGGGGGCACCCAAATGAAGAGTATAATTCTATGCATGGTGGGTAATGGTTTCCACTTCTTTCCTATAACAAAGTATTATCCTGTCGAAAGGATATCCGGTCTGCTGATGGGTGCCCCTTAGCCCGGGTGCCCGGGGGCGCGGCCCCCCAGAGCCCATAGGAGTTACGCCACTGTTTGAAAGTCTGTGAAGAACTTGTCTATAAACAGGGATATGTCAAAGACAACAAACAACTGGCTGCCATGCCATTGTTACAGAAGCCTAGATAATAAGAATTGTTTGTGCTATATAATTATTCAAAAGTTTTTTTTAAAGTTAGCACAAGCGGTCTTAACAGTGAAATGACAATAAAAGCATACATTTATAAAACGGGCCTGGACAAAATGGGCATTGCATATTTATGACAAGTGTGGCTGTGTGATTTTATGCAACTTTATTTTTAAGCCAGTTCCGAGTAATTTTCTCTATTCTTTGTTTGTCAACAATCCCGTTAACAATAAAAATGTGCTTTCTAATCAAAGGCTCTATGGCGTATATTCAATTGACCAGACAAATGAACCAGGGACTTCGGTCAGTGGTGCACGCCTCAAAAATCCAAAAAAATTAGTAGGCCCTATATGTTAGATGAAGAATTAAGTAGCAATTAAGGGGTACTACACCCTGCCCAATTAGTGTGCCTATTTTTGCATTTTTCTCAAAATTATGGCGCATTGGGGACAAGTAAGATATGTATATTATAGGGGCAATGACTACAACTACTGCACTGGAAATTTTATTTCAGCACAGCCAACAGTTGTGGAGTTACAGTCAAAAATGAGGGAAAACCAATATTTGATCAATAAATCAATAACTACTTGCTTTGTGTTGCTGTATTTTCAAAACAGTAGTTGTAGTCCTTGCCCCTATAATATACATATCTTACTTGTCACCAATGTGCTATAATTTTTTTTTTTTTTTCAAAAATAGGCGCAAAATTGGACAGGGGTAAATACCCCTTAAGGCTAGTCTTTTTTAAAGTCGAGACAAGTCCAAAATAATAACGATTAATAAGCCAATCTAATTGATTCGAATTCCAATCTCCTGGCCTTTTCCTGGGTCTTTATTTAGTTGCATGATATAATTCAGATTATGATTTTTCTTAAATGTAGATCTATATCCTATAGAATTCATAAATTACATAATAAGTATCATTTTATTCATTTTATTTAGCTCAAGAATTTGTATCAGACAATCACGTGCTTTCAACGTGTAGGCCGGACCTATTTCAATATCGAAGTACATGGGACGTGAATGCACGGTACTATAGATGGTCCGTGCCTACTGGTAAAGCCTACGCATCGTGAAAAGGGGAATAAAAAAAGGGAGTAAAAAAAAAGGGAATAAAAAAATAAGGGAGAAACTATTTTAATGGGGGAAAAATCTGTAAAATGGTATTTTGTAAAGGTGAAAAGAAAATTCGAAAAGGGGAAACTATATGAAAAGGGGGGGAAACTATATGAAAAGGGGGAAATTCGAAAAGGGGGAACTATATGAAAAGGGGGGAAATTCGAAAAGGGGGGAACTATATGAAAAGGGGGAAATACGAAAAGGGGGAAACTATATGAAAAGGGGGAAATTCGAAAAGGGGGAAACTATATGAAAAGGGGGAAATTCGAAAAGGGGAAACTATATGAAAAGGGGAAATTCGAAAAGGGGGGAAACTATATGAAAAGGGGAAATTCGAAAAGGGAAAACTATATGAAAAGGGAGAAACTATATGAAAAGGGGAAATTCGAAAAGGGGGAAACTATATTAAAAGGGGAAATTCGAAAATGGGAAACTATATGAAAAGGGGAAATTCGAAAAGGGGAACTATTTGAAAAGGGGAAAGTCGAAAAGGGAACTATTTGAAAAGGGGAAAGTCGAAAAGGGGAACTATTTGAAAAGGGGAAAGTTAAAAGGGGAAATATTTGAAAAAGGGGGAAAGCATTTCGCAAAAAGGGGGAAAACTGAAAATTTGGGGAGATGAATTATAAAAGGGGGAGTTTGGCGGAGATCAGACACCGTACATTTTACATATCAACATTATTTCCCTAATGTGTTAGCAACACATATCCAAAATTTTAACGAAATCCGTTGATAGTAAGCTTTCCAAAATGAAGTGAATTTAAATCATCAGTGATGTACCTCCTGTTGGCTTCTATCTTCAAAAGCATGTAAGCTACATTGATACCGATGCCACCAATAAAACGAGAAGATTTGCCCCTTCATTTTGCATACCACTTTGTCCAATTTTTTTTGTAATTTCTTCACAAAATGCAAAAAATGCAAAAAAAAATCAATGGGTGTAGTACCCCCTTAATATTTACAAGTTATTGGAAACACAAATATCAAACTTCATATTTTCATATTTGGACTATACTAGTACTAAATCGGTAAAAATCCTTAAAGTTAAAATTGCATATAAATGAAACTGGAAAATGAATGTGTTCTCGGATTCAAATAAAGTGCCGGCTCATACTGATCACACTCTATTTAATTACGCCCTTAATTGTGTGACCTGCTCGGCTTTTTAAAAGGGTTAAGTATGCTGTTTACGGTTTCGTTGTAAAATGGGCATGACGTGAATAAAAATCATAAAAATGAACTGAATCAGAAACCTGAGTGTCTAGAATGGTCTGCAGCACGATGTATTATTATAATATTTCTTTACAGCCGCAATGTACTATGCTTAGTGTGGGGATGTGCGGTAGATTTGGGGTACATTTTCAGACATTCAGTATAGATTGGGGTGCATTTTCAACCATTTCGGTTTATTGATGGTTCTCAATTTCATGAATTTTCTCCATTTTTCATCAATGTTTAGCAACATTTGCGACAATCAGTTACCAAAATCGGTATAATTTTGAGTCTGTTTTTCGAAATTGGTTTACAGCTGAGACGAATATATTCGTCTCAGGTTTACAGTCGGGTAGTTATTCAGAGTCCCAGTCGCGCATCCATATATCCCCACCCAAGCCAAAGGTGAGACCTCCCCTTCTACCTACTTAGAAAATTGCATATGTCAAACTATTCTCATTCATTCCTACCTGCGAATCTGAACAATGGTGTTAAACTTGTCTATTTTATGAAGAAAAAGAATGGTATTGTCTTTATTTCCGGGTTTATTTCTGTTCAGTTCCACAAATAATATTGGAACATTATGATATCTAACATTATTGGCCCCTTCCAGCCGTTGATGGCGTTTTGGCTCGGCTAACTCCAATCAAGCCGGAATTAGCAAAGCCAGGCTACACAATCGTCCTCGCTTTCAGTTTTCAGGCCATAACACAAATAGTGAATATAAATATAAATTTAGGTCATAACATAATTTATGGGAAAATATGAAACCCATTGTATAATAACATGAATAATATCTGTCTTTCTGTTTCCTTCCTTGCTTTTAATTTTGGTATGAATTATTAGCTTCCCACCCGTGGTTTTAGGATGAATTAGCCTAAATGAATTAGATATATCATATGCCTAAAACTGATCAATTCCTACACTAGGATTCACAACATGTTCATCTATCAGGGGCACAGTTCTTTAACAATACATTTGTACATTTATGAAATGACCTTTGAAAATTTGGGTAGGCCTACTAAAACTCATACTCTGCAACTTGAGGTCAAATTGTGCACTATGATTGTTTAATTGAGGTATTGAACTATGCCATTGGGATGAGGCCATTATTATGGTCATAGTGTTATTCGCAGATATCACTTCCCTAGTACGGGTTATTTACCGGGGTTATTTCAAATAATTGATACGATTGACACAACAGTGGATTTTCTGTTTCAAATATTGATTACAATTTAACGGATAGGCCTACAGCGAATTTGACTTACGGGGTTACTGAAAAAACCGGTGATGTTGTTGAGTGGCTGTTCAAGACGTTATAATTATAGTATTTAATAAATGTATAAGAGTAAGATTTAAGGTCTTTGATTCATTGATCCGGCATTTTGTAGTAACTTGGGGTAATGACTTGGAAAAAGTCAATTTGAATAGATTAAAACATCCGGGGGGGGGGACAAGGGGGAAGCTGCCCCTTGTGAGTAGTCTTTCCCCCACCACCACTTCTTGCCCCCCGCATGCTTTATTGTACTTTTAGGAGGGACTGACAAGAGTATCACTCAAGTGTTAATGACCTCGTAGGGTCTACTATTTCCGTGTCTGAACATGGTGGAGGAAGTGAACTCAGAGAAGTGAACTAGTCTGATTTCCACTAAACAATGACTCTTTGAGACGAGGAATTAAAAATGATATAGGCCTACAAATCAAAATTAATGTGTGTATTTAGATTTATGATTTATTTCAACATACGCTCTCATAATAGGGTTTCAGGCGCTAGCGCCCTAAAAGCAGCACATTTTGATGTATAGTACCATATTTTCAAAAAAATTTATGCTTTATAAAATTTTTCCGCCCTTTTTTATTTACTAATTCTTTTTGCCGCCCCTTCGTTTTTGCCGCCCCTTCTTCTTCCGCCGCCCTTCATTTTGGCCGCCCCTGCTTTTACCCCAGGGGGGCTGGCGCCCCAAAGCCCCCCAAAAAAATACGCGCATGTTATTACAAAGACAACAGGCATGACAGGGCAAAACCCACAGAACCAATGCCGTATGACCAAAGGCCCAATAGATGGAAGTGCCGAGGGCAAATGAGGGCGCCAAAGCAAGCAGGTGGTGGCGGATGCCTGGACCAACTCCCCCTAGCTAGCGATACATTCTGCTTTGTTACAAGGAACATGGTAGGCGTGCAGAAGTTGTACACTAAGTCAATAATGTAGGCCTATACATACAAAGATAAAATTTAATGTAAAACAATAGTTTGAAAACTTATTAAGACCAACTTGAGTACATGAATAAAATAAACAGTAAACAAAAACTAAAACTAAAATATTGTGGTGGTTACAATTTTCTAATTTGTGAGCTTTTGTGAGAGCAAAATACATAATTTTATACAAATAAACAAGAAATGTCTTTAAAAAAGACAACGCCATGAAGTTCATGTTTGTACATTGACACGTACTTGGAATGCTAGTAATTTTGTGTGTGTGACATAACTAACCAGTGATCGACATACTATAGGAAATTGTCAATAATTTTCATGTTGAAAGCTAAGTTGAAAAATGTGTGCGAAATAGGTCTACATTTAATTTATACTTGTAACAAAGGGATCAATGGAAATCACATCCACCGAGTTTTGCAACAATCTATATTCAGACGACCTAAAAAAAATCAGTACAGAAGGCTAATAGAATTTAAATATATCCAACGAACTTGATCATGTTGATTGTTTAAAGTTTGTTCTGACTATCCCAGCATGTTTCAGGAATAGGCTACATGTCAAATCATATTGGTCGATTCCTGAGCATGATTCAGGGGGATATTATTGATTAAATTTAAAACACTACTCCCCAAAATAAAGTTTAATTGAATCAGTCTCGCTAAATAAAGATATTCCAAATAGATTCGTAACCAGATTGCAAAGATTTAGTGGATGTAGAATGTTCGATGTAGTACGTCCCATACGTTATTAAATCCATTTATCCCATTCTCACTCCGAGGGCTTACAGCCAGTACCACCTAAGTCCATTTGTTTTCTCAATTACATGTTACTCATTTCAGCAACAAATGGACGGTTAATTATGCCCTCCATAATATATGCAAGTGACTAGGTCACATAAACAGTTAGTTAGACGCAAGTGACCACGCACATAGGCCTACCTCAAAGTCACTTACGTTTACTTATAGAGGGCAGAATTAACTGTCCATTTGTTACCGAAATAAGTAACATGTAATTGAGAACACAAATGGACAATGGTGGTTCTGGCTCTAAGCCCTCTACTCACAGTATATTGCACCATTTGGCAATAATTTTACAGATATTACATAATATTTCACTTACCCTTTTTTTTTTTTGTTCTATCTGGGTCAAAGATTTTGCTTCACATATGCGATGACAACTTTTTTGAAGAATTATTATTACATTTAAAGGAGGATTTCGTGATCCTAGCATCCTCTTTTTATGACATTTTTCAGTAGATATCCACGAAAAAAGCTTATTTCCAAAATTTCAGTTGATTCCGATTTTGCGTTTGCGAGTTATGCATGATTATGTGTATTACACTGCTCCATAGACAATGTGTTGTAATTTCGTTCTGGTGCACCAGAACGAAATTCAAATTTGGCGATATTTTTGCTAAACGAATTAATCTGCAAGAAATATTTGGTACATAAACATTATGTAGCCAGAGGTATCCAGTGGTGTAAAAATCTCAACTTTTTGGGAAAAAGTGGGGGGATGAGGCTGTGGATCACGAAATGCCCCTTTAATAGATTATTGTAATTATTGCATTTTCCCGCTGACAAAATATCTGGAGCAGATGCAAGAAGGTCTCAGCCTTTCGACTAAGGGTTAGTTCCCGTTAACAAAATATCTGGAGAAGATGCAAGAAGATCTCAGCCTTTCAACAAAGGGGTTAGTTATGAAATATTGATATTTAAAGTTGGAAAAACATGCCGACAACGAAAACACATTTACCTCGGGGTGAATACTGTCAAAAACAAACATCATTACTTGTATATTAAACTTCTTTCGTATAGATTAAACCATAGACCCTCTTTAGAGTGAAATAAGCCAAAGGAAAAAGGTGAATATATTATTTGGGAACCTTTTCTCAAATCGAACCATGTAAAGTGTAACACATTTATACTTGTTGTCGTCGTTTAAGTCTCTTGGGTATTATTATGCAAAATATTTCTTGCATTTCTTTTAACTTTGCAGCATATTAATCTCCTTATACATAACTAGAGGCGTGCACATTTTGGAGTTGTTACCACATTGAATGATTATCTCCATATTCCATGAAAAATTAATGATATTATTTTTCTTCAAATTTTGAAAGGTTTATTGTCACTTTGGAACACCTTTCAAATAGAACCATGCAGATCATTGCTTCGGGTGTAGGCTATCTTGATGGTTTGAAATTGGTTAAGAAGTTACAACCATTTGAATTGCAAAATTTTTTGATTAAAACATAACACTGCTTTCTAAATATCTACTTTAATCCCCTGCGGGGCTCTTCTATATCGTCTCGGCTATTAGTTGCAGTTTAATATATGCCGGATAAGTTATCGGTCTCCGACCTGCCGGGCTAGCGGTCTTTATTATGTTTGGGTGGAGCGAGGCTGTATTATAGCGGGGACACACATACCCCCATAATATTCTTATAAAGCAGTGTGGTATAAGTCTACCGAATTTGGAAGTAGGCCTACTCAATACTTATAATGTGAGTGGGTGAAATATTTACATTTTTAGTCATGAAGATATGTGTTTTTATAAGGTGCCTTTTTGTCTGATAGCTATTTTAAAATCTTCAAGGAGAGGAGGCTATAAGCCGGGGCTATAAGCCGATAACTTTCCAGAATATATCGTATACTGCATTTCTGAGGTTATGTATACTATTTTAACAAAGTTTGATTTGAAATCCACACCACATAATTTCGCTTCTATATCGACCAAATGTCAATACATCCTCAAAAAAGATAACACTGCGAGATACGCCTGAAATATACAAATATCTAGACCACAACCACTTTGTATTCTGACAAATAGCTCTTTGAAGCACTCAGAAAATGACAAAAGTCTTCCTTGCGTCGTCTATATTTGTCACTTTTCATCCGGCATTACAATTTAATTGTATTGCACAGTTCGTGTATGGGGCCTCATGGGTAGGCCTATACACTCTTAAAACGATATATTCATTTCTTAAAATTTGTCAAATTTGACAAGGGACACTATTCGGATGGGGATATAACAGACTTCTCTTCAAAATGAACAGATTTTTTTTTTCAAAATGAAGCGGATATTCTCATCAAAATTACAAGAAACTCGTCAAATTTGGTCAGATTGCCATGTCATTTAAAAAAAAAGAATAGTTTCTTGTCAAAAATGAATAGGTTTGTGACTAAAACAATGAAATTTGAATCGTTTTTCTTCTCCTAGGGGGATATATATACATTATATATATTATTCATTTTGATAAGATTGTGGCATATATACCTAATCAAAATGAACAGTATATCTCATCAAAACGAAACAGTTTCGGGATCAAAAATAAATGAATAGGGATTCTATTCAGAAAAATGAATAGTGTGAAATGAGAGTGTATGGTGGCTACCGTTTACCGTGCTACAAATAGACACGAATAATTTGCAAGGTAACAACGGATTCGTTTAGAAACTTTCAGATTTACTGTTTTTCTGTTTTCCAGCCAACCATGTTTAAAAACATGCTGGATGGAAAAGACAATCCAGTTAAATTTATGTTTCTTTTAAAAATTGGTTGAATGTCGAATTTTAACTTTTATAGAAGTTCTAACTAAAGGATTAGGTAGAGCTATGTTTCATCTAGCAAAACAGAGTAACATATTTTTTTAATTCAACAGATTTTGTTCGGTGTTTTCCTGATGTCGGAAGTAATTATTGCACTTTACTGCAGCCTTGTTGACTCGAGATGATAAACATGTATGATTATAAGGAACACCAACCTTGGTTTTAATTAAAAAATTAAAATGTTTAATTTGAAAATAGTATATAGTATAGTATTACTATTTTTTTCTCCAATGCATGTTGAATTTGAAAACATATATTTTTGGTAAATAGTGTGTAGACCTACGATGGTATTGCTTAGAAGCGGCTTGCATAGAGTAGCGCACATTTTTACATTCATGGGATGCGTTTCAATGTGATCTTCTCTTCTTGTGTGCGCAGTGCGCAATTTGTAGATATTTACAGCTATAAACAGTTCAGAATAAAATTCAAAACATAAGAGAATAGTGACTTAATTTTGTCGACAGATAAAAAATTATAATTTTAAAAAGGTGACTTTTTGTTTTGATGGTTCAAATATTTTGATGTGGACAATTCTCAAAAACGATACTTTTCCCCATTCATTCAAAAGACTCTGCAGGGTTCCTTGACCAATAATCCTCTTCAACGTTAAAACACATACGCCAACGCCCCCCCTATGTGTCGAAAGATAATGTTTAAATTATGTGGAAAATCCTTCCCAACTGATGCATCCTGTAAGACAAATATTTCAAAACAGACTTAAATATATAGCTGAACGACTAAAACATTGCAAAAAAAAAGAGTAACATAAACATGATAAAGCCCAATCGCCATTGCAACTTCCGGTTTTTGAGAGCAGTTTTGGGACACTTTGACCCCTGATATATCGGGAAAATTGCTGTAATTATCATTAATTTATTTATTGTTGTCATAATGTTATCATTAAAATATTGACATAATTAATTTATTCAATAGTAATGTTTTTTGGGTTTGTTTTCATTCTTGAAAAACATTTTAATATTTGGTATGCACAAAAACCAATTTTCCCGATAGGTTAGAGGGCAAAGTGTCCCAAAACTGCAAAAACTGTCCCACAATGCATAGCAAATTCCAATGCCGATTTGGCTTTATTATAATAAACACTGAATAAACAGTCATCATAAATATAACGTTGTGTACAGGGTGTGTCAAAATGAAGTAAACTCATGCTTGTGGCGCTTTTGTACGGAATCTAGAATGAATCTGCTGTATTGAAAATATCATTGAAAAGAGCAGATTCTGAACGTCTAAATTAAAAAAGAATTGTTGTATTTGCTTACTGCAAATCAGAGTTATACTCCTTTCAATAAGACCACACATTTTTATAGCTGCACACGGCTCCTCTTCCCAAGCATTATAGTCATGGTAGTGTGTTGACTGGTAAAATAGCGCTTTATTCTTTTTTAATTTAGACGTTCAGAATCTGTTCTTTTCAATAGTATTTTCATGTACAGCGGATTCCTTCTAGATTTCATACAAAGGTGCCACAAACACGGGTTTACTTCATTTTGAATCACCCTGTACTTGAAGACCTGAGCGCAAGAAGACCGTAAGTCCACTTGGCCCCTCAACATGTATACACTAAATTTGCGTATAGCTTCGTATAGTTTGGTAATGATTTATACATGTTCAGGGGCCAAAACAAATCTTTCACAACCTTTCATGATGTTTTCACCCTGGAACATGAATTAAACATTATAAAACCCTAAGAAACTATACGTAACTTTAATGTATACATGTTGAGGGGCCAAGTGGAGTTACGGTCTTCTTGCGCTCAGGTCTTCACCTGCGTTATCGGATTGAACGAGACTATTGGCCCAAATACATCGCGTGTAGAAAACTAGCTGAAGTAAATGATGTGATGTATCACACATTGAGGCTGTTTTTCGTGTACTGTTTATGGGATGATGGATTTCCTTTCGATTTGCCTATTTTTGTCTTATTAGTTGAATGATGTTCGCGCCAAAAGCATCGAAGCGACTGGGTTTGATTGAGCGATGTTGGTATGTAAAAATACTACTTGCATTTTGCCCAAAACGATGAAGAATGCGTGTCTTTTCACAACAGCTTCCAGCTCTTACTAACCCGGTTGACTCTGAAATGTTTATTTCCAACCACTCTAAGATATTTATTTCAATATTTCAAGTCTAAATTTGAATTCGGTTTTACAGGCCCATTCAGTGATCCTTGCAAAAGTGTATTAAAATATATGTGTGCAAATTGCCTAAAAGTGAAGGACGAGTCATTAAAATTGTCATTAAAAACTTCAGTAAAAGTTAAAACCTAAAATGAAAAAAGGTGATAATATCAGTAATGATCTCCTTCACTTGTGTACTTGGGTAAATAAATATATAAATAAATTTTGGATTTATAAAGCGCCTTTCTCCAGATCTTAGAGGACTCAAAGCGCTGTAATTTCGCTGCAATGGTGAATCATCACAATCAGATCGCATCAACTAGGTTGCTGCCGAACGGCGCACACCTATCCGCATTTAGATTGTAACATCCACCAAGTATCTGTGCAGCTCCCCTAAAATTCCATTGGGTGAAGGAAGTTTTTGATAACCAAACAACTAATCACCGATTTCTGCGATACAGGAGGAAACCTGAGATCCCGGAGAAAACCTGCAGCGAGAGCGAGCATGGAATCGGGATAAACCAAGTGCACATGATTCCTTGGGCCGCGCCGGGGCTTGAACCCGGGACCTCAGTGGTGCAAAGCGAGGGAACTACCGCTGCGCTAACTCGCCCTCCCAATATTTGTTTGTGTGTATTGTATACCTCAACTGCTCACATTAGACCCAGTTTTAACCACCGTTTATCAGTGGGAGCTCGTAGCCTAATGGATAGAGCGTCCGTCGGATCGGAAGGTCGTGGGTTCGATTCCCATGCCGGCACATTCCCTTGCTTTTTTTCATGTTGGGTTGTGTGCCGGTCGGGATTTGTGTTTATATTATGTTGTTTTGTTTAATTGTAACACTTTGGGTTGGTAAACTGTTTCTTTCTTATTAATTATATTCATTTTCCTCTTGTAGCATGGAGCAATCGTTCCTCATTGTGCTTATATGCTCTTGTGCAGGATGCGTATCCCCATTACCCACTTTACTTATATTATACTGGGGAAACGATTAAGCATCAGTAATCAAGGTAATGATCTCCTTCACTTGTGTAGGGTTATGTGCCGGTCGGGATTTGTGTTTATGTTGTCTTGTTTAATTGTAGCACTTTGGGTTGGTAAACTGTTGGTAAACTGTTCTTTCTTTGTGGTAATATAGTCCTAGTAAATTACTTCTGATATCCAAATAGCTGGAATTGAACTCAAAAAGTAGAATCGTATTGCTTTGATAATGGGTCTCCATTTTAAGTATAGGATATTGGACCCCTAAATCATGTAAACTGAAACGCGCGAATACTCTTTAAAAGAAATCGTATAAGGGCTACATGCTCATCATAGTGACACTAGGGAAATAAAAACGTCTCGACTGAAGTCATTGGACTTACTTATCTTTATTACAAATGGATGATCGATAGTTTCACATGGTAGGAGACCTATGTAATCTCCACGGGATCAGCAAAGAGCTGAACACTGTAGTGAATGCTTATCAGGATACGTATAGTTGAACATTTGTTGAACTTTTACTTTTAATTTTGTCAGCATTAAGTTGTCCAAATAAAACGTCTGCATTCTATTTAATATTATTCTTCGATCTTCTTTTGCATTGCCCCTCATTGCTAGCGTGCTCCGAGTGTGCTTTTTGCAAGTTTTTTTATTCAATCTAAGCGTCTAACAGTAGCCTGCGTGATAACACACATTGTTACGAAACAATACAGTTAATTGTCACACGTATGGAACAAACATTTAATAAATATTTAATAATTTACGAAACAATACTGTTAATTGTCACACGTATAGAACATTTAATAAATATTTTCTCTCAGAGTTAAGTTTACATATGTACGTTATTGATAATTAATGAAACGGGTATGAAATGCATATATGTATACGTTATACTGGTATATGAAATGGATATACCAGAAATTTTTTGATGTTTTTAATTAGTGGTATTGCGGGTTCTGGAAAAATAACATTAGTAGTGAAATTGCAAATATAAAAAGACAAAAAGAAAATGCAATGCACTTTTTTGGTATGCACGAATCATAAAAAGGTTGGGACAATACTGCCTATTTAATTCTCGCTATTCGCAATAAGGGCGCCGCCAGCGGTTTGCGATATAATCGTGATGTATCATGGGAAAAGGTCGACATCAAGTCCGTCAAAATAAAGAATGTTACATGCTAATCGATACATCAGGAACACTTGGCAATGTTTTTGAAATGTCAAAATTAATTTTTACACGCGATCGATTTGCGTGTAATACTTAATTGACAAACTGAAAAATATTGTCACTTTTTCCTATGTAATAGCATGGTAATATTCGTATTGACGGACTTGATGTCGACCTTTTCCCATGATACATCACGATTTTCCCATGATACATCACGATTACATCGCAAACCGCTGGCGGCGCCCTTATTGCGAATAGCGAGAATTAGTAAAACTGTATATTTTGTATAGAAATATGCATATTCCTATTATTCTGCTCGTGGTAATATATGATTATCAGATTTGATGTCAGTGAGATCGCAGATACTGGCAAAATGGCATGTTGTTTTGAAGCCATATTATGTAGGCCTATACATGTATGTAAGGCCGTATAAAATTAATGTTTTGGTTCTCGTCCAGATGATTTTCATGAACTGATGAGGGAGGGTGTTTTTTTTCTTCTTCAATGTAAAATTAACATTGTTAATAGTTTTTGTCTTTTCTAACAGTGTTCGAGGAAAGGAGGATGCCCTTTGTCTCTTTTTATTCAAATGTGACGTTCTGATGGCTAATCCCCCTAGAGTACCCCAAACCGACTTGGTAATGATCACTGTTCTCAAATAAACTTATTTATATGTATAAAACATTCCACAGTCTTAGCATTTTTTGAAAAATCTAACAAAAAAATTGACAAATTCCAGAAATTGAAGCGGGAGGGGACAAGAACCAAAACATTAATTTGTTTTCGGCCTATTCAACAACAAGGAAAGATAAGGCATCAAAATATTAGAATTATACAAACCTTATCATTCTTGCCCAATAAGAAAAATATAAAAATAGGTTCTTTTCACCGACAAATCTGCTTCGTAAAATACCGTTGTGTATTACAGAGAGACAATAATTATTATTTATACTCGTGTGTATTTGGCGCCCTTTTTGGCGCCATTCGCAAAAGAGACCCATTACAGATGGTCATCGACTCACAGAATAGGTCACTTGATTCACTGTAAATGGATGGTTTGTGTATATCATATTGCATGGGTGAAACGCCTTTTACGCAACGTATAATGTAAATAAAATTATACATTCCACGCGTGTACCAATTAGTTTCTTGATTTTTCTACCGATGCATTAATGCATATTGCATTTAATTGGGCACTCTCAAATTACAGGAATAAAAACTACGAGCTCTCAATTGAGAAGAAATTATGAGGGGTTGATTTTAAATTTGTCGATTGTAACTTTGAACTTGAATATAACTCAAATTAATGTTATGTAATTTCGTCAATTAAACGACGGCTCACATTAGAAAAAGTTGGAGGGCATCTCCCATTCACCGCACACTCTAGGGTATAGGCCAACTGCACGTATCCACTCCTTTCTGAAGCCGTATCTTGCTAAACAAATGTATTTATGCCAATATATCATAATTAATATTGATTTAAATATGTTATCTTCATATATCATGCAAAAATATTCAAAAACTTAAAAATCGACACAGGTACCAAGCATTTTACTGTTTCGTAGTAAATCAAGGCTGTGGATGGTGGCGTGCTACCATTCATACTACAGTTCATTCATAAAAAACATCAAACTGGCTCGAATTTTGCCTTCATGTACCATGCAATATTCATAAATATACCACTATAATGCCCATATTTGGCAAACCATTACACAAATATTATAAACAAGTGCACTAGAAATTCCGTGTCATTTTTTGACACAGAAAACAGCTACAATCAACGAAATTAATAGTTGGCACACCTTGACAATATGTTGGAACTCTTCATTGTCGCTCTGATAGTTCAGTGAAATTAGTATAACTATGTTTGATGAGAAGTACATACCTTCTCCTTTCCCCTTCCCTTCCCCCTTTCCCCCTCAATCAATGTTGGGGACACTTTAGAGCCCAATGGAAAAAGTGCTTTCATCAACATTGAACTGGGGGCGATTTATATTTAGTATGCCAGAGTGTGCCAACATTAATTTCCTTGATTGTAGCTTCTCTTTTGATGTTTACTGAGGTACTGAGAGTGTGGCCTTCAACACGTAAAACTGGGAAAGCTACTTAACATAACAAAGGGTTAGTTCCCGATACACTGTGGAGCAAGGAAAGTGGTTATTTGCATAGTAAATACACTATTAAATCACGGCGAGATTGAGTGATGATGTCACAGCTCATTAGAGTTTGTCACTCGGTCTATTGCAATTTGTTGTTGTGAAACGTGGGTTTGCTTGTTTTCACTGAACCAACTGTTGATGTCTCAACTAACGACTGTAGGCCTATGCTAATTTAAGCAGTGTACACGCTACAGATAGTTCATCTCAACAGATAAAATTATGATGGTCTATTTTTTTGCTGAACCATGAAATGGTATCAGCCTATATTAGTGTACATGTTACTTATTACCTTACTTACTAACTTACTTACTAACTTACTTCTGCACTCATGTTATTTATATTGATCAGCATAATGGTAAATTGAAAAATATAATTATAGCACCGGCCCCGACCAGTTTCTTTGCATACCCGTTAATATGGAAGAGCTGAAATTATTCGAGTTTCGTGTTTGATATCGTGGTAAACGAAACATTGTCATTTACTTTACCGTGTTTCAATACATTATAGGAGCTATAGGCATTAAGGGTTGGGGTATGAACGTTTGGACAGTATTTATTGTGGGACATTAGAGCACATCAGACATATCAAATTGCATTCCGAATACGAAGAATGTCCTTCTGATATCAAATAATTTTGATTTTTGAAATTCGCAATGTAATACACATTTTATGGCAAATGATTAAAATTGATATTTTTGATATTTAACAGTACTCGAAGTAAACTTTATAAATCGGATGATTTATACTTAAAGTGTATGTAGGTGGGATGAAAAGCCGACGATCAATTGAAAATTTTGACCTTTCGTATTGAAGATATGATTTTTTGCCCCAAAACACCAAAAAACACGTCTTTTTCGGAAAAAATCCATATCTTCAATATGAAAGGTCAAAATTTTCAATTGATCGTCGGCTTTTCATCCCAGCTACAAATACTTTAAGAATATATCATTAAATTTATAAAATTTACTTCGGGGACTGTTAATATCAAAATGTGAAAAATATCAAATTTTAATAATTTGTCATAAAATTTGTATTATATCGTGAATTTCATAAAATGAAAATTATTTGATATCAGAAAGACATTCTTCGTATTCAGAATGCAATTCGATATGTGTGATGTGCTCTCATGTCCCACAAAAAATACTGTCGTAACGCTCAAAACGCTGATTCCAGTAAATGAGACATTGTCATTTACTTTACCGTGTTTCAATACATTATAGGAGTGTCTAATTTCAATCATTCTGGTTCTTACATGATTACTTTGTAATCAAACAATGATACAAGATATGAAATGTTGAATGTCATGTTGATATCATGTTCTTCCCAGCCTAATTGCCATGCGGTGCTTTATTAATGCCGCAGTCACATCTGACGAACAGACATCTGATGATGATTTGTATATTTCCACGCTCCGATCCTTTTCGCACCGCACCATGTGAGCCTCATGTGCCAGTCTTTGGCTTGTAATGCAGTGTCCATTTTGATGCCGTCAAACCAAGTTCTTCTTCTGACGACTTTTCTTTTTCCTATTCATATCCCCGGTCGTATCTCTCTCAAAGTTTAAGCCAAAAACTTTCACAGACAAACTAAACTGGGCTCAAAAAGAAACTTATAATTTTTCACACAAGGCCGGCCATATCTTAAAATCCTGTCCATAAAAATGAACAAAATTGCACACATGATTATTTCAATACTCTACTCTAAACACTGGTCTGTAACCAAACAGTTGTCCAACTGACACATCAGCAAAATGCACTGACACGGAACAGCTTCCTGGACCACATTCACATTCCAATAATTGGCACCTAACACAAGAAATCTGTGAGTAAATGGAATAGTGTGGAACAAGACCTGTTTCTTGAAGAAAGTATGTGAAAAGCAGAAGCAGTCCCGTCCCACACTATTCCACCTACTCTTTGGAAATTATCACCCGTGTAACGATCTTTTACACAATCTCACAGATTTCTTTTGCTGGGTGCTAATTATTCGCCTGTGAACATGGTCCAGGAAGCTCTTCTGTGTCAGTTCATTTTGCTGTTGTGTCAGTTGGACAACTGCTAAGTTACTGATATTTGTTTAGAGTAGATTATTGAAGTAATCCTGTGTGTAATTTTACTTCATTTTTATGGACAGGATTTTAAGATATGACCTTGTGAAAAATTATATATAAGTTTCTTTTTGAGCCCAGTTTAGATATAAATTGTCATCTATAATAAATTACTTAGTTTGGTAGCCTAATGCTAAAAACTTTAACAGTTTACATTATTTTGGAAAACGGATTTTTACGATGCGAAGAATGAGGTTGTCCGCACCCCAATAAAACATCAAATTTAGTTTTTGTTTACGTTAAGGGGTGTCAAATTATGTTAATTAGTTTCAAAAGCACTGAAAGATCCCTGCGAGCTAAATATTTTCACACCAACACAAATTTGACAATACACTAATGTTGACATAAGACTTATGTCTTGTAATCTGTCTGAAGATCATATGGCTTAATTTTCGATTATTTCTGTTCAAAATTTCGTAGATTTTGCCAAAAGACTAATGAGGAATCTGTTATCTGTACTTTTTCCAGATTTTGGGGGACAAATTTAAAACTTAACATCATATCTAAACCAGTTTTATGAAAATTGCACCCAAAGATATATACCAAAACAGCTTGAAAAGTATCCCAAATGTGTCATACATCCCATACACACCTTGGACCCCCCCCGATACAGGACCCTTGAGAAGTTCAGTTTTCTGATATACATGTACAAATTGCTGGAAAGGAATATTCAATTTGTAATTGCAGTTCTTGAGTTGATATAAATCGAACAGTAATTGTATTCTTTGTAACATGCTGAATGACCTTGACGCACTTTATATCAGACTGTTGGTTTTTTGCAAGCTGTAGACTTTTATTCTGATAGATTCTCCAGGATCATGACGGTTGGCTATTTTATTTACCCAACAAGTTGGAAATAATATCTATAAGATGAGAACTTTGGTTTTACAATTCGTAATCTTGAAAGAATATGCTGTAAAATGCTCCTTTGCAGTGAATCGATTGAAATGTGTTTTCCTTACCATGCTCACAACGTACACTCTTAAAAATATTTTACTCAACTTGAGTAAAAAGGTCACAACTCAACAAATTGAGTAAAAACTTACTCAATTTGAGTAAATAATACCCAACGTTGAGTTCATATTAATAAATAATACCCTCAATGTTGGGTAATGTTTGTCAATATAAATATGAGCTCAATTTTGGGTATTATTTCCTCAATTTGAGTAATCTTTTGCTCATTTTGTTGAGTTGTGACCTTTTTACTCAAGTTGAGTAAAATGTTTTTTACATTATATACTTTTAAACATAGGATGCTGTTTCGTTCCCGTATGTATTGAACTTCAAATAGCATACTTACATCTATACTTAAAGTCGCCCTGGGACAGTTTGGAGCAATAACTTAAGGAAAATGATGGATTCGATGTCCTATAAATAACAGAGCAAATGGGTACTTGTGATTTTAAGAACATGATTACATCCCATTTGGAACCTATAAACCACAGAAGTAAGAGATAAACCAATTACTTCAATGGAAAACGTAAATCAAAATTTGTCATTTTAAAATTACAATTGGTACATTAAAGCAACATGATTTATTATCCGATTTACAGATACTTTTATTGAAGACATTGAACCATCCAGGAATCGTTTAATAGCCATGGCACGAACTAAATCACCATTTTGCACTACACACTCATGAACTATAAAGCACCTCGAGCTTGCAGCCGGCTGGGCCGGTTGAAATTCATATACAATAAAAGCATGATGCTATTGCATCATCTTATGAATATGATCCAAGTATCAGTATCATACAGGCCCGCTGTATACTTTTTATTCGACTTAAAGAAGCTGGGACTCCCACACACACACAGAAACGCAAATTGGAGTAAGTCCAACGTAGCTCAGCTCGGTATGTCATGAGTGATTACAGCAAGTACAATAGTATCTCCGCCATGCTGGACTTCACTCCAGAAACGCCGCCGCAACAGTAGGCTGCACATGATGTTTAAATTCAGATACAATCTGGTCGCAATCCCCTCGAACCACTACATGTCTCAGCTTGCATCGTCCATCAGAGTCCACAGCTTAAGATTCTTCATTCCGTCTAGCAGTAGACCCTGCTGCATACACATCCTTCAAATGCGTCAAGACTGCTCTGAGGGATGTCCGACTGAAGTAGACACCACCACCAGACCTTTTACTTGGACATTGGATATTTGCACCTGTTTTTCAGCGTTGTGTGTTTATTCTCGGCCAAATGAGAGCTGGACAGTATTGGAAGGAAGGAAGGAAGGAAGGAAGGAAAGAAGCTAAACTTCACCCAATGGCTGCAAGAACATACAATACATGAATCGGTTTTCTTGCAACCTCAATAATGATTATATTCGGGTAGTATTATAATCTTTATGCATGAAATACCACACACACAAAAAAAGAAACGCACATGTAAAAAGAATCTATACGTACATTCACAGTGGTGATTCTCTCGCGCGTCATTTTCTCGTAACATAGACAGAACGACTGAGGCAACATGTTTTTTTTATGTTTACGTCTACTGAAGACAAAGACACGACCTTACTAGTATAGTGTGTAGAAGTATTATAACATACTTGTACTTTGGTTTTGCCCGGAGTACAAGAAACAAGAGGATCGATTAGCTCTTTCAATTATTAGCTTATTCAATTATAGCCTCGTAGCCTCGTAGATCTAAACCAATGTAGGTTGGCTACATTCTATAATTAGATAAAATTATCTTAAGTTTGAAAACCGGCTTAACGGGTAAGCTCTAAAACAGTTAAAGCCATTATATCACTTGAACATAATGTGGGGGTGAGTGTGTAGGTACTGGGTGGCTTAAGGGTATACGAGGTTATATTTATTTAGATTTTCATTATCTGAATCAATATATTATAGAAAAATAACACTTTGGTGTTTTGCAAAAGTTCATTCTACAAATCATATACTTTGAAAACTTGCTTAATTTATTGTTGTTAATGAGTTATGTACGTTTTACAAAAATGTTGTTGTTTCAGCCCTCTTTACAACATACCTCAAGAACCACATGACCTACAAAAGTATATCTGTGATATTTGAATTCTTCTACACACTCACTATGAATTGAGCAATGCAATTTTTGCTAAACCTCACTACCATTCGCAAGATGCTGTGAACTACATTTTTTGTTGCTGCTTCGACCAACAATACATCGTATGGAATCAGACCCTAATTGTAAGAATATCCCTGTGTTCAAAGTAAAATTTACACCTACTCACGTTACTCTCTGATCATTTTCCTGGGAAACAAAAAATAGCAATCTGTGGCTTTAAGGTTAGCAACCATTTTAAACTGTTGCGACTTGGTAGTTCACAGCATCTTGCGAATGGTACAGAGCTTTGGCAAAAATTGCATTGATCATTTCATAGCGAGTGTGTAGAAGAATTCAAATATCACAGATATACTTTTGTAGGTGCTGTGGTGCTTGAGTTATGTTGTAAAAAGGGTCGAAACATCAACACTTTTGTAAAACGTACATAACTCATTAACAACAATAAATCAAGCAAGTTTTCAAAGTATATGATTTGCAGAATGGTTTTGCTTCTATTTGTACGTCTACCCTTCGTTAGAATGGTAGAAAAGAACTTTGTAATTTCATTCACGAATGCAACCTTTTACTGATGCAAGCCTTTATCAGGTTACCTTTTCTCTCCTCCTGTTATAGATCATCGAAGTCTGAATATACTCGACACATAGTCAATCTTATTTTAAGCCCGCAGCATTACATTCATTTTTCAGAAGCTGTTGCTCAAAACTGAAAATTAGATCAAACCCATTAAATGCAGTGTATGAATTCCATACATCCTTTTGCATTAGATTGAATACTTATCTTAATTTCATCGCCTTCCCATTACACGACACTGCGACTCTATCTCTAACATGATAGATAGAATGTCTTGTAAACGCTTTTGCTTATTCTACAACACGATCCTTTTTTTGAAAAGTCAAGGGCATATACTAATATGCATGTTGACTAAATAAGAGGCACTGTCTGGAACGTTAGTCAAATGTTACCAAATCCTTTTATCTACTTCATCATGTTGCAAGAGGCGCGACATTGAAAATAAATGGATGCGTTTATGGGTTTCAAGTTACAAATCAGTTTATAAATTTGAAAAGAAGTACACAGACCGATAGATCGTGACTTGGGGATTGCATATACGCCACTAGACCGGCCACTGGACACGAGGTGAAACCTGGAAAGAAAGAATGGAGAAAAAGGCGAATGGGGAGAGAGAAATGGATAAAGGAAGGAATAGGGAAAGAATCTACATAAACGGTAATTAAAGTTTATGCTTATTAAAGATATTTTTGGTGCAACACACGTGAAGGTGTTTTAATAAATCAGAGGAGGCAACGCCGGGGAGGCAACGTGCCAGGTTGGTCATGCTGACATGGCTGAAGTGAGAAGTGAATGCAACCAAATGTTTCAAGTACATTGTGCTATATAGGAAAAAGTACATTTGTGACGTCCCAGACACTTTTGGGCAGGTTATCAGTTTTGAGGTTTTTACATATCTTAAATATAGAGATATTTTGCTCCACAGGCAGGGCAGGTTATCAATTTTGAGGTTTTTACATATCTTTAATATAGAGATATTTTGCTCCACAACGCCGTTTCATGATGCAGTCATGTCTACAGTAGAATTCACCACGACCTTTGCAGGACTTAAACCCCATTAAAAGCTATTAACCCAAGATAACACTCATTGAAAACAGCTCAACTGACTAAATCAGATCTTCTCTGGTTAAATTCACACTACACATGTTTCTGTTTTACCTGTGCAATGAGCAATGAGCTGGTATTATAGTTTCAGTTGGGTGAACGATTATAAAGCGAACGCAAGGTAACACTACTGTGTAGGCTTTTGTTTACGAAATGAGACAATAGTGTGCTTATTGTTAACCAGCATTCTTGAAAATGAGAAGCATAATGGTTTGCAGACTTAACACGGTTTGGAAATAATTTCTTCATATTTTTTGGTGTTATCTGTCGTTTACATATCCTTCCTTAAACACAAAAGTGCGAATATTTCCAAACACCTAATTTAGCTAAAAATTTAGGACATGTTACAAAACTATATTTTCTAAAATTTCAGAGAATACTTTAAATATTGGCCGGTTATTTTTCACACAGTGACGTTAACTAGGCAGTTGCCTATACTTCACAGTAATAACATACACTACTTGTAAAGGTCACGCGTCAATTGTGAGAGCTCTGTGTACTATACTGTGTATAGGAAAACGGACAGTAACTGCAGTATGTTTCTTAATGAAATCAGACATTCCTAAGCGAAGATATTGAGTTCGTAAGTTATGGTATTATAAACTTGGAAATTGAGATATCGGCCTGTTGAGAGTAGGAATTATCTTGAAAAATGTCTCAAAAAATACAAGATACCAGTTATATTCCGATCTAAAGCTATCAGACAATACTTTAAACATTAATAACATCACAAATTTTCAACAAACCCAAATTGTGAAAAAATCACCTCGGGCATATTTTTGGATATCTCTCCATTTACGATCCTGCCCAAAAGTGTCTGGTTTGGACATGAGACGTCACATTTTTATTGATGTTCTGGACATTTCAAATGTTTTATAGGTTAATTGCAGATTTATTGACACTAATTTTTGTCGCGAAAGTGAAGATTTTCATTACTTCATCACGGGATACTGGTGATATATACGCTCGTATTATTAGCTTGCAACGAGGGAGATACGTATAAGCATGATTAGATAAAAGACCTTTGCTAACAATCAAGCGAAATATTTCGTATTTTGGTCCTAAGGGTACTAGACAAGGAGAATAGCATTTCAATTCAGTCCCAACTGCCATGTCGTCTGGTATGCAAATCTACTTGCGCCTTTCATGTCTGCATGAAAATCCATCAACCACAAGTGCATATTACAATTGAAAAGATTTAACATTTTTAATTGTGAATTTTGTAACCCAATTCTTGAAGCCTGAAAATATTCAATGCATGTATTGTGATCTTTGCAACCCAATTCTTGAAGCCTGTAATATTCAATACATGAAGTATCTACTCTGTCAATCTAAGCATTGTAATTGATGTTGACATGAGATGGGATTTGATCAGCTAAACGATGAACTTCATGAGCTTTTTGAGTAAAGCCCCAGAAGCATACAGGTATAATGCTGGGACATCGACTTAATACAAAATTAATGTACATAGCAGCTGCAGATTCACACATTTAGCGGGAAAATTAAAATATCATCATCATTATCCCATGTTTAAATTTGATAAATATTCATTCAAGCAAGATGATAATACCCAACGTAAGCTCGCTAATTTTGGAGATAATTGTTTTAATGAATCTTCACATTCCTCAACGATGAGAATACAACCATTTACTGACACATTTACTCAAGACACCCTGTCTCGCATCCAGTAATAAATCATCATATTTTGAGTTAATAGTCATATATTCAATCTTATTTTAAGCCGACTGCCTAGCCTTGTTGTTGCTAAAAATTTAAAATCAATTTTCCCCAAGGCGCCTCAGCGTTAGATCAAACCCATTAGCTGCAGTGTATGAACTCCACACGGCCCATATAACATATATAATGTTCTACTGTAGTGAATGATTATCTTAATTTCATCGCTTTCCCATCACACGACTCTGACATGATGGATATAATTGTCTCATATTTCCTGTGTCCTGTAAATGCTTTTGATTATTCCACAACACGATCCTTTTTTGAAAAGTCAAGGGCATATACTGATGCATTGTTGACTAAATAAGAGGCACTGTCTGGAACATTAGTCAAATGTTACCAAATCCTTTTATCCACTTCATCATGTTCATGCAAGAGGCGCGACATTGAAAATAAATAGATGTGTTTATGGGTTTCAAGTTACAACTCAGTTTATACATTGGAAAAGAAGTACACAGACCGATAGATTGTGGCTTGGACGATTGCATTTATACGCCACTGGACACGAGGCTGAACTTAAAAGAAAGAATGGGGAGAAAGGCGAATGGGGAGGAAGGAATGGATAAAGGAAGGAAAGGAGGAAAAAAAGAATCTATACAATGCGGCAGATTGGTCAGGCTGGCATGGCTGAAGTGAAACCAACGGGGAAACCAACAAAGTGCTTCATGTACATTTTATTATATATGGAAAGGTAATAAGTTAAATATAGTTTATTGATGTTCTGCACATTTCGAATGTTTTATAATTGCAGATTTATTGACACTAATTTTTGTCGCGAAAGCGAAGATTTTCATGACTTCATCACTGGATACTGGGGATATTATTAGCTTGCAACGAGGGAGATATAATATAAAGATCATTGCCAACAACCAATCGAACAATTTCGTATTCGGTCCTAATACTTGACAAGGAGAATATTTTTAAAAAATGCAGTCCCAACTGCCATGTCATCTTGTATGCAAATCTAGAGCATAATCTGCCTAAGAGCTTCCTCATTGCGCCTTTCATATTTGCACGAAAATCTACCAACCACCTGTGCGTATTTATACAATTATTGTGAACTTTGTAACACAATATCCGGGCACAATATACTTGAAGCCTGTAAATATTCAATGCATGTATATTGTGAACTTTTTGCAACCCAATTCTTGAAGCCTGTAAATATTCAATGCATGTATATTGTGAACTTTGCAACCCATTCCTTGAAGCCTGTAATATTCAATGCATGTATTGTGAACTTTGCAACTCAATTCTTGCAGTCTGTGAATATTCAATGCGTGTAGTATCCTCTCTGTAAATCTACGTATTGTAATTGATGTTGGCATATGAGATGGGATTTAATCAGCTAAACAATGAACTTCATGAGCTCTCTGAGTAAAACCCCACAAGCATACAGGTATAAAGTTGGGACATCGAGTTAATACATAATGTGCATATCAGCTGCAGATTCACACATTTAGCGGGAAAATTAAAATATCAACATCATTATCTTCCATGCAAGGAGAATAGTATTTTAAATACAGTCCCAACTGCCATAAATCTAGAGCAAAATCTTCCTAAGAGCTTTCTGATTACGAAAATCCATCAACCACCTGTGCGTATTACAATTGAAAAGATTTAGAATTTACAATTGTGAACTTAGTAACCCAATTCTTGAAGCCTGTAAATATTCAATGCATGTCAATCTCTGTCAATTTACGTATTGTAATTGATGTTGACATGAGATGGGATTTAATCAGCTAAACAATGAACTTCATGAGCTCTTTGAGTAAAGCCCCACAAGCATACAGGTATAATGTTAGGACATCGAGTTAATACATAATGTGCGTATCAGCTGCAGATTCACACATTTAGCGGGGAAATTAAAATATCAACATCATTATCCCATGTTTAAATGTTATGAATATTAATTCAAGCAAGATGAAATACCCAACGTAAGCTCGCTAATTTTGATATAAAATTGGATCGGTTGAGCCAATATTTATTGGTCGAGCTATGAGTTTTAAAATATTGGACGAGACGTAGTCGAGTCCAATATTTTAAAACTCATAGCGAGACCAATAAATATTGAGCGTAAAGCATCAATTTTATCATTATTATATTTTGGATCCAATATTATCACAACTTGGATCCATCAAAACATAATAATGGAGATAATTGTTTTAAGGTAATACGATGTATTGTTGGTCGAAGCAGCAACAAAAAATGTAGTTCACAGCATCTTGCGAATGGTAGTGAGCTTCAGCAAAAATTGCATTACTCAATTCATAGCGAGCGTGTAGAAGAATTCAAATGTCACAGATATACTTTTGTAGGTCCTGTGGTTCTTGGGTTATGTTGTAAAGAGAGCTGAAACAACAACACTTTTGTAAAACGTACTCATTAACAACAATAAATTAAGCAGGTTTTCAAAGTACCGGTATA
Organism: Amphiura filiformis; assembly: GCF_039555335.1. Lineage (NCBI taxonomy): Eukaryota > Metazoa > Echinodermata > Ophiuroidea > Amphilepidida > Amphiuridae > Amphiura > Amphiura filiformis. The sequence goes on from NC_092639.1 coordinate 20,213,249, forward strand.
TGATTTGTAGAATGAACTTTTGCAAAACACGAAAGTGTTATTTTTCAATAATATATTGATTCAGATAATGAAAATCGATTTTTTTTTTTTTTTCTTCGACCAACAATACCTCGTATAACCTTAATGAATCTTCACATTCTTCAACGATGAGACAAAAAGGCAATATATCCCTGTATTACGTAAAGGGGTAATTGAGACTGAATTTCCCTGAAACTATTTCATGTTATAGGGCGATACGTATATTCTGTTTTAAAGTCCCCGCTGCTTAATTCCCACTGGAAGATTCGAATTTCAGCCTATTTGTTTAGCTATTCCATTCATTCATTCATTTATTTCATTGGCTTCCCATCAAACAACTGTCTCATATTTCGCCTTTTGAAACGTCAAGAGCATAATACTATGTATGTTGACTAAATATGAGGTTCTGTCTGGAACATTAGTCAAATGTTTCCAAATCCTTTTATCTGTTTCATCATGTTCATTCAAGAGACGTGATATTGAAAATTATAGTCAATCAGTTGTTGGGTTACGGATACGTTTCAAGTTACAAGGCAATTTACAAATTGCAAAAGAAGAGCTAAGAGGTAAATCAGAGGACGATTGCTTAATACGCCAACATAAAAGGAATTGAATACATGAATACAAAAGCCACCCAAGTCCATGGGAAGTGATTTTGAGAGAAAAACATGTGTATCATTTTAATTCCTTCAGTTAGATTTACCTGGTCAATATGGTAAGTTTTACTTGCAAATGAGTGTATTAACCTGTATTAGGTATGACGATTAGCATTTCAGGGACTTCGTGGGGTTCATTTTAAATTTTGGACTTGGGTGGTTTTTGAATCATATACAAAGACAACAATGTTAGAATGAGATTACCACTAGTAAGATAATACAAAATAAAGCACACAGGTATGTATAATGTTGATAAGCATTCTGCCATATAATATAAACCACACACTTTCCTTTATTAAACCCATTTTTTTCCCAAAAGTCACTCTCTAGCAATGAATGTGTTACAAGTGGACTTTTATACATACTGTATTTCAATCAATGTGTTACAAGACTCAAATCATGGAATTGGGTGATTCTTTCATACATGCTATTTTTCACATGCTCAATAGACACAGAGGATGAATTTGAGTTGTTCTTTCATACATATGACAGGCCTATGTATAGCAACAATTTCCCATGCTTAACTCAATTTGGCCAAAGTATGGACTTGGGTGGGTTTTGTATTCATATATTCAATTGAGAATGATGAGTGAGGGACGGAGGAGAAGGGGTGAAGGAAGGAAGGATCTGCACAACACGTAGAATGGTAATTAAAGTTTATTTTGATAAAGGCTACAACACCTGTACAGGTGTATTGATTAATCAGAGGACGCACAACGGTAGGTCAGATCAATCTGAAGCACAGAGTAAATGAGAAGTTGTACTTTGTCACTAACGTAATTAAAGGTACTGGATGATGAAGGGCAATGCTTGTTGTAAAATAAAAGAATACATTATCGATACCGGGCATTGTTATAAACCAATAGGTCAATTTCCACGTTTCTATATGGAACAAATATTTTAATGTCAATATTTGTTACTTAGAGAATAAAGGTATTGTTTTTAGCCGCTGGAGTGCATCTATCGTCTCATATAACACGGGCGACATCATTATTTTAAAACAACGAGGCGAAGCCGAGTTGTTTTACGCCAAAAATAATGATGTCGCGTGTTATATGAGACGATAGATGCACGACAGCGGCTAAAAAACAATACTTTATTCTCATTCTTAAACACTTCAATTCAAATAAATATATTAATCATAAGTATACCAAATTATAAAATCCTATATTTTACAAGGAATTACCTAGGGCTTAGAATCGATCAGTCCTGTTACTGCTATGCACATCCGATTGGTTCCAATAGCGCGTACGAGTATCGCGTCGACATGCACGCGTTAAGGTGTGTGATATCGTGTCATATCACACGGGTAAGAACCAATAAGATTGCAAGAACATTCTCAAGTGTTTAAGAAGGACGTTTGCAGGAAAGTGAATGAATGGATAGGTACTTTCGGGATTTATATTAAGTGGTATTGTCGGTTGCGGAAAAATAACACTAGGCCTGAAGGCCTATAGATAATAACATCACTGCTCTTCTCCATCTGACTCATTAGCTCAGTTGGCAGAGCATCGGTCCGGCGATCCGAAGGTCCCAGGTTCAAATCCTGGATGGTCAGTGAAATTTTTTCACTGGCTGTCATTTATGTATGTGGAGACTTGTGTTAAAAACCTTTCTCAGAACACTAGGCCTAGTTGTGAAGTTACTAAGACAGCTCGAAAATAATTATAGTGTACCTGACACTTATTAGTTTTGTACACTACTGGCTATTCAATTAGTATAACAATATACGGTGAGCCAAAAATTAAGGTACCAGTTATGTTCACCTCCTGTATATCCTACACAAAGACAGATATGTCATAATTGGAACCAGCAGCCAATAGCTGCATCTTGTAGCTCGAATTTAAGACCTCATTCGTTGAAATTGTTCAAGAAATAAAGACACAGCGATCCCAAAACCCAAGGAAGATGGCCGTGTGTCCTGAACTCGCCACCCTTACGTTACATGACAAATATTATGAATTTTTACACCAACCGGGTTCCTAATTAGATTATCTCGACAATCATCAACCCTAAACTAGCAAAGGTATAAATTTTTGGAAAGCTAAAGGCATAAGCAATTCAAATATATACATTTCAACTCATTATACAGGGTGACCTGCAAGTTATACAGGGTGGAATAAAAAAGATTTTGATAACAAATGGGTCACTCAATGCATTGCTTATTACCAACTTACAGTAATAAACTGGAAGTAAACAACATTCATTTGGTCAGAGGATATGGAGAGCCAACTGACTTTGGAAGAAACCAAAATCACAGCTGTTTGGTAATCTAGGAATAGAGGGTGTCCCAAAGTATGTTACATTTGTTTACAATTCAACATATTTTGAACCTAAACATTTTCCCCCTAACCCATACAGAAAAATTATTTAGATTCCTCGTCAAATTTCCCTTCAGAAAATCTATACTTTGACTATGATAGGATAAGTAATTAAAATTTTACAGTAACTTTTAGATTTTGAAGACATCTGCATTACTTACTACAGTGTTTAATATGACAACGGGTAGTTTTGTATGGAAAAGTTTGTATTTTCTAGACTAAACCAATCATAAATTATTAAAAACAATTAGTAGAATTGCTTAGCTGTAAGACCATGAGTGTTTTAGATACTAAATAGAGTCCAAATCCAATGTACAGCCTTTACAGAAGCAGATTACGCACTAAAAATACCACTCCCATAGAGTTTGTGTGTACCACATCCCCCACCACCACATCCCCCACCACCGCCACCCTGCCCATTCTGAATTCTATGAAGCACAGTGTCAGTATTAAAAAAATTCAAGTATTTCTTTTTACAGGGTTGAAAGTGCATTTTATTTAGCAATGAAATGAGACCACAAGCATGACAATACCTTCTTGCTTGACAGAGATATCATCATTTGTTTTGAGTCGACTTTGGCCAAATGTAACGTCGCCACCTTTTTTTGGTGGCGAGCTCAAGACACGCGACCAGATACCAATTTAAAAGTTACAGTTTACTGCATTAAATGCCCTATTGATTTGTATACAAAGCGTTCGTGAACATGAAAACTAGCGCTGCGCTTCCATTGATTAGCACGTTAAAACTAGGGTCGTGCTTTCATTGATTAGAACACAAAAGTGCAACTTTTGATTTCGTTTCTTCATTAGGTTTTTAGATCATCGTTTCTTTAATTCTCAACCAATATCAACCAATAAGGTCTTAAATCTGAGGTAAAGAGTACAGGCATTGGCTGCTTGTTTTAATTTTGACATATTTGTCTTTATTTAGGATATACAGGGGTGAACTTAACTGGTACCTTAATTCTTTGGGTTACTGTATTTTGTATTAATTAAATCATCCTTTTGTTATCGTGGATTCTTTGGTATTACTTTATTTAAGACATGTAAGCCATCCAGAATATTTTAATACCAATGGCACGCAGCACCAACTAAAATTACCATGAGCTTAAAGCGACTGGGTTGAAATTCATGTCACACGAAACGTATATCATCTTACAGTCGTGATACCTTATCCAGATTGTCATCGGAACGATTTGTCGAAAAAACATGAATAATATTTAGTGCGAAACTATGGCTAAATCGCCATAACAATATACGTGAAAGTTTTCTGAGTTTTCTGACCAATAAAATGGATCGTTTCTTTATCAGCCGAAATGTATCAGCCAATAATACATCTATTATTGCTCAGTGATCATCGCCAATTTGAAATGGTCTTCATCATTAGAATGAAAGTTCATCTGTGTTGGAAGTAAACATAGTTTAGTGGTTCAAACCTTTAATCACAACACAAAAGTTTGTGTACCCGTAATTTTCAGTCGACACTTCGACAAGGAACCCAGATATTTTGAGCGTGGTGTTAAAGAGGCCAGATATTTTGAGCCTGGTGTTAAGGACGCCAGATATTTTGAGCCTGGTGTTAAAGATACCATCTATATCAGAGTTAACCAGCCATCGTTGAATAGAGACGGGGTCGATACAAGCTACCTAGAGTCTACGACCCTATTTTGGGTTCAAGTGTCCGAAAGGTTACTGACCTCTAATTTGGGTTGCCAATCTGCTGATGAAAGTCGAAGTGTCGACTGAAAATTCCAGGTACGTACATTTTTGTGTTGTGATCAAAGGTTTAAATTACTAAACAAGTTTTAGCATAATTTCAATGGGTCGTGAGGATGGTATTGGTTTTACATCATATTTTTTTCTAAAGAAAATAGCTGGCTGATTTAATTGCTCAGTAATCCATGGAAATAATGTAAATCTGAGATACGGAAGGGTGGGACTTCCGATTTTTTGGTCACATGATCGGTCACGTGTTTCGCTATATCCAAATCCTGGGGCAACCGCGTGGTCGGAATTCGTCCAACCGGAAGAAGTGGGCATCAATCAATATTCTGATGATGCTTATCGTCCATGAAAAGCAAAACCGTCAAACTAGTGAGTAAAATTTGGTTTTGTTTATATGAAATTGTTTTATCTATTTATCTACAAACCTGATGAATCTGTTCAGTGATGTTAAGTAACACATCCTAAAGTTACGAATACTATCAATCCGTCGTAACTTAGCGATGTCTGTGGACAGCCATATTACTTACAATCGTAATTTTTCGTGAAATGAACCTCATAAAGATGTGATATATTGACATTGATTGAACAAGTACATTTAAAATATGCGCTACTACATCCTGAAACAGTCACCAATAACTCCATTAAGCTGACAATATTTCCAAATATCATGTCAGATATCAATCAAGACATCCACCCACAATCTGATCGTTGTAAACATATTACGAGAATAAGAGTTTTGTTATGTCAAATAAGGCTAAACAATTGGAGCAGTTTATATGTACAAACATATCCCTGGTACAAAAGACACTGAATTTGCATCGATATGGCCGGTGTTTTAGATCCCGCGTTTGAGCTTAATACAATCAGGGATATACAATACATAAGCAAATTTTGGTTCAACAGGTTTTTGGTATACCGTATATTTTTAACACCAAATATAACTTTGGGGACCTTTGTGGGTTGTCTAGAATATACGCTTCTTAGCTGCAACTGCAAGTTCCTGTTTTGTTGTTGAATGGTTCATGGAATGATGTGGAGCCGTAGTGGTCAGCGACAACCTGTAAAGTGTGCCGAGGCTTGTGGATCAACGTCTAACCGTTGTGCCTGTGCGTAGCGCACTATAAATCACCGCGCTTTCATTTTACAGTAAAGCATACTACCACCATAGACTGTACAGTCTATGCTACCACAGAAGCATATAGTTGAGGAAACTGTCAACAGCGTCCGTCAACTATGTTTCTGGAATACACGTAGGGGCGCCAAAATTGATGACTGCACATTCCCCACTGCCCTTGATTCCTGTCTAATTCTTGATGTTGTCTTCCCGTCAACTTCTTCTGTCTACTTTGTCTTCTAGTTGCATTGACTGTCCCCTGCAGGATTGTCTTTGTACGGTATATGATGGTGAGAAATTCTTTGAATATACCAACTGCTCCTTGGACACTTGTGTGCACATCTTCATGGTCATTACCAGGTGGTGGCCGCATTGCATTCTCTAAATTCAGTAAATTTTCATTGTCAACCGTGTAATTGAATGGGATTATTTTGAAATTTTAAAACGCTTGAAATATCACAAACAAATAGGCCTATGTTGATAAATAATATAAATACAAGCTAAAACCGTTGGGGTTCGATAATGAACCCCACAAACCTAACAGAGTATATTGGAAAATGCCATACGGCCGGGCGGCTTCAGAAGTTGCCGGCTCGATCATGTCATCCGCCGCCTGGTCATTACCATGAAATATTAAAGATCTTGCGAAAATCTCGTCTCCAAGACTTCATTCCAATCTGGAATATGATTTGCTGTAAAGGTGTTATGATAGTTTGTGTTTCTAGGAAATAAGGGTGTTGAAGAAAATATTTTTCAAGAACGGAATATCTGGTTTCTGTTTTATTTCAGTGTTTTTAACCTTATTGATCAATAATAATTATTATGCTCTATTCGTTGGAATGGTAAAGAACTTTCTTATTTCACTCACGAACCAGCCGTTTCCTATCTCCCATCATGCCCATCAAGTAATGATCATTGAATCTTTAAGTATACGAGCCACAAGCCAATCTTACTCTAATGTTCTAAAGCCGATTGCCTTACATCCAAAACTGTTGCTTAATATTTCACATTATTTTCCCAATGCGCCTAGGCGGTAGATCAATTACAATGTAATCTATGGTCTCCACATATCCTAGTCCATTAAAGTGTGAATGATCATCTTAATTTCATTGCCTTCCCATCACACTACACTGGCATGATAGACAATATTGTCTCATATTCCCCACGTTCTCTCAATAACGCTTTTTACGTATTGCAAACACGATGTTTCATTTTCGCTTTTTGAAAAGTCTTGCAAAATAGTCAAATGTTACTAAATCCTTTTATCCACTTCATCATGCAAGAGGCGCGATATTGAAATGGATGTGTTTCAAGTTTTAAATCAAAATTGGAAATGAAGTACGCAGGCAGACGGATTGTGGGTTTCACGTATAGGCGAGTGCATAATATCACGGAATAGGCCTGGAAGCGGCGCTAGAAATTAGCATGAGGCCACATTGATATGTAAATAGCGTATTGTTATTTAAATTTTTCGCCCAGACGTATTGAGGGCGACAGTCATGTTATCCAGACGGAGAATGGCTGCATATATGCCGGGCATGTGAATTTGCTGAGTGAAGGCTGATAATCACCTTTCTGTATAGGTGATAAGCTAGTATATTTCGTGTACCAGTTGGTTATAACAAAAAATTAGTATCTTATTAAATATATTAAATGTATAAACTTTGAAAGTTACATGAATTTGAAGAGCAGAGCTTCGAAATCTAGCTAAGTCAGGTGATGTGAAATTCTGCTGCGTGACCCCTCTGCGTGGTAGAATTATATTCATAAAACATTGAATTTAACAGATATCATGGGCAGCCAACCACGATTTATCAGCATTTAAAATATATGTTAATTAACAAAGATAAATAATAAAGAGTACAAATGGCAATTAACTAGTAAACAAGCCTGAAATCTTAAAATGTTGCCACGTGTTTTCCCGAACACATGATATGTCACCATGTGACCACTATTCAGATTTACCGTAAATATTGGGAGTATGCTTGCACATCATGCACATACACTGTGCATTTCTTTACCTCTGTATAAAATCAATAATTCATGCTGGGAGCCAAGTAACATTGTCTGCTCAGCGCAGATTGGTATTTTATTTTACTTGAGAGCATAATAGAAATACATAAAACGAATCATGGCGCCATGATGGAAGGTCAGGTCGGGTATCAAAGGTTATTATAACTTAAATACTACTTGTATTTCCCACCTTGCCTCTGTCACATATTTCCTTCATATTATTGACAGCAAGTCCTAATTTTGACTTTGCTACTGCAAAATGTCATTTCATATCAAATTAGTAGACTTTCTTTGACAAAACATATCACTGGTGCCTGATGGGAATACCCGTCCGCCATTTCATTAAACTGGATCGTTTTCGCCTGGTTTGTGCCCAGATGTATTGGGGGCGTGCTATACTCTCATTGAACAGGCAAAGTTCGCAAAACTAACAACGTTGTTATTTGCCAAACTCAATTAACATGATCCAAGGGTCGAACATGAATTATTCATAACGAGCTATAACGGATCGATAACTGGCCTCACTTTCTAGCTAGTAAACCAGCTGAATTTTTCATAGATTTTGCGTTGCTAATAGAACAACCGTGAATTTAGTGTCACCCGCTTGATAATATGTATGACACCGGAGACAGAGCTAAACTAAAGAAGAGGGAATTGGATGAGGAAGGGATCAAGGTAGGATGGAATGCAGGAAAAAAGGATTGATTGTGATTTGAATGCGAAGATCCAAATACAATGATCTAAAATCTAACAAAATAAACAAGAGAGAATACTATCTTGTTTGAATGTACATTTATATTCGTAAAATGTAAAAACGGTGATAATGAAAGTTATTTAAATTAAACCTCAACACTACTTTTTTTTATTTCGTTTACTGGGAGCGCTTTGGGGGAACTTCCTCGTCGACAGCGAAAAAAACCCAAAAGATTTTCCCAGGAGGGTCCTGGAAGCTATCCAGGTCAAGAAGCAAGAATCTTTATTGAACCAAAACACAGAATTGGAACTAGATTTTGTGTTTGACAACCTGATCAAACCCAGCGGCACCAGGGGCAGGAAATTTCTCTAGCCGTTTCCATGAAAAAACATCAGAGTATAACATCGGCTGACGACGAGGAAGTTCCTCGAAAGTAGAGTTGAAGTTTAATTTAAATTACTTTCATTTTATTACCACTAACTAAGTATGAATGTGCAATTTTATATAACGGGGGATAATGATGTTGGTATTCAATTTTCCCAAAAGTATGTGAACGTGAAGCTGATACGTACAATTACGAAGTATGTCCTCACATACCTATATGCTTGTGGGGCTTTACTCGCACCCCGACTCGTACTAGCTCATGAAGTTCGTCTTTTAGCTGATCAAATCCCATCTCATGCCAAAAACAATTACAATGCCTAAGAATATACTACATGCATTGAACATTCACCAAATGCAAGAATTGGGTTTCAGAGTTCACGGTATAATTCCTAAATCTTGGAGGGCCTACATTTCCATTGTATAATGCATAAATTGTATACTACCGGTATTGCACATGCAGGTATGATAGATTTTCGTGAAAACATAAAATAAAAAAGGCGCAAATTTATGTGAAAGCTCTTGGCAGATATGCTCTGGATTTGCATACAAGACATGACAGTTGGGACTGTTCTCCATTTCAAGTACCCTAAGGACTGAAGACAGAACTTTCATAAAGGTACAATGGTAACATTCATAGAATATATAAAATACTTCATTTCTTAATGCGATTTTTCAAGAAGTTCCTCCTTCCTTTTGTCAAATGCTCAAATATTATTCATAAACTTATGTAAGTATTGACTATGATAAATTCTGAAAGACTCACAAGGAAGTGTCACATAATTGGTCTAAACACATATCTATTCAGTGTTCAAACATAATTTATAATGATTTACGAATGACTTGTTCATCTGGTGTAAAATCGCGTCACAGATAAGTATGTTTGTTACTTGCATCCGTTTCATTAGTTCATATTCTCTGTCTTTTTTCTTTCCTCCTTTCTTTTATAATACTTTCGTTCTTTCCTTCCTTCTTAAGTTTGTTGCCATCCCGAAGGCGAAAAACAAGTTGGTAAGTGACTTCATCTATTACCCAGTCTGGCCAGATAGGCACCGAACATATTTTAGGTCAGGGCGAGATAGAAGTGCTGTTGCATGATTTATTTCCCATTAAAATGTTGCATGATTGATTTTCCATTAAAAGAAAGTTGCCTCAAGCCTTTGTTTGAATTAAAAACACGAGGTAAAGAGACTTTTCCCTACTTAAAACACGATTTGGTCTGAAACCAATATAGTTGAGTATGCTTGTCCCAAATTTGACTAATGCTGTAAGACTTAGCTGTAAGTATGTAGTTAGATCCTAGTTAAAACTGAGATAAATAAACATACATTATGTACATTTCTGAAGAAAAATGTTGAAATCATACCAGAAGCAAACACGACATGCACGTGTTGTAACCTACCCTGTATTTTGAATATGGTAGGTTTTCAGCGTAAACACTCCTGTTCTACACTAAACAAGAATAGTCAAATCACTTGCTTAGAGGTATTTGTCAAGACCAAAGTAAAACTTGTGTTTTCTACTGACAGTTTCGCCAGAACACTTCTGGCCTTTCCAAGCGTTGATTATGGTATTGATGCATCTGCTTTGGAGAGGGAAACGAGAGACATTCTTTCTTTTTAGTCACATTTTTGTTTGAAGTCCCAAAGGTCATGTCAGATATGAAGATATCTACCCATAATCTGATCTTTGTAAACATATTACGAGAAAGAAAGTTTTATCGTACGCACATCACGACTTTGTATAGCAAACTACTTATCGAAGCAAATGTTAAAGGTGAACCTCATTGAAAATAAAGTTATATATCAATGGAAAGCTTATGATGTCAGGAAGCAGAAAAGAATATTTTTTATTTGCATAGCGTACCAGGCTAGACATAATCTCCATGCAAAGATTGGATATTGGCACCCCCTAAATTACAAAACGAAATCGTTCAAATTGGGGGCTTTCGTTGATGACGTCAGCCCAGGGACACACAGTTACTTCCGGGTTTGATTGTAAGCACAATGTCCGTGTATTACTGTGGCATGCATCGGGCCAATGCACGAATTCAGTCATTGTCAACTTACTTTACATGAAAAATATCTTCAATAAAATAAGAATAACATGAAGGAAATATCATGATCAAATTAAGAATGAAGTTCCTGAATAAAGTGTGTGGATTTAAAAATGGGAAAAGTGCTGGCCGGGGTGATTTGGGATAGGCCAAGCCATCCACGATATGCATAGGGAATATTAGCACGAAGAGCGAAGATTCGCCGAAGAACCGGAATGAAAACAGATTACAAAAAAATAACTGCTAGTGCTAGGGGCTACCAGTTCAGATCGTCACACCAAGTTGAGATGAACTTATCACAATGAGAAAATGAAGGAATAGAATAAGGTACATGTACAGGATTTTTTAATTATTTCTTAGCTTTACATCCGGCCATGTATGATAGGCGAACTCGTATAGATACATACGGGATGAGCTCAGTGACTGACTGAGTCTCACTACGCCGAGTGTTCAGTATCCGCGACTGTACTGTACTTGCAGACAAAATGACCAATTTGATATTCACATTCTGATAATTCCAACTTATTGCTACTTCATCAGCAAAATTTATTCCTGTAAATGTTCCAAATATAAGGGAACGATTGATCAAATTTGCTGAAACACCCCATGAAACACAGAGGACGAAGCACCGAAGCGAGTCGCTGTGTTTGTGCATATCCGTCCCTGCACTTCAGCAGCAATTTACGCATCGTGTTCGGTAATCCATAAAACATGAATGTTTCACTTTTTCAGTACCGTACACTGATTGTACTATCATTAAAGAATCATGACACAAGCGACAATATTTTAATTTTATTCAGATTTCAGAATTCCATCAAATAACGGTCTACTAAGTCTAAATTGTATTTATTTCATAATAAAGTATCTATTTCTTTCAATCGTGATTGTGTGGAAAGAACGTACGTATTACCGCAATGCGCTAAATATGAAAACCTTTATATGGGCTGGATTTGATGAAATCGGCGGTTTTTATTAATTTTGGATTACTGCAAGACGATATTTTTTAATCAGACATTTTACAATGAATCAAGAATATATAGGGAATGTAACAAACAAGTATTTAATTTGTTATTCGATCATGTTTATTCAGTCCATGACATGAACGGTAGCAGCAAGCATTTGCGCATGGGATTGATCCCAGCGCGAAATTCAAACTCAATTATTACCCAGTTATACCCAGCCAGTTATGACTGATTTTGTCAAAAATTTACGGAAAATTTATGTGTTGACAATAATTCTATTATTTCTAATATATATAGAATGAACCAGCAACTTGAAGATTCCTCTAATTTCAAGCTTTATTGTGAAAATCAGACTTGCCGGGCAGCTTGCAAAGTACAGGAAGCAAGTCTTGTTTACACGTTTCCGAGTAAGATCACGTGACTGCGAACCCTGAGCTTACGTCACGAGCATTTTCAAGGTCATAGACGATTGATTTGGGTGCTTTTGGGCGCCTTAAAAAAGACCAAAAATTCAATCATTTTTTTAATTTTTCAGCTTTATTGGCCATCAAAAAAATCGGAAAAAATAATTTTTAATATCCTGACATCATAAGCTTTCCATTGATATGTAACTTTATTTTCAATGAGGTTCACCTTTAAGATCAATAAAGCTAACCAAACTGTAGATATTGGAGTAGTTTATACATGTATTATGTACAAAAGACACTATATCGACAATAATGTGCTGTTTTGAGCTCTCTAGTTTGAGCTTAATAGGTCTTGTTTTCGGATTGCATAACAATGGGTTGCCAAACCTTGTACGAGCCTTGTGCTCTTTTGTGGTCATCCCTCCATTGTAATAGCGTATGTTTTGATTTATATGATTTTTGGTCAATAAAACTGAAACAATACTTCAGTTTCTGTTTTCTGGTTTCCTATTGTAATTTCCAAATTTTAAATCCCATTGACTAGCCCGAAAAAGCGGACCTCTTTCCTGGGGTGAAACATATCAGCTTAGGCTGATTCGTTCCTGTCTGCTGGAGGCAATTCTTTTTCTCAATGATTAGATGTGTCTTTTCATTGGTTAGATTTGATGCAACCGACTACGGAAACTATACGCAGAATAATTATTGAAACAGGACAAAAAAAAGTCCACACTGAGAACATAAAACGTCAATTCGCTGTCGTAGTGCACGTTAGTAACCATTGGTTACTGCTCCAAGCCTTGGCCCATACACCTGTTCCGAATTTTGATATGCCATAGGCTTTGTGTTGTGATCATTTCGATCAGTGGTTCGTAACAAAGAAAGCGTGATCCAGTTGGCCTAGCAACGGTCATATTATAACGTGCACTACGACAGCGAATTGTATTATTTCGGCATGCTTGAATAATATAATACATATATAGTTGGCGTGTCTTTCATACAAAGACAGAAATGTGTTTCTAGAACTGTATAGCGGAATTTCTGGTTTTGATTTTACTTCATAGTAAACATAATTATAGCAAATGGCGATAGGATGCTGGAGATACTATTTCCGAGGGTTTTACTTCTTTAATTTCACTCACGAATGCAATTATTTACTGACATATTTGATCAAGCCTTTACCATGTTTACTTTGTTTCTCATCCAATCTCATCCGATCATCGAATCTCGAGTATAAACATCACATAGTCAATCGTATTTTAAGTCCACTGCTTACATTCATTTGTCAGAAGCTGTTGCTCAAAACGTAACATACTGCAGTTACTGTCCGTTTTCCTATACACAATACACAGTGCTCTTTCCCATTGACGCGTGACCCTACAAATAGCCCTACGTTAACAGTATGGGGATATGACTAGTTAACGTCGCTGTGTGAAAAATAACCGGCCAATATTAAAAGTACTCTTCTAAAGTTCTAGAAAATATAGTTTTTAACATGTCCTAAATTTTAGCTAATTTAGATGTTTGGAAATATTCGTACTTTGGTGTTTTAGTTAATGTTATAGGTAATAGTACATTGCCTAGTTAACGTCGCTGTGTGAAAAATAACCGGCCAATATTAAAAGTACTCTTCTAAAATTCTAGACAATATAGTTTTGTAACATGTCCTAAATTTTTAGCTAATTTAGGTGTTTGGAGAGGGTCGTACTTTTGTGTTTTAGGAAGGATATGTAAACGACAGATAACACCAAAAATATGAAGAAATTATTTCCAAACCGTGTTAAGTCAACAATCATTATGTTGCTCATTTTCAAGAATGCTGGTTTACAAAAAGCACGCCATTGTCTCATTTCGTGAACAATGGTACACATACCATTGTTTCCTTTCGTTTCCTTTATAATCGGTTACCCAACTGAAGCTTTAATACAAACTTTATTGCGATATCGCACATGAAAACAGTCACATGTGCACAGCCAGAGAAGATCCGATTTAATTAGTTGAGCTGTTTCAATGAGTGTTATCTTGGTTTAATAGCTTTTAATGGGGTTAAGTCCTGCAAAGGTCGAGATGAATTCTACTGTAGACATGACTGCATCATGATTTCCCCAAGGCGCCTCGGCGTTAGATCAAACCCAATAACTGCAGTGTATGAATTCCACTCACCATACTCTATTAGATTGAATGATCATCTTAATCATTGTTAATATCATCGCATCGCCTTCCCATCACAAGACACTGACATGATACACAATATTGTTCCATATTTCCCGTGTCATTTATGTTTGTACTTCTTCACAACACGATGTTTCACTTTCACCTTTTAGAAACGTCAAGGGTATGTTGACTATAAATAATGAGGGGCTGTCTAGAAAATGAGTCAAATTTTATCAAATCCTTTTATCCACTTCATCATGTTCATGCAAGAGGCGCAATATTGAAAATAAATTGATGGGTACGGATGCGTTTCAAGTAATAAATCAATTTACAAATATTAAAAGAAGAGCTAAGAAGTAAGCAGACAAATAGAGCGTGGCTACCACATGCATGGCATAGGGCGATTGCTTAAAGGATGTCTCCAGCAATCACAACATTATGCCTTAGGCTATATGATAGAAAATTAATCATCAAGCACGAATCACGTGGATTTATTTAAAACAAACTCATATTGACCATAAAAACGATTTAATACAGCAGTCTCTCAAAGTACGCGATATTCAAAATTCCCGGGTGCCGAAATTGTCCAGTGCAATGACGTCCCAGTAATACAATGAAGGCTGACAACAATTGACATTGAGCACAAGTTATCCTGACGTTTAATGCACGAGACAATTTCGGCGCGGGAATTTTGAATATCTCGTGTTGAGAGCCGGCTGTTTTTATTCGTTTTTATGGTCAATATGGGTTAATTTTGTTTCAAATAAAACCACGTGATTCGTGCTTAATAATTGTTTTTCTAACATATAAGGCATAATGTTGTGATTGCCGGAGTCATCCTTTAAAGCCATAATGTGTGATTTGCTTCACAGCGACGCCCTCAATTTTACTCGGATTTCTACTTTTTGCATTATTATAATGCCCAGTGGTGTACTAAAATACCACGTAAAAGACTAAGTCAGAAGTGCTTTAATAACAGTAAAATTTAACATTATATATTAAAACCGGGGAGACCCGGTTTTATTCAGAGTTCAGCGATCGAGTGCTTGCTAACATGTCCCGTGGAGGCATTATGTGCATACACAAGTCGAGCGCGATGCTCCGTGCAGTATTTATGTAATACGATGGGCAAGCGTAGTACACGCATTGTAGGCGCTGGAATGAAATCTCAATTTTCTTCGTTATACCTCATAACCTAGACACAAGACGTGTACAACGGTTGCAACACCTGTGCAGGCGTATTGATAAATCAGAGGACGCACAACGGTAGGTCAGTTCAATCTGAAGCACAAAGTAAATGAGAAATTGCGATTTTCATCAACGGACAACGGTAAGTCAGTTCATCAACGTAATTTGCAGGTACCAAGAAAGCAACGTTATAGTTGTAAAGTAAAAGACTACATCACTGAAGCAATAAGTCAATTGCAACATATATAGAATAAATATGTAGTAAATATTTTCCACAGTTTGAATATATTTGTTATTGATGTTTGAAGAAACAGAATGAATGTATAGGGACTTGAATGATTTGCGGAAAATAACACTAGTTGTGAAGTTACAAACATATAGAGTTAACACAATACAATACAATATACCTGACACTTATTAGGTTTGGATTATACTGGCTAGTCGATTAGAGCTGATTAGTATAAGTATAACAATATCTTTTGCATTGTATCATTCATTAAAATTGTGGTATATTGATAATGAGAATGATAATTCTATGGTGTGAAGAAAGTAAAGGAGACGATCCTGTATAAACAGTGATCGGAGTGCCCATCTCTCTTTCATTGGCGATTGGGCCAGACTCCTCCATGTAATGTTGCTATAGGGGATCGCTACACCTCCTCTACAGCGAGTCTGTTACCTTCCCAGCATTTAAGAATGCCGGTACCCATTTAAACACCTGGGTGGAGAGGAGTAATCGAGATAAAGTGCCTTACTCAAGGACACAACACGATGGCGTCGCCGAGACTCGAACCCGCAACCTTTCGATTATGAGTCAGTGCCCGTTCCGCTCGGCCGCCGTGCTCTTGCTTATACTATTATATAAGACAGATATCAATTTAAGTATGTCTTTAGTGCCATTCGCTAAAGAATACGGACACTGACTTCATGAATGTTTAGTTGATGAACTCTAAAAATGGTAAATGGTTGGTTTGTGTATATTTGGTGCATATTAGGTGATTTGAGATTGAGATTTCCAACTTCACGCAACGTGCAACATAAATAAAATCATAAACTCCGGACACGAAATAGCCCTGTTCCCTAGTTCAATCTGAATATACCCATGATTGTAATAGCTGAACTTATTTGAAGTTCTTGTTTGACATCGTGTTAAATGAGACATTGCCATTTACCGTGCTTCAGTACACATGGATACTCCAATTTCAGGCATTATGTTCTTAAGGGTGATTACTATGTAATCAATACATTAAAAGAGAAAGTAGAATTCCCTGTTGTTTATTCAGGTTCCTGCCTTACCACGTCTCACATCTGACGATTGGTGATCACTTCCACGTTTTTACTCATCGTCGTTTCTCTCCACTTGACCTTGTCAATAATTATTGCAAATAATCTTAAGAGATTGGGAAAAGGTTAAATAATATTCGGAACACACTAGGATCCAGAACATGCTCATCTATCCGGGCACGGTTCTTTAACCCCAATACATCTTTTTTCATCAACGGACAACGGTAAGTCAGTTCATCAACGTAATTTGCAGGTACCAAGAAAGCAACGTTATAGTTGTAAAGTAAAAGACTACATCACTGAAGCAATAAGTCAATTGCAACATATATAGAATAAATATGTAGTAAATATTTTCCACAGTTTGAATATATTTGTTATTGATGTTTGAAGAAACAGAATGAATGTATAGGGACTTGAATGATTTGCGGAAAATAACACTAGTTGTGAAGTTACAAACATATAGAGTTAACACAATACAATACAATATACCTGACACTTATTAGGTTTGGATTATACTGGCTAGTCGATTAGAGCTGATTAGTATAAGTATAACAATATCTTTTGCATTGTATCATTCATTAAAATTGTGGTATATTGATAATGAGAATGATAATTCTATGGTGTGAAGAAAGTAAAGGAGACGATCCTGTATAAACAGTGATCGGAGTGCCCATCTCTCTTTCATTGGCGATTGGGCCAGACTCCTCCATGTAATGTTGCTATAGGGGATCGCTACACCTCCTCTACAGCGAGTCTGTTACCTTCCCAGCATTTAAGAATGCCGGTACCCATTTAAACACCTGGGTGGAGAGGAGTAATCGAGATAAAGTGCCTTACTCAAGGACACAACACGATGGCGTCGCCGAGACTCGAACCCGCAACCTTTCGATTATGAGTCAGTGCCCGTTCCGCTCGGCCGCCGTGCTCTTGCTTATACTATTATATAAGACAGATATCAATTTAAGTATGTCTTTAGTGCCATTCGCTAAAGAATACGGACACTGACTTCATGAATGTTTAGTTGATGAACTCTAAAAATGGTAAATGGTTGGTTTGTGTATATTTGGTGCATATTAGGTGATTTGAGATTGAGATTTCCAACTTCACGCAACGTGCAACATAAATAAAATCATAAACTCCGGACACGAAATAGCCCTGTTCCCTAGTTCAATCTGAATATACCCATGATTGTAATAGCTGAACTTATTTGAAGTTCTTGTTTGACATCGTGTTAAATGAGACATTGCCATTTACCGTGCTTCAGTACACATGGGATACTCCAATTTCAGGCATTATGTTCTTAAGGGTGATTACTATGTAATCAATACATTAAAAGAGAAAGTAGAATTCCCTGTTGTTTATTCAGGTTCCTGCCTTACCACGTCTCACATCTGACGATTGGTGATCACTTCCACGTTTTTACTCATCGTCGTTTCTCTCCACTTGACCTTGTCAATAATTATTGCAAATAATCTTAAGAGATTGGGAAAAGGTTAAATAATATTCGGAACACACTAGGATCCAGAACATGCTCATCTATCCGGGCACGGTTCTTTAACCCCAATACATCTGTACATTCATTGAATGACCTCTGACAATTTAGGTACAAAAACTCGTACCCTGCAACTCGAGGTCAAATTCTGCACTACGAGTGTTTAATTGAGGTTATTTAACTATGCCATTGGAATGAGGCTATTGTGGTTCATAGTCACAGTAAAAGCAATATTTCCTAAAATCTCTTCCTAACAACGCAACTAAGTATGCAGTTATAATACAGGCAACTCCAAATTGGTCATTGTCATTAATTCCTTTTTTCTTTTCATGTATCAATATAACAATTATTCACTTTTGGATAACTTTGTAACAACATTTTAATTTGAACATGTTGAATGACCTTGACGCACATTTAACACTGTTGCATGCGTTAGAGTTTTATTCTGATGTTCCGGTCGTAACATGATATAAACATAAGATGACATGACATAACATATAAAATTGGATACTAATACGCAGTGGTAAAATACTAGATTAGAAGAATTTTTAAACTCTAACACTACTAACATTTGATCGTTTACCGGGAACGCTTTTACAGTACCAACTACATCCTCAACCGAATGTTATGGCTTTAATACTTTATTGCTTGGTAACCTTCCCTGTACATATGAGCATATTTCCTATTACCATGATTACTCCCATCAAATAGACTGGGAAACGGAACTGGGAAAACTTTCCAGAAGAGTCCTAGAAGCTATTCATATCAGGAAACTTGAACTAAGATCCAGTTTGGGACGACCTTCTCATATCCAAGACGACAACACATTTGACGTCACTTAAATGTGTGACATCATTCAAGGTTGTCAAGCCATGAACTATAAAAAAATTTCTTCTAATATAACATAACATAATACGTATATATAAAACGTGGCACACTGGTTAATGTGTAGCCAGAGGTCCCGGGTTCAATTCACCGCAGGACCAAAAGGTTTTTTTTTAATATCTCCGCTCTCCCCGTGGTTCATCTGGTAATGGCGGGCCAGATGATCCATGATAAAAGACCTCGTTACAGTCAGTTCCGATCAGGGTAACGCCTGATTGTCGGCTACCAATACCTGTTCTGTAAAAATACACCGACCAGCTATCTACGGCGACCTCCTTCACCAGGTCACTTGTGTCTGGTCGATTCAGGCCGAAGTTTCGTCAGCGTTATCTCCTAGATTTCAGCTGTAATGCCTAGATATGCTCGGCATAAAAAACAAAACTGCGATGGTTACGAAAGCACAATTATTAGCATTATTTGTAACTAAATATAACACGATTATTTGGAAACGTAATAAAAAAAATTGCAATCAATAGGATGCACATGTCTGTAAATTTTCCATTAGCGCTTTAATAACAGGATGTTATTATAAAAGTTGCTTCCTCCAAAGAATTCCTTTGAATGTTTTACTGCGTCGACCGTTTTTGTTTTTACTATTTTGAATCAACAGTTATGGGATTAAAAATTCAATCAAAAACGGCGAAATTGTCAGAATTTACTTTGATAAGAATTATGTTACGGACGAAATGACAAGATATTACCAAAAAAATTGTTCTTTACCCAACCTTGCCAATGTTGGAAAGAACACAGATTTAATGATAAGTATTAATTTGGTTTTGGAATTTTTTTAATTACAATTAAATAAACTATACTCGCTACACAGAAGGAAAATGTTGCCATATTTTTACCTCTGCAGCACAGTGCCTCTGCAGTAAATCGATTAAAATGTCTTTTCATCACAACATACTGTATAGGCCTATACTTTACATAAGTGTTTCTTCTTGTTATTTACTTTCAACATCATATGCATTGAATTTTTGCATACATAAAAAGCAATATTGTGGATTCAATTTCCTATAAACAATACAGCAAATAGGTACTTGTGATTTCAAGAACATAATTACATCCCATTTGGAACCTATAAACCACAGAAGAAAGAGACAAACCAATTACTTCAATGGAAAAATAAATCAGGAATTTTAATTGGTACTAAAGGAACATGATTTAGTATCGTAGACTTACAGCTTCATTTTAGACATGTAAGCCGTCCAGAATATTTTAATGCCAATAGCACGCAACACCAACTAAATTACCATGAGCTTAAAGCGACTGGGGGTTGAAATTCACGTCGCATAATACCTTGTGCATATATGTCATTATATTATCACATGATGATACCCATGAACCCTAATATCCAGAATGTCACCAGAACGATTTTGTCAAAAAAACATGAATAATGTTCCGTGGTTCCGTGTGTACAAAACTGAAACTATAGTTCTATCGATTATTGGTTTTGTATCATATTTAGGCCAAAAAAATATATATTGTTTGGTTGTACTATAACTGGTCCAAAAAGGTTGGGTCGGTCGGTCGGATTATTTTTTACCTTCGGCCCAACCAGAATACAACATGCCGTACAGAAAACTGTTATAAGCTTGATTCGTACGCATTCAGTGACTTCAACTTGTAGAAGGTTTCAGGCTCATGCACACTTCATGAAGCGTAGAATTAAAAACGGATATCAAAGTTTTGGGGCCATATTTGTGCTCCACGGCATCTTTTTCAGCATTTTTTCGGTTTAATTTTTTCGGTTTTTTGTTGTGGATTTTGAAAAAAATTGGGTCGGCCTCAAACATCGGGTCGATCGGTGGAGTACAACAAAACATTTTGTTGGCATTATTCGAAAACTTCGCTCGCTGATTTAAATGCTCATAACGTAAATTTGATGAAAGAGTATAATAAAATAATAAATGAGGATGGGACAAGTAAGACTCATAAGACGAGTAAGACTGACTTGGATTTGTTTACTTAACATTTTTTCATTAAAACTGAAATAAGTTTGTATGACGATGAATAAGGATACACACCAAATTAAAACAAATGAGCAGCAGTGTTTTGGACAACAACCATTTATTACAAACATGCGATGGTGATCTTCATACAAACTAGGCGTCTGACAAACCTTTCTTACAATTATTGATGCTAAAGAACAAACTTAACAAATCTCTACATATCTTTATATTGGTAACAATCGCTGTTATGAGAAATGACGAGTACGCTATAATAATGTTTATAATTATGTTTGGTTTTTGTTTGGTTGGTCAGTTGTACTTCATGTGGTTATTTATTTTATTCTTGTTACTTATTTTCTGATTATTTTGACCAAAGCACCCCTATGACAGGACTTGTAAAATGACAAGTACACGTTTTTCTTGTAGCCTCTAATAAAGATCATAAGTGTGTTACTAGTACTCTTCATAATTTCATAAGAAATACATCTTTACTTATTTCACTTTGATAATCGAAGCGAGTATCATTTTCAATACCATCTTGCTACTTAGAAATGTCGATTGAGGCAACAGGTTTTATGTTTACGTCTACTGAAGACGAACAAACGACAAGGCTTCTTACGTGAGTTTCGCCTGGAGCGCAAGCAACAAGAGCATGAAGAGAATCGATAAGTTATCTCTCACCTCAAACTTACTGCGTGTACGGGTAGTTACATCAAATACACTGAGAGATGTAAACTAATGTACCTCGTCCTGACATCCTTGTCATATCTCGTTCTGACATTCTTTGTCGTATTACACCAAGAATAAGGCTCATCTCGCGCCTCTTAGTATGTGATGTCTGACTGGCTAAAACAGATAAGGACCAGCCCTGTCTGCAAACTCATTCCCCGGGTTTCTGTAAAACAATGATGTTACTATTGCAGTCTTATTGTTGTTTGACAGTTGTTGTTTTCGTTAACGACCATCTTTGTACAACTTAAGCTTCAGGTCAAAATCGTACTATGAACCAAGTTGCCAAAATAATTTTTGTTGGGGATGGGATTGAACATAAAACATCACCCAATTGATTAATTGGGCCTACTGTTGTTGATGTTGCTGATGACGTTGACGATGTTATCACCATGGGATCCAGTTTTTATATTTTTTACATAACCTCTCATTATCTATACTCTACGTAAAAATATGGATTTTGCAATGTACGAAGCGTCGTCACTCGTTATGACATCCTGTCAGATATCAATCAAGACATCCACTCACTATCTCGTTATGACATCCTTGTCTTTACTCGTTACTCGTTCTGACATCCTTTTTCACATCACATGAAATCGTAACCAAATTCCCATTATATCGTAAATCACCCGTCTTAAAATTACTATGACTTTCAATCCGCCGTAACTTAGTAACTGATAGCTACTGATGATCGGATTCGGTCAACCCCATTACCTATAATACGCATTGTGCAACTTACAAAGCGTCGTCTCTCGTAGCTACTCGTTGTGAAATCAGTTTAACTCATAACATGTTAAGTAACACATCGTAAAGTTATGAATACTCTAAATCCGTCGTAACCTAGCGATGTGCTTTGGACAGCCCTATTACCTATAGATGAGTTGACCTCAATGTTTGTCAACAAAGGCAAGGGACTGGTATATCGATATGCTTGAGTGAACCCCGTGCAACCACTACACTGTTCAATAGCCTTATTATGATGTGGCGGGAGTTTTAAAACACGAGCCCTGAACAAAATATGATGCGCGTGCATACAGCCAGGCAAAAAACAATGGAAATTGTGATGATGCGTGCGCATACTGCCAGGCATTGACGTCAGAAGTCAACTTATCTATATATACAATCGGACTTCTCCGTGAAATGAACCCCATAAAGACGTGTTGTTGACATTGATTGAACAATTACATTTGAAAATGTGCTACTACAGCCTGAAACCGTCACCAATAACTCCTTTAAGCTGACAATATCTCCAAACGTCATGTCAGATATCAATCAAGACATCCACCCACAATCTGATCGTTGTAAACATATTACGAGAATGAGAGTTTTCTCTTACGCACATCACGTCTTCATATGGCAAACTACTTATCAGAGCCGCCGTTATGTCAAATAAGGCTAAACAGACTGTTGATATTGGAGCAGTTTATGTGTACAAAAGACACTGAATTCGCATCAATACGGCAGGTATTTTAGATCCTCTTTTAGTTCAACAGGATTTTGGTATATTTTGAACACCGAATACAATTTTTGTGACCTTTACTACCACGGACAGAAGCATACAATTGATGAAACTGTCGCCGCAACCGTTTTTGACGTTTCATCTTCCGTGCTGCAGAAGATTTCATCAGTAATTCGCCGATACAGCCGCTGCATCACCTCTGGTCCTCCTACTCTCATCCCCAGGGTGTCTTGTTGCTTGCAGTAGCTGATCGTATACATGACTCAAAGAATATGTTCCTTCATCGCGATTGATGACGTTGTCCCCCGCTTTCTAATCCACATTGCTTCTCTGATCCACCGCGTTTATTTACATGAATCTTTGTCGACGACTTTGGCCCCTTCCCAATCGATTACGTGGTTTTGTTGCGAAACATGATCTGTGATAGCTGATTTGTTCATTTCTTCAACTGAGTCCTTTCTTACTGTGCGGGTGAATTTTTTTGTTGCTAGCTTTTCAGATTCCTTCAAATGTTCTTTCAATCTTACGCCGAACGGTCTGCCTGTTTCACCAATGTATGACGTCTTACAATTCTTACACGGTATTTCGTATACGCAGTCACACGTTTTTACGTTCTCTCTTTTGTCCTTTGGGTGCACAAGGTTGTTTTTCAGTGTATTATGCGGTTTCATGGCTGTTTGGATGTTGTGTTTTTTAAAACTCGCTGCAACCTTTCCGACACACCTTAAACGTATGGAATTATTACCATGCCGTTGCTCTTTTCCGCGTTCTTATCCTTTTGTTTCTTTTTCGCTTTGGTCTTGTCTGTCATTTGCTGTTTAACTTTGCCGATCGCCCAGTTGGGGTACCCGCATTGATTAAGAGCCTGTTTGACTTACGCTTCCTCCTGTTGTTTGTCTTCTTCTTCTGTAACAATTGCGTCCTTTCTATCTAAAAGTGTCTAACTACCCCTAATTTTTGGTGTAGAGGGTGTTGTGAAGCAAAGTTCAAATATTGGTCGGTGTGTGTCTTGACCGTATACCGTCCTCTTTCCTTGTCAACAGCGTACCAAGGAAGGGCAATTGTTGAGGTGATCCGTCAGTTCCTGAGTGGTGGCCTTAGGTATTATCTCCAAGATATCGTCAACATATCTTTTCCATAGCTTAGGTCGGCATGCAATGGGTGCGTTTGCGATCGCTCGTTGTTCCAGCCATTCTATGAAGATATTCGCAATAATGGCGCTACAAGGGCTGCCCATAGTTGCTCCGAAATGCTGTTTGTATATTTCGCCCCAGAATGAAAAGTATGTTGTTGTTAGAACAAACTCGAGAAGTTCAATAATGTCCTTGGTGTCAAGTAGGGTTCTTTGTTTCAAAAGTGGCGTCCCTATCCAAATACTCTCTCACTATCTCCATAATCTTATTTATGGGGTATTTGTGAAAAGCGACATCACGTCATGCGAATTAAAAATGTCCTCGTCATCTATCCTAACCGTAGCAAGCTCTTTATCAGCCGAAAACGCCAACTCTCTTGAGTTGGTGACATGGTGTACCGTCTTACCGTCTTTCGATGTTTGGTAAGCGATGGAACCCATGTAATCTACTATGGGTCTGACCGGGTATCCTTCTTTGTGGATCTTTGTGGTGCGGTAGATATGCGGAGTGTTCTCAGCAGTTGGGTAGAGTAATTTATATTGTCCCTCGTCTATGTTTTTCTCCTTTTTGAGTCTTTGCAAAATACCCAACAATTAGCACGGAAGATGAAACGTCTAAAACGTGAGTAAAATTCTGCACTTTTACAACTAAATCTGATATTAAATTTAACTATATCAGTCCTGATGCACTTATGCAAAGAAGTCGCCGCAACCGTCAACTATATATTTCTGGAATACATATTATTTTGTTTACTGCTCCCATAACTAGTAGGGACCAACATTGATGAATGCACACTGTTCCCCACTGCCCTTGATTCCTGTCCAATTCTTGATGTTGTCTTCTTATCAACTTCTTCTGGCTACTTTGTCTTCTAATTGCATTGACTGTCCCCTGCAGGATTGTCTTTACCAGATCAAATGAACGAGTAAGACTGGTAATACCGCTACCACAGCGTGCGTTTCTTTACGGTATACGGTAGTGAGAAATTCTTTGAATATACCGACTGCTCCTTGGACTCTTGTGTGTACATCTTCATGGTCATTACATGAAATGTTAAAGATCTTGCGAAAATCTCGTCTCCAAGACTTTATAGCAATCTGTAATATGCTTTGCTGTAAAGGTGTTATGGTAGTTGGTGTTTCTAGGAAATAAGGGTGTTGAAGAAAATATGTGACCATCCAGCACAACTGAGCCCTGAAGTCGCCAATCATCATTTTGAGATATTCAACCAAAATATTCTGCTTGAAATTAGCTTTAAAATGATGTATATCATGTCTATAGTACTTGACATTTAAGTAGTGAAAAAT
The DNA here is from genome assembly GCF_039555335.1 of Amphiura filiformis. Lineage (NCBI taxonomy): Eukaryota > Metazoa > Echinodermata > Ophiuroidea > Amphilepidida > Amphiuridae > Amphiura > Amphiura filiformis. Next base: position 20,239,176 of record NC_092639.1, read on the forward strand.
CAATAAAACAGTCAATAAATCCTTTGTTTCCTATTAAATCCTTTGTTTCCTATTGTGTATTTTTAAGTTCAATGGAGCATATCTCAATAGTGGCACTGGCGACATCCGGGCTCAGTTGTGGTGGATGGACATATATGTAACTAGAAAGGAATATCTAGTTTTATTTTATTTCAGTGTTTTTAACCTTATTGATCACTACTTAACCAAACACAAACACTGCAACAGGTACTACTTTCGGAGTTATGCATTGCCTTGAGTTATTATACTCTACTCGTTGGAATGGTAAAGAACTTTCTTATTTCGTTCAAGAACCAACCGTTTACGGTGTACTGACACATTTGATCAAGACTTTGTCCTATCCTGTCTCCCATCAAGTAATAGATCATTGAGTCTTTAAGTATACGAGCCACAAGCAAATCTTATTCTACGGTTCTAAAGCCGACTGCCTTACATTCAAAATCGGTTGCTCAATATTTGACATTATTTTCCCAATACGCTTAGGTGGTAGATTAAACCATGTATGCAATTACAATGTAATGTATGGTCTCCACACATCATACGAGCGTATTGCAAACACGATGTTTCACTTTCACTTTTTGAAAGGTCGATGGTATATTATATTCTGATGCATGTTGACTAAATAAGAGGCACTGTCTGGAACATTAGTCAAATGTTTTCAAATCTTTTTGTCCACTTCATCAGGTTTATGCAAGAGGCACGACATTGAAAATAAATTGATGGGTTTCAAGTTTTAAATCAATGTATAAATTGGAAATGAAGTACGCAGGCAGACGGATTATGTGAGTTTCACGTTATCATGGTTATAGGCGATTGCTTAACACGTACGACACTGGAGACAGGGCTAAACTGGGGAAGATGGAATTGGATGAGGGAGGAAGAAACATATGTGAATGATTTGTCATTCCGAACCAAGTAAAATCGCGTCACAGATAAGTATATGCTTGTTACTTGCACTCATTTCATTACTTCATATTTTCTGTTTTGTTCTTTCCTCCTTTCTTTCATAATACCTTCGTTCTTTACTTTTTACATATTCTTTCCTTCCTTCTTAATTTTGTTGCCATCCCGAAGGCGAAAAAAAATTGGGAAGTGACTTTATCTATTCCCAGTCTAGCCAGATAGGCAGCGAACATATTTTAGGTCTGGGCGAGATAGAAGTGCTGTTGCATGATTGATTTCCCATTAAAATGTTGCATGATTGATTTCCCATTACAAAAAGTTGCCTCGAGCCTTTGTTTGAATTAAAAACACGAGGTAAAGAGACTATTGCCCTAAAACACGATTTGGTCTGAAACCAAAATAGTAAGTATGCTTGTACCAGATTTGATGAATGCTGTAAGACGAAAGTATTTAGTTAGACCCTAGCTAAAACTGAAATAGAAAAACATACATTATGTACATTTCTGAAGAAAAATATTGGAAATCCTACTTGAAGCAAACACGACATGCACGTGTTGTAAACTACACTGTGTTTTGGATATGGTAGGCTTTTAGCGTAAACACTCCTGTTCTACAAACAAGAATAGCCCAATCACTTGCTTAGAGTTATTTGTCAAGACCAAAGTAAAAACTTTTGTTTTCTACTGACAATTTCGCCAGAAAACGTCTGGCTGCCACAACCATTGATAATGGTATTGATGCATCTGCTCTGGGGAGGGAAACGAGAGGCGTTCTGTTTTAGTCACATTTTTTTGTTTGAAGTCCCGAAGGTCATGTCAAATATCAAGATATCCACCCATAATCTGATCTTTGTAAAGTTTTATCGTACGCACATCACGACTTTGTATAGCAAACTATTTGTCGGTGCAACTATTACATCCAATTATTCTAAACAAACTTTTTCTTTCATCTTTTCTTTCATAATAATTAGATATTTCGTTTTTTTTTTTTTTTTATATTCCTTCTTTCGTTCTTTAATTTTGTGGCCACCCTGAAGGCGAAAAAACGTTGGTATGTGATAGGCAGCGAACATATTTTAGGTCTGGGCGAGATAGAAGTGCTGTTGCATGATTGATTTCCCATTAAAATGTTGCATGATTGATTTCCCATTACAAAAAGTTGCCTCGAGCCTTTGTTTGAATTAAAAACACGAGGTAAAGAGACTATTGCCCTAAAACACGATTTGGTCTGAAACCAAAATAGTAAGTATGCTTGTACCAGATTTGATGAATGCTGTAAGACGAAAGTATTTAGTTAGACCCTAGCTAAAACTGAAATAGAAAAACATACATTATGTACATTTCTGAAGAAAATATTGGAAATCCTACTTGAAGCAAACACGACATGCACGTGTTGTAAACTACACTGTGTTTTGGATATGGTAGGCTTTTAGCGTAAACACTCCTGTTCTACAAACAAGAATAGCCCAATCACTTGCTTAGAGTTATTTGTCAAGACCAAAGTAAAAACTTTTGTTTTCTACTGACAATTTCGCCAGAAAACGTCTGGCTGCCACAACCATTGATAATGGTATTGATGCATCTGCTCTGGGGAGGGAAACGAGAGGCGTTCTGTTTTAGTCACATTTTTTTGTTTGAAGTCCCGAAGGTCATATCAAATATCAAGATATCCACCCATAATCTGATCTTTGTAGTTTTATCGTACGCACATCACGACTTTGTATAGCAAACTATTTGTCGGTGCAACTATTACATCCAATTATTCTAAACAAACTTTTTCTTTCATCTTTTCTTTCATAATAATTAGATATTTCGTTTTTTACTTTGTTGAATATTCCTTCTTTCGTTCTTTAATTTTGTGGCCACCCTGAAGGCGAAAAAACGTTGGTATGTGATAGGCAGAGAACATATTTTAGATCTGGGCGAGATAGAAGTGCTGTTGCATGATTGATTTCCCATTAAAATGTTGCATGATTGATTTCCCATTACAAAAAGTTGCCTCAAGCCTTTGTTTGAATTAAAAACACGAGGTAAAGAGACTATTGCCCTACTTAAAACACGATTTGGTCTGAAACCAATATAGTTGAGTGTGCTTGTCCCAGATTTGACTAATGCTGTAAGACCAAAGTATTTAGTTAGACCCCAGCTAAAACTGATATAGATAAACATACATTATGTACATTTTTAAGAAAAATATTGAAATCCTACCCTGTATTTTAAATATGGTTAGTTTTCAGCGTAAACACTCCTGTTCTACAAACAAGTATAGCCAAATCACTATTATTTGTCAAGACCAAAGTAAAAACTTGTGTTTTCAACTGACAGTTTCGCCAGAAGACTTCTGGCTTTCCCAAGCGTTGATTATGATATTGATGCAGAGGGAAACGTGGGGAATTCTTTTTCAGCTGCATTTTTTAAGACCCAAAAGGTCATGTCCGATATCAAGACATTCACCCATAATCTGATATTTGTAAACATACCGTATTACGAGAAAGAACGTTTTATCGTATGCACATCACGACTTTATAGTAAACTATTTATCGGGGCAACTGTTAAGATTAATAAAGCTAACCAAACTGTAGATATTGGAGCAGTTTATATTATGTACCAAAGACACTGTATTTTCATCAAAAATAGAAATGTGTTTCTAGAACTGTATTAGAGGAATGTCTGGTTTTGAGTTTACTTCATAGTAAGCATAGCAAATGGTAGTAGGATGCTTTATCCGAGGGTATTACTTCTTTAATTGTAGATCTACCCTTCCTTGGAATTTTGGAAAACAACTTTGTAATTTCATTCACAAGTACAACATTTACTGACATATTTGATCAAGCCTTTACCATGTTTACTCTGTCTCTCAACCAGCATGTCCAGTAATAGTAGGCATGTCCACTAAAAATTGAAGTACTTTTAAATTGATTCAGACCTAACTTATTGGATGGGAATTGATGAAAGAAACATTTTGGCGTTTAAATAATCTTAATCGGACGTTTCATTCCAGAGATATGGCCTTTCGAGTGTCACGGTTTTATATAGGGCTGCTAGAACATGTTAAAAAGTTAAAGTCCAAAAAGGAATACTAACAGAAAGTGCAACTTTAAGGTACTTTTTCTTAATGTATTTATTAACTATATTATCTGAAACATTATATTTGCTTATAACAACATGAAAATAAGATCATCCTGAAAATTTAATCGATTTTGTTGACATACAACAAAAAATATAAGACCTCAAAACCCATGGTTTGTTTGGTGAAACCTCAAGCATGATCATAGATGGCCGCCATGGAAAATATCTCCATAGAGGAGATGAACAATAAGTGCATTATTTCAAATGAAAAGCGGTAGTCTTAAACATTGTTCAATCTTTTAAGGTCAGCACATTTTATCTTCAAAAATTATTATATTTCATCATGGCATAAGTTTGGTAACATTAATCACTACCAATTTTGAGAAATTTGCTCCAACTCAAAGGTTATCTTTACTACATTGAGCAATGTGTGTGCATGGAAGCCATGATGGTCCCCGGTTTTTATACTCCCTATGAAATGGACATGGTAGTGAGAAGTGCACGGGGAAGTGCATGATTTGAGATGGGCCGCAGTAGGCTTAAACATTCTTAAATTTCTTAACATCCTACACATTTTGTCTTCATAAATAGTTAAATTTTATGAGTATGTAAGTTTGCTTGTCTGATTCACTCCAAATTCGGAGATAATTGCGTTTGAACACCTGATGCACGGAATGGTGTCACTTCAACCTGTTGTAGTTCTCATCTCATTAATTTTTTCATTAAAAAAAGTTGATCTCTTCATGCAGGAAGGTCCTCTCTATTTACTGACCAAACAGGAAAAAGTTTGGTTAATGTTTTCTGGTGGAATCAGGAATTTCTTGAAACACCCTGATATAGGCCTACATTTGGATCAAAACAAGTATGTACGGCATTTAACAGGCCTGGGATTTCTTGTATCGATCAGTTTCTCCATAGACAATACGTGTGTGAGTGCACGCACACAGTAAATGAAAAATCGTTCTAGTGGAAACTGTATTGAGAGTGGGCATCCCTAGTAATAGATTATGGAATCGTGAATATACTCGGCACATAGTCAATCTTATCTTAAGTACACTGTTTACGTTCAATTTTCAGGAGCTGTTGCTTAAAAGGTTAGCCGAGAGTTTTTCATGCGCTTGATTTCAGAGGGGCGTAAGTTCATAACAGAAACAGCCATGCAGAAAATGAACAAGCATACCGGGACGTAGGCCTACTTACAATAGAATATCGATCCACGGTCAAGACATGAAAAGGCTATGAAACTTGGCTTAGCTCGTGCCCGGAGCTCGGATGCCGGGGGGTGGCACAAGCCGTTTTCGGTAATTTTCACAAGGATTTTATAAATCTTAAAATTGATTGGGGGCACTTCGTCAAGCTACGCCCTGGAAAATGTGTTGATTTTGAATTTATAGCCTTGATATCTTTGATGAAATCAACTTCTTCTATTCCCCTGATTACAATGTAAGGGTAGGCAACAACAACAATATCAAAAAGCAATTATTTGTAAATCGAATTTGGGATGAAAATCAACAAGACAGACTTAGCAGGCCTACAAATTTCTGAATTATATAAAGTGAAACACAATCAATCACGATTCACTGCACTCAGCGAATCAATCAAATAAAACTAAAAAGAAAGGAGCAAGAAAGAATAAAGAAATAGTGAAAAGAGAAAGAAAGAGAGAGAAAGAAAATGAACGAAAAGAAAGAAAGAAAGAAAGAAAGAAATGAAAAAAAAAAGAAATGAAAAAGGGAGAAAGAAAAGAGGAAAGAAAGGAAGTAAAAATGAGAAAAGAGAAAAAAAAAAAAATTCAGCCACACGGAGACTCGAACCCACAAAAATAGTTCATATTAGATTCCCAGTCCAACGCTCTATCCACTTGGCCACAGATCAGCTTACAGAATTGACTGCTCTCAAAGCGGATGATATAACTATTATTGGATGCATTAATTACATGATTACAATCGCGTCCGCATTATGGCTCTTAGAATAAACACGCATGTCGGCGCTGAAATTTTGAACGAACTGATGGAGGAAAACCTCGTTTTTGCAAAACTAGCTTCAATTTGGAGTGAAAATCAAATGGAATAGCAATTGGCAGAATGTTGAGAAATAATGTAGGTATTCAGATGTCTAAATTAACGTCTCGTAATCAAGATATCGATAATTTCACAAACCAGCTTTTTCTCAAGCAAATTCTCCAAAATTTTCCCCAAAACGGGCTTTTAAAATTTAATCGGTACTGTATTTGGTTCTTCCCCATGGCAACATTATTTCTTTGATCGATTTGTAATACAATACGAAAAAGAAGAAAACAATCGCTCGGTGTGGATTTATACGGAGCGCACATTTGAAAAAAACCTCATGGAACGTGTTTTTGATCTTGTGAACATGGTGGGTAAAAATGCTTTAAACAAAGGATTTTCAAATTTATTCTAATAATTTGTATATAACACACACAAAAATGTTAAGCTACATCCAATGCACCAACATTTCACTCGCTTCGATATTTGATTACTGAGAAAACTCTGTTTTAGAGAACAACTTTATACGTCTTTTATACGTTTTTTATACGTCTCTTTGTGTAACCTTAAAGCTTGAAATTGATTTCCCCAAGGCGCATCGGCGCGTTAGAGCAAACCCATTAACATACTGTAGTGTATGAATTCCACACATCCTACATCATGTCTTACATCATTAGATTGAATGATTATCTTAATTCCGTCGCCTTTCCATCACACGACTCTGACATGATAGACGGTATCGTCTCATGTTTTCATTTATAATTTATAGTGTCATTTATAATGTTTTGTATTTCTTCACAACACGATGTTTCACTTTCACCTTTTGAAAATTCAAGGGTTGACTAAATAATAGGTACTGTCTAGAAAATTAGTCAAATGTTATCAAATCCTTTTATCCACTTCATCAGGTTCATGCAAGAGGCGCAATATTGAAAATAAATTGATGGCTTCGGATGCGTTTCAAGACTCAAGTATTAAATCAATATTGCAAAAGAAGAGCTAAGAAGTAACCAGACAAAGAGCGTGCCGTCCACATACATAACATAGGGCGATTGCTTAGTACGCGCGGTTTTCTGATAAAATCTTTTTTTTTTTAAAGAAAACATTATATAATGTTTAATTCTAGACCTGAACAATACTATCACATTAAAATAGACATATACGAGTATTTTAGCTATTTTAACATAGATTTTTGTTTTTATATCAAATTATGCATCTTTTTCTGCTTGTTTATGGTCATTTTTACTTTATAAACTGTAATTTGTGTGCAAATTGAGGGCGCTATTTGCATAAATTTTTAACTCAAATTAGCCAAACAATATAAGTTATTCCTCACATTTCATGCTGAAAAGGTTTTTAAAAACATTCCTTCCCATTTGTTAGTCTATTTTTGATGTTCTAATACCATGTAACAAGTGTCTACTCCTTGTAAAGATACAAACAAGATTTAGGATAAATTCAACTTTCCTTAAAAATGACAAGGTTTTACATGCCATCAAACAACCGTATATGCCAACTTGGATGGGGCGTTCGGATACAACATGTGAACGCGTAGAAAATGGGTTCGGATACAACACCTGTGCAGGTGTGTTGATAAACCAGATGACCATGATGACACACAACAATAACGGCCAGTTCATTCTGGAGTGCAGAGTAAATGAGAAATTGCGCTTTTCATCAACGTAAATGCAGGTAACGGAAAGGCAACGTTAGTTGTAAAGTAAAAGAATACATCGATGATATGAAGCAATAAATGTTTGAGCAAAATACCATTTACGGCCATAATTTAGTAACCCAAAACAATTCCTTTTAGTTTTAATAGTTAACATTCAAGGCTACTATTATCATAATTATACATCAAAAAATCAAAACAAACTAATTTTATATTAATTTTAAGTTCAGATTTCCGGAAATTCCCTAAGATTTCCCAAACGAGAAATATACGATACCTCCGAAAGGGAATGTGGTATGAAGATCAAACAACCACCAAAATGTGTATTAGTACCCAGTACCCACACTATAATGTCATGTCAATTATTCCATTTCAGCCAGAGGTGGATGGAAGGCCTTTTGCAACAGAGCTCTTCATTTGTTATTGATGTTTGAAGGAGAGTGAATGATTTATATTATATGGTATTGTCGGTTGTCGAAAACTAACACAATACATGTACATTGTACAATATACCTGGCACTTATTAGCTCTGGATAATACTGGCTATTAGTACAACAATATCTTTTGCATTATATCATTCATTAAAATTTAATTGTGGTATATTGATAATGAGAATAACAATTCTATGGTGTAAAAGCCGGGTGTAAAAGACCATTGTATTATTATAAGACAATTATCAATTACACTTGTATGTCTTTGGTGCCATTCGCTAAAGAATATGGACATTGACTTCATGAATGTTTAGTTGATGAACTCTAAAAATGGTAAATGGTTGGTTTGTGTATATTTGGTGCATATTAGGTGATTTGAGATTGAGATTTCCAACTTCACGCAACGTGCAACATAAATAAAATCATAAACTCCGGACACGAAATAGCACTGTTCCCTAGTTCACTCTGCATATGCCCACGATTGTAATAGCTGAACTTATATGAAGTTCTTGTTTGACATCGTGTTCAATGAGACATTGCCATTTACAATATACCGTGCTTCAGTACATATGGGATACTCCAATTTCAGGCATTATGTTCTTAAAAGTGATTACTATGTAATCAATACATTAAAAGAGAAAGTCGAATTCCCTGTTGTTTATTTATGTTACTGCCTTACCACGTCTCACATCTGAAGTTTGGTGATTACTTCCACGTTTTTACTCTTCGTCGTTACTCTCCACTTGACCTTCCCTGTTCTATGTTGCAAATAATCTTAAGAGGTTAGGGACAAGGTTAAAGGCCATTGATCTACGATCATTGCTTATATAATATATATAGGGAACAGTATGATGTTTTCATAATCCTAACAACACAACAAAATATGCAGTTATAAAGTCCATCGATTGACAATAACCAACGAGCAAAAATACAGGTAACTTCAAATAGGTCATTTATGATTTTATAATTAATACGACATCCACGCATACTCTACTTCTGAAAAGAAACTTCTTCCTTTTCATGTATCAATATAATAATTGAGTGGCCCAGTATAAAAATGGCCCATGGCACATTTTTCGTCATTGGCAGAAATCGGCACTGTAAATGTACGAATGTTCATTAAAATACATAAGAAATTTGATGCTTAAAAGATTAAATTGACAACATTCCCGAGTTACATTCATGATGTGTTATGTTTGTATGGATGACCTTTGGTGACCTTTGACATTTTTCAACAGCGCCCTCTATTTTTCAAAAATGTGCCATGGGCCGTTTTTATACTGGACCACTCAATTATTCCCTTTTGGTCAACTTTGTAACACAGTTTTTATTTCAACATGTTGAATGACCTTGACGCACATTTCCCACTGTTGCATGCGGCGGAGTTTCATTCTGATGTTCCGGTCGTAACATAAAATGACATAAAGATAACATGACATAACATAACATAAGATTTAAAATAATATTGGATATATTCATACGCAGTGATAAATACTAGATTAGAAAAATGTTTTTAACTTTAACACTACTGTAAAAGAATGGAGATCCGAAAAAATAAGGAGGCGTGGGCTGGTTATTTAAAACCATATTTAGGGGAAAATAATACACAATGCAGAGCATGAGAGAAAAATATATGAGCAGATAAACATTTTTTTATATATAAAGAACAATAAAAACGAGTGTCATCATAACCACCTTAAGCTTCTTAAAATCTACAATGTTATTGTTACATGTCTTACTCTACTGATTGCTGTCATTGATTTTTAACCATTGAATACCAAAATTTAACTGGTGTTTTATATGCGTGGATCTGCCTTGATTTGTTCACTTGAAAGTGTGAGTCCCAATGCCGGAAGAATGAGTTTATGATTTTGTTCCATCTCTGCTGTAATTCAGAACGAATGCGTCCAAATATTTGACGAATGTATGAGTTCATTTATATGTTGTACAATACCTGAGGTCATTATGATTTTAAGTATGAGTCTTTTCATTGTGAAACACATCAACAGGCGCCGCCAATCTCCGCAGAAATGAAATCGCTGAGTAAATTACCAACACAACAGCATCCGCCACAAACGATATGGGTCAGTCTCATGATTTGTCAAGATCCACCAGGTATCAAGACGTGTACATGTCTTTAGGCCGACTCCCAATGCAGAGCGCCACTGAGTGCTGACAAAACGGGGACTGCTCTATAACCCGACGCTTTATAGAGCTTCCACCGACAAAACTGCCACAATCTACATTTCAGCTCCATACATTGTATACACAGCGCAATATATAAATGATACACTTCACCATCCATTCACATGCATGTCTCATACGATGACCGAAAGTCGTCATTTTAATCGGTTTCATCTGGCCAGATCCACAGCTCACTAAATCACAAATTCAGCCTCGGAAGAATCTTGATCGTCTTCCAAGCTGATTTATTAAGTTTAATTATCCATAATCATGTCCAATCAGTGCAATTTCACGGCAAATCACGGCCGGTTCCATCACATTAAATCAACATCACTCGCCATTGTTTTGATTCACATCATCATCTGACCTCAGGATATTTGACCCCAGGCTTTTTGACCTCAAGGCTTCCACTTTTATCTGTGTGTTGTGTTACCCGGGGTAAGTGGACCGGGCATTGATGTAAACATAATTTTAATACACAATCACAAATATTTTAAGTCATATTATGAAGCATGCACATTTTTATAGGGTCTTACACTACAACAACAAAATAATATTAGTGACCAAAGTTCATGACCTTGCTGAACTTGCATAACTGATAAACAATAAGGGCGCACACCACTATAAGAAAACATAAAATACAATTGAAACAACTGATCGATAACAATGCCAGGATTTTATAATATGATTGCAGAAATGATGGATTTGACACCATACGAAAAGATAAATAAACAAGAAAATTTGTTAAGTTCAAAACATGTCCTTTAGCAGCCCTATATTTTTGCGGGATGAGATCATAAGGTTTTTCAGGCAAACCACACAGAAAATGACCAAGTTTAATGATTGGCGGAGCATACTTCTCCCTAAACACAGGCTAGTCCTTTTTAAAAATCATACTGCAGTCACACTCATGCAGTTCCTTTAATTCGTTATCTAAATTAACCGTCAAAATTCCGTGCGAAAAATACCCTAATTTTGTCTGAATTACTCGGCCCAAATTTTGTTACAGAGCCCCCACCGAAGACGATGCCGCCCCGGCATAAAAGCCTGACACCAACAAAAAGGAACAAAATTTGGGCTGCTACACATCCTGTAACTTAAAAAAATGGGGTAAACAAAACAAGAGTTAACGATCAGTGTAATGACATAATAATAATGATAACAGCACCAACCAGTACACAATAATAAATGAGCATATAAATTTCTACATATTTCCAAAGGTATAAAAACGATGAAAACAATGTCACTTTACACATTTTGCCAACCCATCCCACACAACAAAACAATACTATCCAAAAAACCTCATCCCACTTCTGACACCATTTTGTAAAAGAATGGAGATCCGAAAAAATAAGGAGGCGTGGGCTGGTTATTTAAAACCATATTTAGGGGAAAATAATACACAATGCAGAGCATGAGAGAAAAATATATGAGCAGATAAACATTTTTTTTATATATAAAGAACAATAAAAACGAGTGTCATCATAACCACCTTAAGCTTCTTAAAATCTACAATGTTATTGTTACATGTCTTACTCTACTGATTGCTGTCATTGATTTTTAACCATTGAATACCAAAATTTAACTGGTGTTTTATATGCGTGGATCTGCCTTGATTTGTTCACTTGAAAGTGTGAGTCCCAATGCCGGAAGAATGAGTTTATGATTTTGTTCCATCTCTGCTGTAATTCAGAACGAATGCGTCCAAATATTTGACGAATGTATGAGTTCATTTATATGTTGTACAATACCTGAGGTCATTATGATTTTAAGTATGAGTCTTTTCATTGTGAAACACATCAACAGGCGCCGCCAATCTCCGCAGAAATGAAATCGCTGAGTAAATTACCAACACAACAGCATCCGCCACAAACGATATGGGTCAGTCTCATGATTTGTCAAGATCCACCAGGTATCAAGACGTGTACATGTCTTTAGGCCGACTCCCAATGCAGAGCGCCACTGAGTGCTGACAAAACGGGGACTGCTCTATAACCCGACGCTTTATAGAGCTTCCACCGACAAAACTGCCACAATCTACATTTCAGCTCCATACATTGTATACACAGCGCAATATATAAATGATACACTTCACCATCCATTCACATGCATGTCTCATACGATGACCGAAAGTCGTCATTTTAATCGGTTTCATCTGGCCAGATCCACAGCTCACTAAATCACAAATTCAGCCTCGGAAGAATCTTGATCGTCTTCCAAGCTGATTTATTAAGTTTAATTATCCATAATCATGTCCAATCAGTGCAATTTCACGGCAAATCACGGCCGGTTCCATCACATTAAATCAACATCACTCGCCATTGTTTTGATTCACATCATCATCTGACCTCAGGATATTTGACCCCAGGCTTTTTGACCTCAAGGCTTCCACTTTTATCTGTGTGTTGTGTTACCCGGGGTAAGTGGACCGGGCATTGATGTAAACATAATTTTAATACACAATCACAAATATTTTAAGTCATATTATGAAGCATGCACATTTTTATAGGGTCTTACACTACAACAACAAAATAATATTAGTGACCAAAGTTCATGACCTTGCTGAACTTGCATAACTGATAAACAATAAGGGCGCACACCACTATAAGAAAACATAAAATACAATTGAAACAACTGATCGATAACAATGCCAGGATTTTATAATATGATTGCAGAAATGATGGATTTGACACCATACGAAAAGATAAATAAACAAGAAAATTTGTTAAGTTCAAAACATGTCCTTTAGCAGCCCTATATTTTTGCGGGATGAGATCATAAGGTTTTTCAGGCAAACCACACAGAAAATGACCAAGTTTAATGATTGGCGGAGCATACTTCTCCCTAAACACAGGCTAGTCCTTTTAAAAATCATACTGCAGTCACACTCATGCAGTTCCTTTAATTCGTTATCTAAATTAACCGTCAAAATTCCGTGCGAAAAATACCCTAATTTTGTCTGAATTACTCGGCCCAAATTTTGTTACACTACTAACATTTGATCGTTTACTGAGAGCGCTTTCACAGTGCCAACTGCATCCTCAGCCGAATGTTATGGCTCTGATTATTTATGGCTTGAGAACCTACCCTGTACATGACCATATTTCCTATTACCCCCATCAAATAAACTGGACCCCCATCAAATAGACTGGGAAAACGTATAAGTGCTGGGAAAAGAACCCAAAGAATTTTCCAGAAGAGTCCTAGAAAAGGACCGAACTTGAACAGGGATACTGGACTGGACTTAAATCCAATTTGGGACAACCTTCTCATACCTAAGACCACCAGGGATGACGAGAAAAACAACTTTGACGTCATCTAAAAGTGTGACGTCATCCAAGGTTGTCAAACCATAAATTATCAGAGCCATAACATCCGGTTGAGGACGCAGTTGGTACTGTGAAAGCGGTAAGCTGTCAAATTTTAGTATTGTTAATTTTTTTTTTTAATTACATAACATAATACGTATATATAAAACGTGGCACACTGGTTAAGGTCTTTGCCTTTGGTGCGAGAGGTCCCGGTTTCAATTCCACGCAAGACCAAAAAAATCTCCGCTCTCCCCGTGGTTCATCTAATAATGGCGGGGCAAATGATCCATGATAAAAGACCTCGTTACAGTCGGTTTCGATCAGGGTAACTCCCGATTTTCGGCTACACTTGCCTCGACCAGCTATCTACTGCGACCCCCTTCACCAGGTCACTTGTGCCTGGCCGAAGTTTCGTCAGCGTTATCTCCTATATAGATTTCAGCTGTTAATGCCTAGATATGCTCGGCATAAATAAAAACTGTGAAGGTTATGAAAGCACAATTATTAGCATTATTTGTAACTAAATATAACACGATTATTTGGAAACGTAATAAAAAACAATTGCAATCAATAGGATGCACATGTCTGTAAATTTTCCATTAGCGCTTTAGTAACAGGATGTTATTACAAAAGTTGCTTCCTCCAAAGAATTCCCTTGAATTTTTTGTTTTTACTATTTTGAATCAACAGTTATCAGATCATATGCATTGAACTTCTTACATACATAAAAAGTCACCCTTGGACAGTTCAAAGCAACAACTTTATGAGTATCATGTATCATGGATTCGATATCCTATAAATAATACAGCAAATGGGTACTTGTGATTACATCTCATTTGGAACACTCAAACCACAGAAGTAAGAGACTAATTACTTCAATGGAAAAGTAAATCAAGAATTTTAATTGGTACTAAAGGAACACGATTTATTATCGTAGACTAACAGTAGGCATGTCACAGTGGCTGCACAATACTTCTGCCACACTGTGCATGCAAGCATAACAGTAAATTGAAAAGCGCGCGCATGAAAGTTGTTCAATTTTGGCACACATCCATGCCGAAAAATTAATTTCCTCATATGTGCTATTTATCACAATTGTTTGAATTTTTGATATATGGTGTGTGAAACCTTTCTGTGACTACCATTGGTTTTTTTTTAAATAAATATTGCTTCGTTTAAGAGCTACTACCTATTTTTATGGATTGTTGAAGATCCCTCATAAATCAATAAATATAGGCCTTTTGAAAAATCAAGATCTACCACCATTTAGCTGAAATACTAATCTTTCTAAGCATGTCAATTATTTCCGTCGACAACGAATGGCACACTTGAGGAAAACGATTTGAAACAAAACATTTTTAAGTGAGTTTAAAGGGAGTAATATTCCAAACCACAATAGCTCTAAGCCATTGTGTGTGTGTCCAAGGCCACACCATTTTTGTATACGCGGTATAATAGAGGGGCTGTTCCGTTTACCGTTTCTCTTCCCATGTTAATCCAGATAACAAAATGTTAATTTAAATTCTCATTGCAAATGTATTTTTATTTTTACTTTTCGGATTTGGCTTTGAGCAATGGTGACACATACCATATTTACAGAAAAAATGAAAATTCTATTCCAGACACCGTCAAAATGTCAAAGTTTGTATGTTTTGTATTATATTAAAGTAATTAACTGCAGATTCTTTACTCAACATCATAACAGGTTCATACTTGACAAATTCATGATGAATGAAAAGACTTTCATAATATCGAAAAAAACACCAAAATTACTCATGCCTAATTTACATAATAATATCATGAATACATAATTAGCATTAGCTGTAATAACCTAATTTGCATAATTGATTACTTTTTGTGTATTTTTTTGTTATCAATTGAAAGAACTTTGTATACATATGTTTGTGAAAAAACCCGCACCCTGATATCATGTACGGTTTTCTTTTGGCATCAATTTTGCATATTAATTAGCTGAACTTAGTCATTTTTTCAACTTTTATTTGTCTGCAGATTGGCCGGAATTGCTAAAATAGTATATTTGGTTAATTTATTATAATTATTCAATGATAGATTTTTTAATTTTGTTTTCTTTGACGAAGTTAAAAAAGATAGGCAATTAACCTGTGATACTTAAATTAACGTTGCTTTTTCAAGCAAGTGTCCAAATAAACCTTCAAAATCTCGAAATGTGCCAATTTTGTCATTATAGCAATTTGTGGCAGATTTGCATTCCATTTATGAGCATCTTAAAATTGACACTACGTCACAATGCATTGACCGATTTCAATTCGGTTTTTGATTTTTGATGCTTTAATAAAGGTCATTCATGTAGAAACATTAAATAACGTGTTTCTGCTGCCCTTATTTTTGAGGTGATATACCTACTAACAGCTTTATTTTAGACATGTAAGCCGTCCAGAATATTTAAATACCGATGGCACGCAACACAACTAAATTACCATGAGCTTAAAGCGATTGGGTTGAAATTCACGTCACATGACACCGTATACATATGTCATTATATTATCTTAATATGATGATAGTCATGCAACCTAATATCCAGAATGTCACCAGAACGATTTTGTCGCAAAAAACATGAATGCTGTTCTGTGTACAAATCTGAAACTATAGCTCTATCAGTATAAACTGAGCTCAAAAAGAAACTTATAATTTTTCACAAGGTTATATCTTAAATCCTGTCCATCAAAATGAACCAAAATTACATAGAGGATTACTCCAATACTCTACTCTAAACACATGTCAGTAACCAAGCAGTTGTCCAACTGAGACAACAGTAAAATGCACTGACATGGAACAGTTTCCTGGACCACATTCACAGCCCAGTAATAGGCACTCAGCACAAGAAATCTGTGTGTAAGTGGAATAGCGTGGAACAAGACCTGTTTCTTGAAGAAAGTGCATGAAAAGCAGAAAGCAGCCCGTTACACAATATTCCACTCACTCCTTGAAAATTATTACCTGTGTAAGGAACTTGACGCATTCGCACTGAAATTTTGTACTGGGTGCCAATTATTGGGCTGTGAATTTGGTCCAAGAAGCTGTTCCATGTCAATGCATTTTGCTGTTGTGTCAGTTGGACAACTGCTTGGTTACTGACTTGTGTTTAGAGTAGAGCATTAAAGTAATCCCTTGTGTAATTTTGGTTCATTTTGATGGATAGGATTTTAAGATATGACCTTGTGAAACATTATAAGTTTCTTTTGAGCTCAGGTTAGTGAAAGGTGTCTGGAGAATCAAATGGGTCGTTTCTTTATCAGCCGAAATGCACGATTGACACCATTCAAGAAAACATCAATCGCTTAGGTCGTATTATCATTATTATATCATCATTTCAATTGGTCGAGAAGTTGGTATTGGTTTTGTATCATATTTATTCTAAAACTTCGCTCGCTGATTTAAATGCTTATAACGTAAATTTGACGAACGAGTAAATAAATAATAAACGAGGATGGGACTCGTAAGACTCGTAAGACTAACTTTGATTTTTTTATTCAAATTTTTTCATTATTTAAGACTGAAAATAAGTTTGTATCATAATGGTGATCTTCATACAAACTAGGCGTCTGACAAACCTTTCTTACAATTATTGATGCTAAAGAACAAACTTTACAAATCTCTACATTTTATTTGTAACAATCGCTGTCATGAAAAATGAAGAGTACGCTGAAATCGTCATCCTCTCGTATATTTGTTGATTTATATTGTTTATATGTTTGTTTGTTGTTTGGTTGTTCAGTTATGCTTTTGATTGAAGCACCCCTGTGACAGGACTTGCAGAATGACAATTAAGTAGTAAGTACACGATTAAGTTTTCTTGTAGGCTCTAATAATAATAATAATAATAATAATAATAATAATAATAATAATAATAATAATAATAATAATAATAATATTTATTTCAATTACCATAAATTACATACATCTAAAAACATAAAAAGCAATTTTTAATTGATAACAATAAAGATTTCAAAACAGAGATTATAATGAAGGAAAATAAAAATTAAGACAAGTAAACATGCATATGAAAAACATAATTACATCATAAAATGTTCTTTACACATTGCCTTAAACAAGGTAAGGGAGGGCGCAGAGCGGACATAAGTGGGAAATTTATTCCACAAACGTGGAAAGGAAACAAAAACAGAGTTGAAAAGGGCATTGGTATGAGAACTACAGTGGAGATACCTAAACTCCTTAACCTTAGAAGGCTTAAAAAGTGGCATAAAGAAGAAGGACCAAAGATCAACCTCAACAAATCAAATAAGTCGCATGTTTTAAGTAATCCAAATTCATCTAATCTAGACTCATATGAAGGATAATCTGGACACTTCTTCCTATACATCTGAATCTTATCTAACCTATCAAGCAGGACAGACATCTTTATTTATTTCACTTTGATAATCGGAGCGAGTGTCATTTTCAATACCAACTTGCTACTTAGAAATGTCGATTGAGGCAACAGGTGATATGTTTACGTCAGAAAATCAAGACATGCACCCACACTCTGATGGTTGTAAACATATTACGAGAATGAGTGATCTATCTTACGCACATCACGTCTCCATGCGGCAAGCTACTCATCGTAGTCGCTGTTATGTCAAATAAGGCTAAACAAACTGTTGATATTGGAGCAGTTGATATGTACAAAAGACGCTGAATCCGCATCAATATGGCCGGTGTTTTATATCCCGTGTTTGAGCTTAATACAATACATAAACTATTTTGGTTCAACCGGGTTTTGGTATTTTTTAACACCAAATACATCTTTGGTGACCTTTACAGTAAAGCATACTACCACGGAAACTGTCAACAGTTTTTTTCATCTCCCGTAAGTGTCAGCCATAACGAAGGTTTTTCCTAAAAAAACTGACGTTGCCCACATGTTCGTCCAAGGCATCTGATAAGACCAGTACTGCACTGTTTGCCTTTTGTTTTGTTTTTGTTTTTGGTTGATTTGTATGGCGCTTTCAACTACTGAGGTTATTTGCGCCAGTACTCACTCCTTTGTCAAGTTGCACCTGTATAACTCCATTCAGTCACAATACATAATTATCTGCTTCACTGCATCTTAGTTATTTCTATCTTCTTTATGCCACGCTCGTTGTATTTCTCCTGCTGTATATGCTCGTACAATAAAATGTAGATTTTTCCTCTGTCTACGTGGTAAAAACCAAACGGTGTCTCTTCAGAGCCACACCAGGCTGAGTCAGCCGAGGAAGGGCTAAAACGTGGTCAAATTACTTTGCATGATCCTCCGCTAGCTTGACTTCCTCGCATCCAAGCCTGTTCCCCAGAGCCCAAGTTTGCGTTATCCATCCGACACCACGTGGAGGTTTGGGTTGAGTTGCCCGCGAACAA
Source organism: Amphiura filiformis (assembly GCF_039555335.1). NCBI lineage: Eukaryota > Metazoa > Echinodermata > Ophiuroidea > Amphilepidida > Amphiuridae > Amphiura > Amphiura filiformis. Next base: position 20,258,148 of record NC_092639.1, read on the forward strand.
ATACTATGCCAGCTCTGCGGGCCTTGTCGGACCACTGTTTGCCTTTATATTATACAGGTATTATATGGTATGAACTAGGTTAGTCATTATGCAGTTACTTTCCGTTTTTCCTATTCAGTGCACACACAGCACTCCAATTGATGATTGACCTTTAGCTCACTCACTGTACTGTAGGTATTAGCAATAGACTAGTTAGTGGGCTGGAGGAAAAACCCTTCACCCAAATAATAGCCATAGAGGCTCACATGTGAATTATAATGTTCATCCTTAACATACTACAATTTGAAGTAAAAAATGTCACGGGAAAGCTGTTGTCAAGCTGTTTTTCCGAAGAGAGTCTTTTTCATAACAGTCGGACGTGTAATTTTAATGGCAAATTGTGCTCAACAGCTGACTCGAGATAGCTCCAACTTCGAGCGAGCACCATCGTGTGATCGGTTTGTTAAATTTTCGTCATAGAAGCTGTAAAAAAACTTCAATTCTTTCCCTCTATGGTCATCTAAAAATGATTAAAATGCGATTTTGGGAAGATTGTTGTCGAGCCCTCCCAAATATGGAGTTCTGACTGCCCGATAGAGAGCTAAAAAATGGAAAACTTTTTCCAAACCGTGTTAAGTCTAAAGCGACTTGTTTCTCATTTACTTGTGTGATACGATCACAATTATACATGTGACAAGTTTGACATGAGTTATACATCAACATGGCTGGATAACAATATACAGACTTTTGTTCTCATTTCGGAAACAAAGGCCACGCTCAGTATTGTAAATGTGCGTTTGCTTTGTAATGGTGCATCCAACTGAAATTATAATACCTATTTCTGCATCACAGCACATTGCGATATCGCACAGGAAATCAGAAACATTATGTTTATGGATTTAACCAGGTATATGAGACACATCCCTGATTTAACATAGTTGAGCTGTTTTGAATGAGGTTTATCTTGGTGTAATGGGGTCTAAGTCGTGCAAAGGTCGTGGTGAATTCTGCTGTAGACATGACTGCATAATGTATTGATGCTGCATTTCATCGTGGTGGCTCATGCAGGCTGTTGTTGTTGCTGTTGCAGGCCATACCCTGTCAAATGCCTTCTTGACGTATTAAATGAAGACATTGTAGAAGTCTTGTTGGTGCTGCAAATATTTCAAAGGAATCTTAAATAGAAAAAAATGCTATATGGTGCTCCCACCTGCTTTAGAACCAACCAGTTCTTCCGTTCTCCTTTGCTTGGAGTTTTAGCATAACTGCAAGCATGACTCTGCTTGGGTGACCGATGAGGCTGATAGTTTTGTAGTTCTGGCATAGCTATAAGTTCCCTTTCTTCGGAAATGTGATGAATAGGAAATGTGTCCATGTGGTAAACCATGACTGCCATATGTTGGTGTAAGACCATCGATGACGACGTTTTCCCTCTGTTTGCCCTAGTTCAGCTGGTACATTTTCCCTTCCATGCGCCTACCCTTACCTCAGTGCTTTTATTGCACCTGGGATGGTTAACCCTGAAGTGGTCTGTGAGCAGTTTGATACTGCAGAATATTTCGTCCATCTGCTGTGAAGCTCCTGTTCTTCAGTGAGAAACTTGCCATCTGTGTCTGGGATTGTTTCTCTGTTGTTGGATCCTTCACCAACATGACCAAATTGTACGTCTTTTTGCTCTTATTCTTAGTCAGGCTCTCCTCAATTTCCTCGCATTGATGCTCTATCCATCTTTCCTTTGCTTTATTCACACTCTGTTTAATCTTGTTGTTCACTTCTATGTATTGATCGTCTCCTCCAGGCACATATCTTTCGTTCTTCATGTCCCTTCTCGCATCGCTGAGATCAATGATGTCTGCTATATAATCCAGGGTTTCTTAATGCGGCGGTGTTTGCCCTGGATCTTGCCCCGGGTCATTGGTCGGTCATTGGTCTCCTTATTTCAATAGGACCCACAGACTCCATGCCAGTCTGGAATATGCGGGTTTTCTTTACGGTAATTTTTTTTTAACGGAATGCCATTTTTCACCCTGATGTGGCAGTGACGTCACTGCCACATCAGGGTGAAAGATGGTATAGCTGTTGTGTTTCTAGGAAGTAGGCGGTAGAGTTTTGATTTCATCTCTTGGACAATGGAGGAAGAAATAACTTAATCATGGTAAGCTTATTAATCACTAATTAACCAAACACAAAACTCTGCAGGAGGTACTACTTTTGAAGTTATGCATTGCCTTGAATTATTATACTCTACTCGTTGGAATGGTAAAGAACATGGGTACGGATGCGTTTCAAGTAATAAATCAATTTACAAATATTAAAAGAAGAGCTAAGAAGTAAGCAGACAAATAGAGCGTGGCTACCACATGCATGGCATATGGCGATTGCTTAAAGGATGTCTCCAGCAATCACAACATTATGCCTTAGGCTATATGATAGAAAATTAATCATCAAGCACGAATCACGTGGATTTATTTAAAACAAACTCATATTGACCATAAAAACGATTTAATACAGCAGTCTCTCAAAGTACGCGATATTCAAAATTCCCGGGTGCCGAAATTGTCCAGTGCAATGACGTCCCAGTAATACAATGAAGGCTGACAACAATTGACATTGAGCACAAGTTATCCTGACGTTTAATGCACGAGACAATTTCGGCGCGGGAATTTTGAATATCTCGTGTTGAGAGCCGGCTGTTTTATTCGTTTTATGGTCAATATGGGTTAATTTTGTTTCAAATAAAACCACGTGATTCGTGCTTAATAATTGTTTTTCTAACATATAAGGCATAATGTTGTGATTGCCGGAGTCATCCTTTAAAGCCATAATGTGTGATTTGCTTCACAGCGACGCCCTCAATTTTACTCGGATTTCTACTTTTTGCATTATTATAATGCCCAGTGGTGTACTAAAATACCACGTAAAAGACTAAGTCAGAAGTGCTTTAATAACAGTAAAATTTAACATTTTATATTAAAACCGGGGAGACCCGGTTTTATTCAGAGTTCAGCGATCGAGTGCTTGCTAACATGTCCCGTGGAGGCATTATGTGCATACACAAGTCGAGCGCGATGCTCCGTGTAGTATTTATGTAATACGATGGGCAAGCGTAGTACACGCATTGTAGGCGCTGGAATGAAATCTCAATTTTCTTCGTTATACCTCATAACCTAGACACAAGATGTGTACAACGGTTGCAACACCTGTGCGGGCGTATTGATAAATCAGAGGACGCACAACGGTAGGTCAGTTCAATCTGAAGCACAAAGTAAATGAGAAATTGCGCTTTTCATCAACGGACAACGGTAAGTCAGTTCATCAACGTAATTTGCAGGTACCAAGAAAGCAACGTTAGTTGTAAAGTAAAAGACTACATCACTGAAGCAAAAAGTCAATTGCAACATTATATAGAATAAATATGTAGTAAATATTTTCCACAGTTTGAATATATATTTGTTATTGATGTTTGAAGAAACAGAATGAATGTATAGGGACTTGAATGATTTGCGGAAAATAACACTAGTTGTGAAGTTACAAACATATAGAGTTAACAAAATACAATACAATATACCTGACACTTATTAGGTTTGGATTATACTGGCTAGTTGATTAGAGCTGATTAGTATAAGTATAACAATATATTTTGCATTGTATCATTCATTAAAATTGTGGTATATTGATAATGAGAATGATAATTCTATGGTGTGAAGAAAGTAAAGGAGACGATCCTGTATAAACAGTGATCGGAGTGCCCATCTCTCTTTCATTGGCGATTGGGCCAGACTCCTCCATGTAATGTTGCTATAGGGGATCGCTACACCTCCTCTACAGCGAGTCTGTTACCTTCCCAGCATTTAAGAATGCCGGTACCCATTTAAACACCTGGGTGGAGAGGAGTAATCGAGATAAAGTGCCTTACTCAAGGACACAACACGATGGCGTCGCCGAGACTCGAACCCGCAACCTTTCGATTATGAGTCAGTGCCCGTTCCGCTCGGCCGCCGTGCTCTTGCTTATACTATTATATAAGACAGATATCAATTTGAGTATGTCTTTAGTGCCATTCGCTAAAGAATATGGACATTGACTTCATGAATGTTTAGTTGATGAACTCTAAAAATGGTAAATGGTTGGTTTGTGTATATTTGGTGCATATTAGGTGATTTGAGATTGAGATTTCCAACTTCACGCAACGTGCAACATAAATAAAATCATAAACTCCGGACACGAAATAGCCCTGTTTCCTAGTTCACTCTGCATATGCCCACGATTGTAATAGCTGAACTTATTTGAAGTTCTTGTTTGACATCGTGTTAAATGAGACATTGCCATTTACAATATACCGTGCTTCAGTACATATAGCTACATATGGGATACTCCAATTTCAGGCATTATGTTCTTAAAGGTGATTACTATGTAATCAATACATTAAAAGTGAAAGTAGAATTCCCTGTTGTTTATTCAGGTTCCTGCCTTACCACGTCTCACATCTGATGATTGGTGATTACTTCCACGTTTTTACTCTTCCACGTTTTGACCTTCCCTGCCCTATATTCCAATTAAGAGGTTGGGGACAAGGTTAAAGGCCATTGATCTACGATCATTGATTATATAATATATATAGGGAACAGTATGATGTTTTCATAATCCTAACAACACAACAAAATATGCAATTATAAAGTTGACAATAACCAACGAGCAAAAATACAGGTAACTTCAAATAGGTCATTTATGATTTTATAATTAATACGACATCCACGCATACTCTACTTCTGAAAAGAAACTTCTTCCTTTTCATGTATCAATATAATAATTGGCACATGGCACATTTTTCGTCATTGGCAGAAATCGGCACTGTAAATGTACGAATGTTCATTAAAATACATAAGAAATTTGATGCTTAAAAGATTAAATTGACAACATTCCCGAGTTACATTCATGATGTGTTATGTTTGTATGGATGACCTTTGGTGACCTTTGACATTTTTCAACAGCGCCCTCTATTTTTCACAAATGTGCCATGGGCCGTTTTTATACTGGACGACTCAATTATTCCCTTTTGGTCAACTTTGTAACACAGTTTTTATTTCAACATGTTGAATGACCTTGACGCACATTTCCCACTGTTGCATGCGGCGGAGTTTCATTCTGATGTTCCGGTCGTAACATAAAATGACATAAAGATAACATGACATAACATAACATAAGATTTGAAATAATATTGGATATATTCATACGCAGTGATAAATACTAGATTAGAAAAATGTTTTTAACTTTAACACTACTAACATTTGATCGTTTACTGAGAGCGCTTTCACAGTGCCAACTGCATCCTCAGCCGAATGTTATGGCTCTGATTATTTATGGCTTGAGAACCTACCCTGTACATGACCATATTTCCTATTACCCCCATCAAATAAACTGGACCCCCATCAAATAGACTGGGAAAACGTATAAGTGCTGGGAAAAGAACCCAAAGAATTTTCCAGAAGAGTCCTAGAAAAGGACCGAACTTGAACAGGGATACTGGACTGGACTTAAATCCAATTTGGGACAACCTTCTCATACCTAAGACCACCAGGGATGACGAGAAAAACAACTTTGACGTCATCTAAAAGTGTGACGTCATCCAAGGTTGTCAAACCATAAATTATCAGAGCCATAACATCCGGCTGAGGACGCAGTTGGTACTGTGAAAGCGGTAAGCTGTCAAATTTTAGTATTGTTAATTTTTTTTTTTTTAATTACATAACATAATACGTATATATAAAACGTGGCACACTGGTTAAGGTCTTTGCCTTTGGTGCGAGAGGTCCCGGTTTCAATTCCACGCAAGACCAAAAAAATATCCGCTCTCCCCGTGGTTCATCTAAAAATGGCGGGGCAGATGATCCATGATAAAAGACCTCGTTACAGTCGGTTTCGATCAGGGTAACTCCCGATTTTCGGCTACACTTGCCTGTCCTGTAAAAATACCTCGACCAGCTATCTACTGCGACCCCCTTCACCAGGTCACTTGTGCCTGGCCGAAGTTTCGTCAGCGTTATCTCCTATATAGATTTCAGCTGTTAATGCCTAGATATGCTCGGCATAAATAAAAACTGTGAAGGTTATGAAAGCACAATTATTAGCATTATTTGTAACTAAATATAACACGATTATTTGGAAACGTAATAAAAAAAATGCAATCAATAGGATGCACATGTCTGTAAATTTTCCATTAGCGCTTTAGTAACAGGATGTTATCAGGACCGCGACACTCCGGCACTTGTTGGAAGACATCTAGTACAGCAGACAGTACATGTACAATGTGATTCTTTCATTTATAATTAGGATTACGTCATTGCCAGAGCTTGTTTATTTGTTCATTAGAATGATTGACAGCGGTGGGCGGACTTATAGACCTTTTTCTCAGACGTCACCAATCAATCGATATTGGGGTCCAGCATTCGAGGCATCAGCACCCAAACGCAAATACCGCGCCGGCGCTCGCGATCAACTTTGCGCCACTCTAGGCGTCCTGCGCGGAATTGCCAGCTCGCAGTACGCGTTTAGTTCTTACGGTGTGAAAGGTAAACAAAATTGTGAAACAAAACAAAGATTGAATTTTAAATAGCATCGCAGTTTTTACGTATCTTTTGTATTTTATGGCATCATAACTAACTGGAACATAGGTAACTAGTATACAGTTCCCGTTTAAACAATTATTTTATGGAAGCTAAAGTGAAATATGACAAAACAGAGGAGAAAATACGCAATATTTGGTGTTTTTACATCGTGGACACGTGAGAAACGCACGTGTTGTTTGTTTACATCTCAGACCCCAATATCGATTAGGTGACGTCATCAGAAAAAGGTCTATACGCTTTGTACAGCTCTGGAAATGACGTAATCCTAATTATAAATGAGAGAATCACATTGTACATGTACTATCTGCTCACTCTGCTGTATTAGATGTCTTCAACTGCCGTATAGCATGGTATAGGCAGTTTGTACAGAGTGTCGCTTCTCTATCTTTTTTTCTCGGATGTTATTACAAAAGTTGCTTCCTCCAAAGAATTCCCTTGAATTTTTTGTTTTTACTATTTTGAATCAACAGTTATCAGATCATATGCATTGAACTTCTTACATACATAAAAAGTCACCCTTGGACAGTTCAAAGCAACAACTTTATGAGTATCATGTATCATGGATTCGATATCCTATAAATAATACAGCAAATGGGTACTTGTGATTACATCTCATTTGGAACACTCAAACCACAGAAGTAAGAGACTAATTACTTCAATGGAAAAGTAAATCAAGAATTTTAATTGGTACTAAAGGAACACGATTTATTATCGTAGACTAACAGCTTTATTTTAGACATGTAAGCCGTCCAGAATATTTAAATACCGATGGCACGCAACACAACTAAATTACCATGAGCTTAAAGCGATTGGGTTGAAATTCACGTCACATGACACCGTATACATATGTCATTATATTATCTTAATATGATGATAGTCATGCAACCTAATATCCAGAATGTCACCAGAACGATTTTGTCGCAAAAAACATGAATGCTGTTCTGTGTACAAATCTGAAACTATAGCTCTATCAGTATAAACTGAGCTCAAAAAGAAACTTATAATTTTTCACAAGGTTATATCTTAAATCCTGTCCATCAAAATGAACCAAAATTACATAGAGGATTACTCCAATACTCTACTCTAAACACATGTCAGTAACCAAGCAGTTGTCCAACTGAGACAACAGTAAAATGCACTGACATGGAACAGTTTCCTGGACCACATTCACAGCCCAGTAATGGGCTATTCCAGAAAATAGATGCACACCCCCTATAGAGGAGTTCGGATATCCGGACTTTTTGTCCAGTCGTGACTGTTGGAAATCCAGACTTTTAAAGTACCCAAAGGCAAAAAAATCCAGCAGAAAAATAGTTTAAAATCAGAAATCCTCAATTTGAGAGCAACTGGAAATCCAGTCGTTTTCAGAAAGCAGACTTGGAAATCCGGACATTTCTTTGATTGAAGATTTACTCCTCTATAGGGGGTGTGCACCTATTTTCTGGAATAGCCCAATAGGCACTCAGCACAAGAAATCTGTGTGTAAGTGGAATAGCGTGGAACAAGACCTGTTTCTTGAAGAAAGTGCATGAAAAGCAGAAAGCAGCCCCGTTACACAATATTCCACTCACTCCTTGAAAATTATTACCTGTGTAAGGAACTTGACGCATTCGCACTGAAATTTTGTACTGGGTGCCAATTATTGGGCTGTGAATTTGGTCCAAGAAGCTGTTCCATGTCAATGCATTTTGCTATTGTGTCAGTTGGACAACTGATTGGTTGCTGACTTGTGTTAGAGTAGAGCATTAAAGTAATCCCTTGTGTAATTTTGGTTCATTTTGATGGATAGGATTTTAAGATATGACCTTGTGAAACATTATAAGTTTCTTTTTGAGCTCAGTTTAGGTGAAAGGTGTCTGGAGAATCAAATGGGTCGTTTCTTTATCAGCCGAAATGCACGATTGACACCATTCAAGAAAACATCAATCGCTTAGGTCGTATTATCATTATTATATCATCATTTCAATTGGTCGAGAAGTTGGTATTGGTTTTGTATCATATTTATTCTAAAACTTCGCTCGCTGATTTAAATGCTTATAACGTAAAGTTGACGAACGAGTAAATAAATAATAAACGAGGATGGGACTCGTAAGACTCGTAAGACTAACTTAGATTTTTTTATTCAACTTTTTTCATTATTTAAGACTGAAAATAAGTTTGTATCATAATGGTGATCTTCATACAAACTAGGCGTCTGACAAACCTTTCTTACAATTATTGATGCTAAAGAACAAACTTTACAAATCTCTACATTTTATTTGTACCAATCGCTGTCATGAAAAATAAAGAGTACGCTAAAATCGTCATCCTCTCGTATATTTGTTGATTTATATTGTTTATATGTTTGTTTGTTGTTTGGTTGTTCAGTTATGCTTTTGATTGAAGCACCCCTGTGACAGGACTTGCAGAATGACAATTAAGTAGTAAGTACACGATTTCTTGTAGCCTCTAATAATAATAATAATAATAATAATAATAATAATAATAATAATAATAATAATAATATTTATTTCAATTACCATAAATTACATACATCTAAAAACATAAAAAGCAATTTTTAATTGATAACAATAAAGATTTCAAAACAGATATTATAATGAAGGAAAATAAAAATTAAGATAAGTAAACATGCATATGAAAAACATAATTACATCATAAAATGTTCTTTACACAGGGCTTTAAACAAGGTAAGGGAGGGCGCAGAGCGGACATAAGTGGGAAGTTCATTCCACAAACGTGGAAAGGAAACAAAAACAGAGTTGAAAAAGGCATTGGTATGAGAAACTACAGTGGAGATACCTAAACTCCTTAACCTTAGAAGGCTTAAAAATTGGCATAAAGAAGAAGGACCAAATATCATTAATCAATTTAAAGCAGAAGATCAACCTTAACAAATCAAATAAGTCGCATGTTTTAAGTAATCCAAATTCATCTAATCTAGACTCATATGAAGGATAATCTGGACACTTCTTCCTATACATCTGAATCTTATCTAACCTATCAAGCAGGATAGTCTGACAGTCGAAGTGTGAATACTTGTCCCTTCACCATGTTCACAATTATATACCTTACGAAAGACATCTTTATTTAATTCACTTTGATAATCGGAGCGAGTGTCATTTTCAATACCAACTTGCTACTTAGAAATGTCGATTGAGGCAACAGGTGATATGTTTACGTCAGAAAATCAAGACATGCACCCACACTCTGATGGTTGTAAACATATTACGAGAATGAGAGATCTATCTTACGCACATCACGTCTCCATGCGGCAAACTACTCATCATAGTCGCTGTTACGTCAAATAAGGCTAAACAAACTGTTGATATTGGAGCAGTTGATATGTACAAAAGACGCTGAATCCGCATCAATATGGCCGGTGTTTTATATCCCGTGTTTGAGCTTAATACAATACATAAATTATTTTGGTTCAACCGGGTTTTGGTATTTTTTAACACCAAATACAACTTTGGTGCACCTTTACAGTAAAGCATACTACCACGGAAACTGTCAACAGTTTTTTTCATCTCCCGTAAGTGTCAGCCATAACGAAGGTATTTCCTAAAAAAACTGACGTTGCCCACATGGTCGTCCAAGGCATCTGATAAGACCAGTACTGCACTGTTTGCCTTTTGTTTTGTTTTTGTTTTTGGTTGATTTGTATGGCGCTATCAACTACTGAGGTTATTTGCGCCAGTACTCACTCCTTTGTCAAGTTGAACCTGTATAACTCCATTCAGTCACAATACATAATTATCTGCTTCACTGCATCTTAGTTATTTCTATCTTCTTTATGCCACGCTCGTTGTATTTCTCCTGCTGTATATATGCTCGTACAATAAAATGTAGATTTTTCCTCTGTCTGCGTGGTAAAAACCAAACGGTGTCTCTTCAGAGCCACACCAGGCTGAGTCAGCCGAGGAAGGGCTAAAACGTGGTCAAATTACTTTGCATGATCCTCCGCTAGCTTGACTTCCTCGCATCCAAGCCTGTTCCCCAGAGCCCAAGTTTGCGTTATCCATCCGACACCACGTGTATGGCAAGCCAAGGGGTCCAAAAGCGTGGAACTGCTTCGCGTAGCTTCTTTCTCGTTACGAGCAGCTGTTTGACCAATCAAAATAGTCAAATTTAATCACGTGGTTGGGTCGTTAGCTGCGCGTAGTATAGTGCTAGGTATCCTCTTTCACAATTATTATCTTGTAATCAATTTGCGGAATTAGCATAGATAACGAGCGGGTAAGGAGGCCAAATCACAGCACGTGACAAGAGAACATGTTGCTAATGCCTGGCTAAAATGACACAAAGCATATTTATTTAGTGTTTCCAAGTTTACACCGTGTTTAATAGCAAGTAACTTTATACTCGGGATGTATTATCGGTGCAGGGGATATGAAGGTCAAACAACAACTACTACTGATGTAAAGCGCTGTGTAAAGATATTGCAGGGAAAGCGATATCACATGCCACTGTGTAAATATGGAGAGAGTAAAATGGGTCATAATTTTTTTCGGAACGGGGGGTCCTAAATTTACAAAAAGTCGGCGTCAATAAAATTGCGGCCCTCACTATTTCGGCATCAAAAATGTTATGACCTCCGACTCCCACCACCGATCATACTGCAGTTACTGTCCGTTTTCCTATACACAATACACAGTGCTCTCACCATTGACGCGTGAACTCTACAAATGATGTACGTTGGAAGAATGGGCACATGCCTAGTTAACATCACTGTGTGAAAAATAACCAGCCAATATTTTAGCTATTCTCCAAACTTCTAGCAAATATATTTCTCTAACATGACCTAAAATTACAGCTAGGTTAGATGTTCAGAAATAGTCGCACTTTTGTAAAATATGAGTGAGGGCAAGGCATAGCTAGCCAACTCCCCGTGTTAATTGAATGGAGATTTGACCGAAAATATTAGTATCGGACCGCTCACTTCTGAAAAAAGAAAATAAAAAAGGGTATAAGCTACATTTTAACTATTCTAAATAGGTTCTAGAAAATATAGTTTTGTAACATGTCCCTAATTTTTAGCTAATTTAGATGTTTGGAGAGGGTCGCACTTTTGTGTTTTAGGAAGGATATGTAAACGACAGATAACACCAAAATATGAAGAAATTATTTCCAAACCGTGTTAAGTCAACAATCATTATGTTGCTCATTTTGAAGAATGCTGGTTAACAAAAAGCAGGTCTTTGTCTCATTTCGTGAACAAAAGTACACATACCATTGTTTCCTTTCGTTTCCTTTATAATCGGTTACCCAACTGAAGCTATAATACCAGCTTTATTGTGATGTCGCACATTGAAAACAGACACTTGTGCACAACCAGAGAAAATCTGATTTAATCAGTTGAGCTGCTTCAATGAGTGTTATCTTGGTTTAATAGCTTTTAATGGGGTTTAAGTCCTGCAAAGGTCGAAATGAATTCTACTGTAGACATGACTGCATCATGTACACCTTACCCCATAGACAGGCTAAAATTGTATTGAAATCAGTCTTTTTGAATACAATAAACACACTATCTGTAGTCATCTAATCCTACATTTTGTCATTATCAATTTATGACCCCCTCCCCCTTATTTTTCTTTCCAAAAAAGTATGCCCCCCTATATTTGGGATCCCCTTCCGACGAAACTGATAGCCCCCTAAATATAGAACAATCATCATTCTGTTCAGATATTACTTTAATAGCACCTATACCATTTTTTGCTGATATACTACAGATATTTTCATTTACAAAAATTAACAACGTAATATTTGTGAGAGAGGATGTTTACATCATCTCCACGTGTTTAAAACCGCGAATCTGATTGGTTAATAAGCTGCACGTAACAAGAAAGAAGCTACGCGTAGCAGTTCCACGCTTTTGGACCCCTTGGCTTGCCATACACGTGGAGGTTTGGGTTGAGTTGCACGCGAACAAATACTATGCCAGCTCTGCGGGCCTTGTCGGACCACTGTTTGCCTTTATATTATACAGGTATTATATGGTATGAACTAGGTTAGTCATTATGCAGTTACTTTCCGTTTTTCCTATTCAGTGCACACACAGCGCTCCAATTGATCACTCACTGTACTGTAGGTATTAGCAATAGACTAGTTAGTCTTTTTCATAACAGTCGGACGTGTAATTTTAATGGCAAATTGTGCTCAACAGCTGACTCGAGATAGCTCCAACTTCGAGCGAGCACCATCGTGTGATTGGTTTGATCAATTTTCGCCATAGAAGCTGTAAAAAAACTTCAATTCTTTCCCTCTATGGTCATCTAAAAATGATTAAAATGCGATTTTGGGAAGATTGTTGTCGAGCCCTCCCAAATATGGAGTTCTGACTGCCCGATAGAGAGCTAAAAAATGGAAAACCGTGTTAAGTCTAAAGCGACTTGTTTCTCATTTACTTGTGTGATACGATCACAATACATGTGACAAGTTTGACATGAGTTATACATCAACATGGCTGGATAACAATATACAGACTTTTGTTCTCATTTCGGAAACAAAGGCCACGCTCAGTATTGTAAATGTGCGTTTGCTTTGTAATGGTGCATCCAACTGAAATTATAATACCTATTTCATCACAGCACATTGCGATATCGCACAGGAAATCAGAAACATTATGTTTATGGATTTAACCAGGTATATGAGACACATCCCTGATTTAACATAGTTGAGCTGTTTTGAATGAGGTTTATCTTGGTGTAATGGGGGCTAAGTCCTGCAAAGGTCGTGGTGAATTCTGCTGTAGACATGACTGCATAATGTATTGATGCTGCATTTCATCGTGGTGGCTCATGCAGGCTGTTGTTGTTGCTGTTGCAGGCCATACCCTGTCAAATGCCTTCTTGACGTATTAAATGAAGACATTGTAGAAGTCTTGTTGGTGCTGCAAATATTTCAAAGGAATCTTAAATAGAAAAAAATGCTCTATGGTGCTTCCACCTGCTTTAGAACCAACCAGTTCTTCCGTTCTCCTTTGCTTGGAGTTTTAGCATAACTGCAAGCATGACTCTGCTTGGGTGACCGATGAGGCTGATAGTTTTGTAGTTCTGGCATAGCTATAAGTTCCCTTTCTTCGGAAATGTGATGAATAGGAAATGTGTCCATGTGGTAAACCATGACTGCCATATGTTGGTGTAAGACCATCGATGACGACGTTTTCCCGCTGTTTGCCCTAGTTCAGCTGGTACATTTTCCCTTCCATACGCCTACCCTTACCTCAGTGCTTTTATTGCACCTGGGATGGTTAACCCTGAAGTGGTCTGTGAGCAGTTTGATACTGCAGAATATTTCGTCCATCTGCTGTGAAGCTCCTGTTCTTCAGTGAGAAACTTCCCATCTGTGTCTGGGATTGTTTCTCTGTTGTTGGATCCTTCACCAACATGACCAAATTGTACGTCTTTTTGCTCTTATTCTTAGTCAGGCTCTCCTCAATTTCCTCGCATTGATGCTCTATCCATCTTTCCTTTGCTTTATTCACACTCTGTTTAATCTTGTTGTTCACTTCTATGTATTGATCGTCTCCTCCAGGCACATATCTTTCGTTCTTCATGTCCCTTCTCGCATCGCTGAGATCAATGATGTCTGCTATATAATCCAGGGTTTCTTAATGCGGCGGTGTTTGCCCTGGATCTTGCCCCGGGTCATTCGTCGGTCATTAGTCTCCTTATTTCAATAGGACCCACAGACTCCATGCCAGTCTGGAATATGCGGGTTTTCTTTACGGTGATTTTTTTTAACGGAATGCCATTTTTCACCCTGATGTGGCAGTGACGTCACTGCCACTGTGAAAGATGGTATAGCTGTTGTGTTTCTAGGAAGTAGGCGGTAGAGTTTTGATTTCATCTCTTGGACAATGGAGGAAGAATGGTAAGCTTATTAATCACTAATTAACCAAACACAAAACTCTGCAGGAGGTACTACTTTTGAAGTTATGCATTGCCTTGAATTATTATACTCTACTCGTTGGAATGGTAAAGAACATTCATACTGCAGTTACTGTCCGTTTTCCTATACACAATACACAGTGCTCTTTCCCATTGACGCGTGACCTCTACAAATAGCCTACGTTAAAAGTATGGGGATATGCCTAGTTAACGTCGCTGTGTGAAAAATAACCGGCCAATATTAAAAGTACTCTTCTAAAGTTCTAGAAAATATAGTTTTGTAACATGTCCTAAATTTTAGTTAATTTAGATGTTTGGAAATATGCGTACTTTGGTGTTTTAGTTAATGTTATAGGTAATAGTACATTGCCTAGTTAACGTCGCTGTGTGAAAAATAACCGGCCAATATTAAAAGTACTCTTCTAAAGTTCTAGAAAATATAGTTTTGTAACATGTCCTAAATTTTTAGTTAATTTAGATGTTTGGAAATATGCGTACTTTGGTGTTTTAGTTAATGTTATAGGTAATAGTACATTGCCTAGTTAACGTCGCTGTGTGAAAAATAACCGGCCAATATTAAAAGTACTCTTCTAAAATTCTAGACAATATAGTTTTGTAACATGTCCTAAATTTTTAGCTAATTTAGATGTTTGGAAATATGCGTACTTTGGTGTTTTAGGAAGGATATGTAAACGACAGATAACACCAAAAATATGAAGAAATTATTTCTAAACCGTGTTAAGTCTGCAAACCACCATGTTTCTCATTTTCAGCGCTCGCTTTATAATCGTTCACCCAACTGAAAGTATAATCCCAGCTCATTGCTCTATTGTACGTGTAAAGCAGACACATATGTTGTGTGTATTTAACCAGAGAAGATATGATTTAATCAGTTGAGCTCTTTTCAATGAGTGTTATCTTGGTTTAATAGCTTTTAATGGGGTTTAAGTCCTGCAAAGCTCGAGTTGAATTCTACTGTAGACATGACTGCATCATGTGTTATTTTACTCCAGAATCAACCGTTTAATGTGTACTGACACATTTGATCAATCAAGACTTTGTCCTATCATATCTCCCATCAAGTAATAGATCATTGAATCTATAAGTATACGAGCCACAAGCCAATCTTATTCTAATGTTCTAAAGCCGATTGCCTTACATTCAAAAACTGTTGCTCAATATTTGATATTATTTTCTCAATGCGCCTCGGTGGTAGATCAAACCATGTAGCCTATGCAATTGCAATATAATGTATGGTCTCCACACATCCTAGTCCATTAAAGATTGAATGATCATCTTAATTTCATCTCCTTCCCATCACACGACTCATATTTACCACGTCCTCTCAATAACGCTTTTTACATATTTCATAACACGATGTTTCACTTTTTGAAAAGTCAAGGGTATGTGTTGATGCATGTTGAGTAAATAAAATACGACGTACTGTCTTGCAAAATAGTCAAATGTTACCAAATCCTTTTATCCACTTCATCATGCAAGAGGCGCGATATTCATGATATTGAACATAAGATGTGTTTCAAGTTTATAAATTGGAAATGATGTGGGTAGGCAGACGGATCGTGGATTTCAAGTTGTAGTTGGTGATTGCTTAACACTTACGATACAGGAGACAGCTAAACTGAAAAAGAGGGAATTAAGAAATGGACGAGGGAGGAAGGAAGGGACCAAGGTAGGCAGGAATGCAGGAAAAAAGGATTGATTTACCAAATTAATTTGAATGCAAAGATTCAAACACAATTATCTCCGGCAATTATCTAAAATCTAACAAAATTAACAACCTACATGACCTAGGTACCGGTATAGTATCTTGTTTGAATGCATATTCGTAAACATGTAAAATGTAAACGTGACGATAATGATGCTGGTTTTCAATTTTCCTAAAAAATCCTAATTATGCAGCTGATACTTACATTCATTGTGTAATGTATTAACTCGATGTTCGAACATTATATATACCTGTATGCTCGTGGGGCTTTACTCAAAGAGCTCATTAAGTTCAGCATTTAGCTGTTCAAATCCCATCTCATGCTAACAACAATTAAAATGCATATAGATTGACGAAGAAGATACTACATACATTGAACTTTTACAGACTGCAGGAATTGGGTTACAGAGTTCACGGTATAAGTTCTAAATCTTGGAGGGCCTACATTTCCATTGTATAATGCATTTCCATTCAGCTGTCAATTATACTATTGCACTGCACATGCAGGTGGGTGATTGGTTTTCGGCAAACATAAAATAAAAGACAGAATGTGAAAGCTCTTGGTAGGACTTCATATATTAATTTCTTTGACGAACAAACCAAATAGGTCTGAACTCCATCACGGACACAAACAAGACAGAAAACTTGCAAATATATAGCCTACAAAACATTAGCAATTCTTCCAAATATATACAGAATATCACAATTATTAATTCATTAAATGTGTTTATTTTATTCTTGTGTACATTGCATTCAGAGACAACTTATTTCTGTATTATTTGGACATTTATTTGAATTAAAAACACGAGGTAATGTGAGTATTGTCCAGCTTGATTTGGTCTGAGTGTGCTTGTTCCAGATTTTACCAATGCTTTAATACCAAAGTATTTAGTTAGACCCCGGCTAAAATTGAGATAGATAAACATTCATATGTACATCAGTGGCTCCGGAACCGGGGGGCCTGGGGGCCCGGCCTAGAGCCCCCCCCCCCCCCCATAATCTGAGGTAAAATTCATAATTTTAGGGTAAAATTCATACATTTTAGGGTGAAATTCATAATTTTAGGGTAAAATTCATAAATTTTAGGGTAAAATTCATAATTTTAGGGTAAAATTCATAATTTTAGGGTCAGATTCATAATTTTAAGGTAAAATTCATAATTTTAGGGTATAATTCAAAATGTAAGGTACAATTCATGTAAAAATGTATGCATTTCAAAAGCTTCCGCGCTTCGCGCGAGAGAGATACTCCACTCCCGCACCCACCCCTTCAACGTTTCGCGTCTCAGAGCAGGCCAAAATGTTGCCCCCCCCCAATATTCAAAATCTTCCGGAGCCTCTGTACATTTCTGATGAACAATGTTGAAGTCGTACTTGGAAGCAAACACGACATGCACGTGTTGTAACCTACCCTATATTTTAAAAAATATGATTGGTTTTCAGCGTCAACACTCCTGTTAGCTCCTGTTCTACACTTTCCGTGTTTGTAATAGTCCTGAAACCAATAGCTAAATCACTTAATAGAGTTATTTGTCACGACCACAGCAAAAACGTACGTTGGTCTGCTGTGTGAGTTTCGCCAGAAAGCGTTCATGATGGTACATATGGTATTGAACCATCTGCTTTGGAGCGGGAAACGAGGGAGCAGTATTTTCTTAAAACACATTATTTGATCCTCTACTCCATATTAAGCTGACAGCAGACATCAAAAAGCTTTACAGATGCAGGAGAGAAGTCACTGCAGTACATTAATGATTAAGGGATCTGGAATGAGCGTTTTCAGCGTTTCGACAGTATTTTTTGTGGGACATGAGAGCACATCAGACATATCGAATTGCATTCTGAATACAAAGAATGTCTTTCTGATATCAAATAATTTTCATTTTTTGAAATTCACGATATAATACAAATTTTATGACAAATTATTCAAATTTGATATTTTTCACATTTTTGATATATAACAGTCCTCGAAGTAATTTTTATAAATCTAATGATATATTCTTAAAGTGTAAGTGTATGTAGCTGGGATGAAAAGCTGACGATCAATTGAAAATTGAAAAAAAAATTCCCAAAAGACCTAATTTTTAGTATAAATCATCAGATGTATAAAGTTTACTTCGAGTACTGTTAAATATCAAAAATATTAATTTTTAATCATTTGCCATAAAATGTGTATTACATTGCGAATTTCAAAAAATCAAAATTATTTGATATCAGAAGGACATCCTTCGTATTCAGAATGCAATTCGATATGTCTGATGTGCTCTAATGTCCCACAATAAATACTGTCGAAACGTTCATACCCCACCCCTTAACCAAATTGGGTATTGAAAATAATTGGGCTATACTATAATGTACACCAAAAATGGGTTAATTCCACTTTTTTGCAAAATTATTTTAATAAGGTTCTGGTGAATATGTCATAATTTTGCAAAATGCCATTGGTATACCGTATAATGGTAAGATGTTTCAGTAATACTATGATTTGTAAATAAAGTTGGGTGATAGGAAATACACATGGTGAGTTAACGTATTTCACTTAATACAGGATGCAGGCCATATCCCTTTAAGGGATATTTCAGTTATTTATATATTCCACAACACAATGCTTCACTTTCGCTTTTTGAAAGGTCAAGGGTAGTTATTGATGTATGTTGACTAAATAAGAGGCATTGTCTAACAAATTTGTCAAATGTTACAATCCTTTTATCCACTTCATCAAGTTACTGCAAGACGCAAGATATTGAAAAGAAATGGATACGTTTCAAGTAACAAATCAATTTATCAACTGGAAAAGAAGTACGCAGACAGACAGAACGTGCGTGGCTTGGGCGATTGTATTAAATAAATTTGACGCCACTGGACATGAGGCTAAACTTAGAAGAAAGCCGGAGAGAAAGGGCAAATGGGGTGTAAGGAATGGATAAAGGAAGGAATGGAGGAAAAGGGAATATATGCAATGTGGTAGGTTGGTCATTCAGGCTGACATGGCTGACATGGCAAAATGCAACAAAGTTATTCATGTACATAACATTGATAAAAGACCATTGCCAAGAATCAATCGAACAATTTCGTATTCAGTCCTTAGGGTACTTGACAAGGAGAATAGCATTTTTAATTCAGTCCCAACCGCCATGTTGTCTTGTATGCAAATCTAGACTACAACCTGCCTCAGAGCTTTCTCATTCACTATGGACCATAATAGCCTCATCCCAATGGCATAATTCAATAACCTCAATTAAACAATCAGAGTGCAAAATTTGACCTCAAATTGCAGAGAATGAGTTTTGGTACCCAAATTTTCTAAGGTCATTCAATTGAATGTACAAATATATTTGGGTTAAAGAAATGAGCCCTGATAGATGAGCATGTTGATCCTAGTGTTTCTTGTCTCCACGAAAATCCGTCAACCACCTGCGCGTATTACAAAAGATTTAGAACTTATAATTGTGAACTATGTTACCCAATTCTTGAAGCCTGTAAATATTTAATGCATGCAGTAACTTCTCTGTCAATCTAAGTATTGTAATTGATGTTGACATGAGATGGGATTTGATCAGCTAAACGATGAACTTCATGAGCTCTTTGAGTTAAGGCCCACAAGCATATAGGTATAATGTTGGCACATCGGGTTAATACATAATGTACGTATCAGCTGCAAACGGATTCACACCTTTCGCGCGGAAATTAAAATATCAACATCATTATCCTACATTGTCCTGTGTTTAACTTTTATGAATATTCATTTAAAGCAAGATGATATACCCAAAGTAAGCTCGGTATTATTGGAGATGATTTTTAAATAAATCTGCACATTTCTCAACGAAAAAAAGACAACATCTTTGTGTATTACGTAAACAGGTAAAGGGGTAATTGAGACTGAATTTCCCTGAAATCATTTCATACTGATATAGGGCTATATAAATACATATGGGACTTTCTAAATACATATGGGACTTGAAAAAACACTAATATTGACTATAAATTAAGATGGGACGTGATCAAAAAATCAAACACAGGTATCCGTAAGAGTGGTCAATGCAACTTATGCCTAGAAGAAAAATTTGCCATAAACATGAACAAGGACAATATAATCAATCGTAGGTCCGAACTTATCTCCAAGTGCCGGCATAACAAAGGCAAAACAAAATCGACGGACCACAAAAAGAAAAAGCAATAGTTTTTTCCGTGCAGCACCAGTTCCGCACGGTCCTACACCGGCTGAACTGGACTACGCGCGCATTTTCCCGCCGTTGTCGCGACTCTCGCAGTTACGCTCGCAATATTGAGCGTCGCGACCGCGCAAAGTAATTCCTCTTCCGTGCAATATAAACAGGTCATTTTTGCCTGATGATCGCCGTGCAAACGTGCGTGAAACCAATGGTTGCAATAAATACCTAATTTTTATATTATTATAAGCTCTGCAATAATGCATCGAGCACTGTTTGCTGCAACTGATATAACTCTTGTGATATAGGGCTATACGTATACTAGTATTCTGTTTTACAGTCCTTGCTTCTCCCGCACTGGAAGATTCAAATTTTGAACCGATTTGTTTAGCTATTCCGGATCCAAATTTATTTACTTCTTATCAAGAAAATTATGCATCACAGAAAAAAGGGAAATACTCTATATACAATAGAGTATATTAATCTGGAATTTAGTATGGCATTGTCTTTCCTGACTTGCATTAAGGTCAGTTAATTTTAACATATTATATTAAGGTTAGCAACTAGTATTTTAAACTGTTGCGATTTGGTAGTTCTTAGCATCTTGCGAATTATGGTAGTGAGCTTTAGCAAACATTGTAATAATCATTTTATAGCGAGTGTGTAGAAGAATTAAAATATCACACATACTTTTGTATGTGATGTGGTTCTTGCGTTTTGTTGTAAAGAGAGCTGAAACAACAACACTTTTGTAAAACATACATAACTCATTAACATCAATAAATCAAGCAAGTTTTCAAAGTATATGATTTGTAGAGTAAACTTTTGCAAAACATCAATGATGCCGCTGAGTGCACCAAATCCGCGTAACTTACTAGTTTAGTAGCTTACTTCTTTAGTAACTACTCCGCAACTGCCGCGTATCTTACTAAACTAGTATTTTTGGGACTTGCGCTGAAGCGTATCTGGCGAGTAACTACTTCTTTAGTATCTTCGTTAATGGAGCAATAAATCCCAATCAGCACCTTTAATATCACGTTTTTAACCACGCGGTCAATTATTATTCAATTTTAACAATAGGCAGTGTTATGTCACTAAATACCCCGGTACAAACAAAATACCATCAGTGTGTTTAGCGTATTAAGTAGTAGTAGGCCTATAATATAGGCTTATGATTATAATATCTATTTTGTCACACCATGACAGAAGGGTAACACGCCGGGGTGGGGACTCAGCAGTGTAGTTTTGGTAAAAATCCTTTCGGGGTCAAAGTAGTTTACATGCTCCGTCGCGTATCAGAGTCAGTTGTAGGAGGGGAAAAGACCAAAAATGGTGGCTATGTGTTATTGTGATAATTGCTCAAATCAATTGTAGGCCTACACCATTTTAGCCCCAAATTAAGGTGATATTTTTTGTTTTCTATGCCAAAATTAATTTATTTTGCCCAAATAAGGGTAAAATTGTGTGTTTACAGGGCCATTTTCAATTTTACACTGGGGTCAGGGGGTGAAATATTTAGGGTGTTGGTTTTAGGGTGTTGACATTTTCTATGTGAGGTTGGTTTTAGGGAGTTGGAATTTTCTTTTTGGGTGGGGGAGTTACCCCCCCCCCCCACACACACACAAAAAGATGATCTTGGTGCTCAGTTCAAATGACCGTATGTCATAGATAATAAGCCGCAAAATGTGGGTCTCATTTTGGAGCTTCTTGTATAATAATGGCTCCCCAATTTTAGTATAAAGGTTTGTATTTTTCTAAAACATCACAAAAAGCGCAAGTTTAAAAAAAAAGATATTTGGTAACAATGTGGCAAAATTGTTTTCAATTTGGTCAAAATATCTGACAATCGTGGGCATACATGTACTCTATTCAAACATTAACCAAATGGTGTGCCCTGCAACCAGGCGAACCGGGAATGGAATAAACAAGAGGATAGAGGGGCATATAATTCCTCAAGGGTCATATACTTAAAATAAATCCCATCCAGGGCCAGTCGGATTGGGATATAGCATATGGATCTGCTGTTATCAGGTTAAAATAAGAGATTATCAATATCATGAGGAAATAATTTGTTGCTGTGATTGTATCCAGCCGTGTGAAGCACAAAACTTGCAATTATTCCTAATTCGTGAAGCTTGGGAGATCATTTAAAAGATCATTTATATGTAGGCCTATACGGTATTAGAGATAGAAGATATCCTGAGTTTTGAAAACATGTTTCCCCAGATATTAAAATATTTATATAGATTCGAATTCGAATTATTACTCAGTGTAGTAAATAGAATACAATTGGGGACCGTTCACAAACACTTGTTAGGGGCCTGATACAAAAGGGGTTCTTAAATATTTTGACCCTCCTAAGGGGGCCCTGAAAAAATGACCACAAATTTTCCTGGGAAAATTGAGTTTATATGCTTTTCTATGGGGTTGAGCCATAATTTTCATGTCAAAAATGGGAGGGGGCCTGACATTTTGAGATCTCAAACAGGGGCCCCGAAAAAATTTCGCAATGATTTTTTTTGCATCAGGCCCCCTATCAAGTGTTTTGTGAACGGTCCTTGTCATTTGTAAGCCATAAAATAAGCGCATAAAGTAATGGGACTTTGACTCTATTGTGGTAGGCCTACTATAATTAATAAATATTATGCTATCTACTGATGATACAAAATAATGGAATCCAACATGCATTCGCTAATCACTAGGCCTATATTATGTGACACGTCACAGGGAATGAATGATTGATTGATTGATTGATTGATTAATTGCTTGATTGATTGATTGATTGATTGAAGAGCGTTTATACTAATTAACGATGATCTATCTTGTCTTGTTCTCCCTTTCAGAATAAATGTTCTGGCCGTAGGCCTACACGAAAGGTTTGCGGTGCCGCATACGAGACGCTCCACACGCTGAATACGCTCTAATGCGAAATATTTACTTTCAAAATCTCATCAATATCAATGATTTTCTCC
Organism: Amphiura filiformis; assembly: GCF_039555335.1. NCBI lineage: Eukaryota > Metazoa > Echinodermata > Ophiuroidea > Amphilepidida > Amphiuridae > Amphiura > Amphiura filiformis. The sequence continues at coordinate 20,281,508 of NC_092639.1, forward strand.
TCTATCTATGCATCGTTTTGCTTACTCGACAACTTACTCCTCCAACGATGAAGAGTACGTTGCCGAGTAAATAACAATAGCTGCAGCGTAACTTTACTAGTTTAGTAACTTACGCACATTTGGAAGTCACAAAATTCTGAGATACTCGGCAACTTACTCCGCAAAAGATGAAGAGTAAGTTGCCGAGTATAATAACAATAGAACTTACTAGTCTAGTAAGTTACGCCGATTTGGAAGTCTCAAAATGCGAGATACTCGCCAACTTACTAAACTAGTAGCTTACTCCGAAGTTACGCGGATTTGGTGCACTCAGCGGTGCAAGTGTTATTTTTCAATAATATATTGATATTGAAAATCGATATTTTGGCTGCTTCGACCAAATTATACCATGTCTACCCTTAAACAGATGAAATTCTAGAAAATAGGCAAATACCGTAAAATCTCGTCTACAAGCATATAGAGTGCTTCTGATGAGAGCTAAATTAATCCAGGCGCCATTATGGAGTTTGAGCAAATAAACTACAGATCCAAGCATATATAAACAAGTATTATTGTAAGACCAATCTATTGTATTGGTATATTTACGCTTGTTTCATATTAATTAAGCTTTCATCAAAAACACTATGCTTGTGGACGATGTTTTACGGTATTTCATCTGAATTTAAAGTTTACTGCAATTTGGATACTAACTCTAAACTTGAATTCCTGAGAAACAAGTCTAATGAGATTGACCCAAATGATCCACTACGTGAGTCTGATGAGATTGACCCAAATGATCCACTACGTGAGTCTAATGAGATTGACCCAAATGATCCACTACGTGAGTCTGATGAGATTGACCCAAATGATCCACTACGTGAGTCTGATGAGATTGACTCAAATGATCCACTACGTGAGTCTAATGAGATTGACCCAAATGATCCACTACGTGAGTCTAATGAGATTGACCCAAATGATCCACTACGTGAGTCTAATGAGATTGACCCAAATGATCCACTACGTGAGTCTGATGAGATTGACCCAAATGATCCACTACGTGAGTCTGATGAGATTGACCCAAATGATCCACTACGTGAGTCTGATGAGATTGACCCAAATGATCCACTACGTGAGTCAGAGCATCAGAGAATTTAAAAGCAAATCAAAACCGACAATCACGTGTTAGTCAAAATCTCATTATTATGGTTTAAACAACGCTTACCATGAAATTACGTCACGTTTACACTCATTCCGTGGGTTTTATCCTTGAAAAAGCAAAGTAGTTATCGGAAATCAACATATGAGGCTATATATATCCTGTCGACATATTACTGAGAATTATCAAAAACCACAAAACGAAAGAGATTCATACATTATTGCTCTTATAATGTACTTAAAATTTTGGACCATTTTTATGATATCAATGAGAGACATTTCTTCTTCTTTTCTTTAATCTCTTGTCACCGTTTTATTTCATTCTTTAATTCCTTCCTTTCTGTATGTTATCCCATTTATCATTCTTTCGTTTTCTTCTTTGTGAACATTCATTATATCATGTATAGTCTGTATACCTCGAGTCATTAATTTAGATATTGTTTTTCATTGCATCTCTTAATGTAGTGATGAGAAGTTTATAAAAGTATACATTTTCAGAAAGGAAATAATGTAAGGCGTCCAACTGGCATAACAGATACCTGCAAAAATTAACAGTTTTTGAGAAAATCCGAAAATTAGATTTTACTTTACTGATTCGAGGAAGGTATACGAACTATTATAGTGATATTATTTTCTTACTGACAACAGCAGCATAATTTTATCCTTGTGCAAGAAGTTATAAGCCAAATCGGCATTGAAATTGTTCAATGCATTGTGGGTAAAATTGGTCTTTGTGCGTACAAAATATTATTTAAAAAGTTTTACTAGAATAAAAATAATGAATATGATATAGGTTAATTATTTAGAATATTGTTAATGATAACATTATTACAAAAATAAATAAATGATTAATAATTAGAGCAATTTCCCCGATATATTAGAGGTCAAAGTGTCCCAAAAGTGCTCTCCAAAACCGGAAGTTGCAATGGCGATTGGGCTTATTTCGTCAGTGGTTCTTGACGATTTACTAATCATTCATGTAAAATCTATCAAGTTCACCGTTCTAAACATCAATTTCAAACACACAAATATATGCCAAATCATTTTGCACCTGAACATCTTATTTGCGATACGAACACCACAATTGACACACATTGTTATTGACTTTGTTTATTAATCCGATTTTTCAAGAAGTCTTCCTTCTTTTGTCAAATGCCCAAATAGCAGTGTGTAAAATAAAGCCCGTCCACCCGTCCGAGACGGGCTACTTTGTCTTCGGACGGGCTATTTTCCTAAACCAGCCCATCCGACGGACGCTCTGAAATTTTGCTACTACAACTAGTAGTGGCGTACCTACTACCGAAATACCAGGACGAAGTTGACCATATGTGTGATGTTTATGTTTCATTTGGCCTTCCTATGCCACAATTGTCCCCATTTTATCTAATTTTGAGCATTAACATGACAAATTTTCTCGCGCTTCGCGTCCCTTAAGTCATTTTGGATAGCGGGTAAGTTGGACGATTTTGCACTTTTGTCCACCTTGGATAACTAGACACCAACACAGCGCCCAAGCACCAATTGATTAAAACCAAGGTTTCACATCAAATATATCGACGGATTTAATACTTCCATGCCGGACATGTTACTTTTATAGGAGCGGCCTGCGGACCCGGGCCTGCGGACTAGTTGATTTGGCTGAATTTTACACACTGCAAATAGTATTCACAAACTTTTTGTAAGCATTTAATGAGTTGACAATAATAAATACCTATTTCTACTGAAAGACCCAAAAGGAGGTATGATATACTAGTAATTGGTATATATACATTTACCTGTTCAACTCCGTTCATTATAAGTACCAAAATAATTTAAGAATTGCTTATCAATGTTAACTAAGTTCAAACGCGTCACAGATGAATGTATAGGGTCCACAACTTCCCCCCTAAATACTTTTTAAAATAAATCGAAAAATATTTGACGAAATGCAAAGATGTAAATAGATATAAGTAGCCTTATTTGTTTTACACATATGGACCAAATTATAGCTTCACACGTCATTGCGTTCAGTCACAATGTTTTAAACATTGTTAAAAGTGGCATCTGAGTCCATAGGAATCAGATCTCAAACAATACAGTAGGCCAGGCCTAGTCATGTGTTTGTTAAAGAAAACCTGCTATGGACTCAGGTGCAACTTTTAAAACGGCCTCTTTTCTTACCCAATTAAGGGCTGGGGTATGAACGTTTGGACAGTATTTATTTTTGGACATCAGAGCACATCAGACATATCGAATTGCATTCTGAATACGAAGAATGTCATTCTGATATCAAATAATTTTGATTTTTTGAAATTCGCAATTTAATACACATTTTATGGCAAATCATTAAAATTGATATTTTTGATATTTAACAGTACTTGAAGTAAACTTTAAGTGTATGTAGGTGGGATGAAAAGCCGACGATCAATTGAAAATTTTGACCTTTTGTATTGAAGATATGGATTTTTTTCCCAAAACACCCAAAAAATTAGGTCTTTTGGGAAAAAATCCATATCTTCAATATGAAAGGTCAAAATTTTCAATTGACCGTCGGCTTTTCCTCCCTGCTACATACACTTTAAGAATATATCATTAGATTTATATAATTTACTTCGAGGACTGTTATATATCAAAAATTTGAAAAATATCAAATTTTTATGATTTGTCATAAAATTTGTATTATATTGTGATTTTCAAAAATGAAAATTATTTGATATCAGAAAGACATGCTTCGTATTCAGAATGCAATTCGATAGGTCCGAGGTGCTCTCATGTCCCACAAAAATACTGTCGAAACGCAATAAACGCTCATTTTAGATCCCTTAACCATTCTGACTGAACGCAATGACGTGTGATGCTATAAATTGGTCCACATGGGTAAAACAAATAGGGCTATACATATCTTTTTACATTTTTATATTTTTATATTTCGTAAAATATTTTATATATATATAATATATATACTTATTAAGTATTAGGGGGAAAATTATAAGTTGTGGACTGTATATTTGTTACCGGTGCCCGTTTTATCGGTTCATATCATTTATTTTACATGTTTCCTTGGTTTGATTTCTTTCCTTTCTTACATTTTCCTTTCTTTCTTTTTTCTTTCGTGATCTTTATTTCTTTTTCCTTCCTTTCTCTTTCCTTTTCTTTTCATCCCCGGTGGCGAAGAAAAGTGAGTAAGTGATTTTGCTGTATTGCCCAAACTGGTTAGAGACACTGAATATAGTCTGAGCGAGATAGAAGCACAGTTGCATAATTGATTTCCAATTAAAGAAAGTTGCCACGAGCCTTTCTTTGAATTAAAACATAAGGTGACGTGATATTACCCTACTTATACTTGGTCAAACAGGGAACCTCGATATCCGGGAATTGCGACTGCAAAAGGTCACGATTCACACAAGTGGTATTATCATCTCTATGACCTGAATTGACCGTCCGTGTATTTCCCGGCATGCTTAATAGGCTCACCCATTTCATCACAGACCCTGGAAAATATTTAATAAAGCATTTGGTCACAATTTATCAATATGATAAAACATTAATACAGTAAACATGGTATAAGGACTCTGTGTATAGTAAATCGGTTATACCAAGTAATTGATGAGGCAGACTATGGTACAGGTCACTGGTGTGGCTTTTTGCTTCCGCAAATGGCTGTGGAGGTATATCATCTCTGCTCGAACTGTGACCTGGGTCACGATATTGAACCCTGTGCAGTCTCATCCTCCTGGTTCAAACCATTCGGGTTGAGTGTGCCTGTCCCAGATTTGATCATGGATGCTTTAAGACCCAAGTATTTAGTTAGTATTAATTGAGATAAAGATTAACATAGTTTTCTGGAAAAATCAACCATGTTTTAAAGCACTTACGTGTTGTTGCCAACCCGTATTTTAAAACATATAGTCCGGTTGCAAACTATTGTTTGATTGGGTTAGATGGTTTTACTAAAGTGTTTTTCTTCGCTGACAATTATTCTACAGGGTGTCCAAAAAAAAGAGGCCCCTCATTTCGCCCTCTTTTTCTCCTATTTCTGACAAGTTGATCAAATATATTTTGGTATGTAAAGAAACCTTGAGTTGTTAGCTTTAATAAACCAAAACAATTATCTCAATCGGCTCACAACTTTTGAAGATATGCTCTTTTAAAGAAATGTACCCGTTTTTCACTCTGTCCACGGAGAAGGTTAGGCTACTTCAAAGATTGAAAAGGAGTACACATACCATGCATGAATATCAAACATTCCTCAATGATAACTTTATAAAATAACCTCATTGCATCAATTGCGTTGCGTACCATCCTTGTGTGCCGGATACTAGCAAATTCATTCAGTAATACGTTTGCAAAGATCTGGGATTTTGCCACAAAGGAAAAAAGATCAAGTGGTATGAGGTCTTGTGATCGTGCAGGCCACTCCACAGCATGAGCCATCCCAACCACTCTGTTTGCTATCCGTGGACAGAGTGCAAAACGGGTACTTTTATTCAAAAGAGCATATCTTCAAAAGTTGTGAGCCGATTGAAATAATTGTTTTGGTTTATTAAAGCTAACGATTAAAGGTTTCTTTACATACCAAAATATATTTAATCAACCTTTCAGAAATAGGAGAAAAAGAGGGCGCAATGAGGGGCCTCTTTTTTTTTTTGGGACACCCTGTATAGCTAGTACATGTATATGAGATTGTGGGAGGTATAGAATTGTCACCCCTGGGCAATTCGAGATTTCCAAGGTCAAAGTTTATACAGTGGATAAAAATTCAAAGCTGCGCAATTATTTTTAACCCATACCAAAATGTTCCTTCTGATCAAAATATGATTAGTTTGACCCACCTCAGAGTTATAGGTCAAAAGGTCAAAGGCTGAAAGAGATAACATGCTCCAATTTGGATGAAAATTGTCTCAAATTGTTGGCACTGTTATCTCAATCTACAAAAGAATAGTATAACCATGGAAGTAAGAGACATGGAAGCTGGTCAATCCAACACCTATTGAATTATTTACGTAACATTCTATAGAGGGTACGTATCAAGCTATTGTGTTAACAATGTAGTCAGCGTGTCTTTGATGTGGATCAGACTTGCCGCCTTTATTGCCAGTTCGTTTATTTACAGGTTTATTATTACGAGCAAAAATCGTGTTTTTCTTGATTATGTTTCAAGTATGTTGTTTATTTTCGGAAAAAAGTGACAGGGATGTTAGATTTGTAATCCATAATTACAGAAATCCAATCAAAATATCGATCTCTACCCTATACTTACATATTTTCTTAAACTTCAAAATATTGGAAATCATGCATTTACTTCTAAACCGCTAATTATCCGTAAAAATTGATATGCGCACTTTGCACATGCGTTACATTATAAAATTAATCTCGCATCTATTTGTGTGCCCGGGGATGCCCGAAATTGCTGTTGACCAAAATGTTCCAGAGTCCGGTATTATTTTTACATTCTGCGTAAAATAAGTTGTATTTCATTCATTTTCTGTTTTAAAACTGCTATCTGAGAGTCTAGCATATATATATTTAATCGGTAGGTTTTCACATAATTACATACCTTCAATAAAATTGTATAAATTAAAATGATAGCATTCTGATCATTACGTAGGGATTTTATAAAATCGGTTTGTGTTCATAAAACTAGTAGCTACTAGTCATGCACTGCGGTAATATAACACAGCCCATTGTCAGGACTTAGTACCCGACCTCGTACTGCTATTGATTTTTAAGCGGGAACTTTGATTTTAGACATGGTACACGTTGACCATGCGTTGACTCAATTGTTCCCCTTCCACCTGTACTTCCTTTGTTCAGTATCGCGGCAAGTATGATACTCACTTTGATGTAGTATTTGACCAGCTTCCATGTCTCTTACTTCCATGGTATAACCAACTGCAATGACTCGTTACCTAGGTAACCATTTAGGGAAGTACCAGGTCAATTGGCAATGACCTATTTTGAAGTGTTACCTAGGCAACAAGTCACTCTAGGTGGTTCAAACTATTCTTGATTAGAGTTGTTGTACAGAGAGAACCATTTGAGCATTTCTCTATTTTAACCCCTGTGGAGTTCTCTATTTAACATTCAACAGTTTTGCTCATAACTCTACAACGATAAGCCGTGGATATGTGAAACCATATTTAATTCTGAATCCTTATGACGAGAGGAATAATTCGACATAGGTTTGGAACAATAATCCACAAACAAAAACTGGCAAAACCAACCTACCTTGGTCTGCCACTGGACTAATAGTTGCTATAATTAAAGACCGAATTAAAAAGACTAGTTTGCGTCTGACGTCAGGGTAAAGGCGTGGTGTGATTGGTTGCAGACATGCGCAGTACGGCATTTTTGGTCTGGTTGACATGACGTCATACGCAAACTAGTATTTTTTAATTCGGTCTTCAATTATACTCGGCGTCAAAACTCCTGTTCAACACTTTCAGTGCTTTTATGTACAACAGTTTTGAAACCAACATGAACAAAGTATAAAAACTCACTGGTTTACACATGATTTACAATAATCATATTTTTTTTATATTTGTGTGTCTTCCACAAGCGAGTAGTTCCTAGTATCGTTTATACCATTTTCCTGTTTTCGATTCTTCCTTTTAAAGCGTCTCCACGATTTTGTTATTAAAGTAACAAACGTATACACATATGGATTGATTGCTGAATTAATTGGCAATACAAAAGCTACTACCCACGCGTAAATGTCTGGCGATACATACACAACATCGCACTGGACTAAAACACAGAGTAAAACAATCGGTGCCCAACATACAAAATCCGTAACAACTATTGCAGACATTTTGATGGTCATCCAGATTTCTTCTTCAATATTGCGACTTCGTGAAGACTGTTTTGATGTTTTTCTCACCGATATAAACATACAAACGTAGCAATAAAGAACAATCATCACGCAAGCCAGATTCAATCCTATATATATAGCGATAGAGTAATACATCCCAACGTGCGAACCTTTTGGTTCAAAAGTAGTCACGTTATCCGTAACGGAAGCTTTGTAACTCATCGGTAGCCGGTAGCCAGCAACCACTGAGCTGAACTCAACTCTTCTACTCAGAGGTAATCCTATGCACACTTCAGATACATCATAGATCTTACGATCTATGTCAGGTATTATGGTAGGTATCGCAGCAAGCGCGATTGCAATGAGCCATAAGACGACGAGTAACAGTTTAATAACTTTCTCTTTAGGTCTGAAAGAACTAAATGGATACTTTATTCCCATTAGTCTGTCGAAGCTAATGAGAGTGATGAAGAAGATAGATGCTTCACTGGATATTACAGATAAAATCCCTGCAAATTGACATACTGGACCTTTCCTCCAGGTTTCTGCGTAAGAAGGAAAATACTCTTTGTAATACACATCAGCAGATGTTATGATCAAAAGATAAAACCCCATCATTAGATCAGCTAATGCTAAATTTGCAATAAGAATAAATTGAATTCTTTCTGATGGATCTTCTCCTAAACGACACCTGTAGAAGACGACGAAGAGGTTCCCAAAGACTGCGGCAAAACCAAGGATCCACATGCCTATTCGCAACACGGTAGTATACAGCAATCGCTTACAAGTAAGGTAGACAGGTGGCTTAGGATCTAAAGCAACACACGAATCTGTATACTTGAAGAAGCAACACGTGCCATACTCATCTACAAGAACTGTTGTCATGTTGGTAAGATCTTCAAAGGTTCTTTTCCGTACTCTTTTCAAGCTATTATCTCGTAAGTCAACGCTACGTAGTACACCTAGACCAGAAAATATATTATCACCGAGTTTGTTTAAACTGTTATTTCCCAACAGCAAAGTCTCCAACGAAGATAAAGTTTCAAATTGTTCAGAAGGTAATTGCACTATTCCATTATGATCCAACGTAAGAAGATATATGTTGTGAAGTCCGCGAAAGAGACTACCATCAAGTTTAATCAGCTCATTGTTGTTAATACACAATACCTGTAATTTGTTCAACCCTTGAAACACATTTGCTTCAATTCTAGAAAGCATATTTTGGTGAAGATAGAGCTTCTTCAGCTTATGTAAGTGATGAAACACTCCGCTTTTAAGCGTTTGTAATTGATTGTTCCACAAGTACAATTTACTTAAATTAACAAGATCGTCGAACGTTCCTGGTTGGATATTCCTTAGCTTGTTGCAATGCAACCACAATACCTCCAGGCTTGTAAACTCACTGAAAGAACCTTTTCCAATGGCGCTGATTCCCCTGCTTCCCCAATACAATGATTTCACTAACTCAGGATAAGGATACATGAGCAAAATATCTGAAGAAATATCAGATGTGTTTGGAATACATTTCATTCTGTAAGTTCTATACGCTAATTCGCACGAGCATCCTTCTATACAAGACACATTACACGCGGTAACATTATAGATCGGACGGTAGTAGTCCCCTGGGTAATCTGCTTCAAAATCCCCAATAGTAGGACAATTAATGACCCGATCATAACCCCGTATTTGATCACATGACGGGAGATTATAGGATGAGTTGGTTCTAGACACCTGGTAAGTCAGATCTGCCACATTCTCATCTGGAGAAAGGTCAGCTTCTGGGCACATAGTCATCGACTTATCCAACATATTTGAGATCAGTTGAAAGGTGGTTTTCCCTTTGATGACGATACGAAGAAAATTACGAGGTAAAGTAACGCGACATGGACTTGTTTTACCCATAAATGCGACGATTCGACTAGCACAATGTGCGGTTACATCTTGCAATTCGATAAACATTTGAGATGTATTACTGTAACCAACCGAGAAAATCACTTCGAAAGTGGTATTTGTATCTCCTCTGCTATTTACCAAAACGCTGCAGGTATCCCTGCTTTCAGAATTGGTTGTTAACGTTGCAATTGATTTAAAAACAGTCGAGGTACCATTAATTTCGGTACGCTTACATGGCGAATCGTCAGTTGCTCTTTCCACATGTCCTACGCTATGCGTGCTGTTATTCCTGGTAGTATTTAACACACTTTCACTTACGGTTGTTGCAAATACTAATGTAGTTCTATCCAAACATGATCCACTGAAAGTTTTGAGCAAAATGTAACATGAAGCCAACATATACATTGTATTCCATATGCAATTCCAAGAATACAAGCTCGTAGATTCATTTTCGTAGTGTAAGGCAAAGCCAACATATGTTTAGTAATCCTCTGCGTTGAACACCTGTATGAACGTTCCATGCAGCATTTGCGATGTGTTGAAATCACACTTATGTTTTAATATAAACAAAATCCAAGTAGAGAACGCTTTCCTTTAAACGGAACATAGACGTATAGTTGCGCTAGCTTATATACCAAGAACATGGTATACTAGTTATACCCGTGCACACGGAAGTTCAAGTTAACTAAACCAGTCTGTGTAAAAATAACAAAAAAATGGGAAGTACATGCGAGGTCGTTATCCTATACCAATACTATATGTAGTTTTGTTGCAAATATGCCACTAAAATAATATTAGCCTCGACTATTTGTTTTACAGAATAAAGCTAACAAATGACATGCTGTGTAGCTCCATAAATGACTATCCAACCGCAGTACAATGCAGTCGCCATGCTTAAGTACATTCACTTAAGTCTTGATCATATATACTTTCGTATTTTATGCCTTAAGGCAAAGTGGTATACTTTACAAGGATAAGGTCAAATGTCATGAGCATAGCTCAAGAGAACAAACTTGAACTTCCCAATAAAGCTGACATCTGCTGAAATCAAATTAGCTGATTCATGTTTTTGAGTCCTAAAGTTACTTTACAACCTGTAGCTACCTGTCGTGCTGTGGCACGGTGACGGGATGATGTACGCGTGTTATTAAGGTGGAGGCTGTAATCACTACAAAACATTGGATTTTAGATTGAAAAGTAAGCAGACGACATACGTGGTAGAAATAAAATAATAAGAAATAAAATGAGTGGCGCTATTGCATAAAGATATGTGTATTAATAGAGCTGCTGCCGCGCCGCTACAATTATTAGCACATTGTAAAACTATAAAACAAACATGGCGCTTGATTGACTAATAGTACACTGATCATAAATAAAAAAGAATTTTCTCTTTTTGTGCAAAACTTTATTTTCAACTTGGATACAACTGCTTTCACATTGTGTGATAAATTGAAATATAAATATTTAGGCCGGGTAATGAATAAAGCATTTTTTCGTCCCTAGTTATTTTTTTTAATTTAGTTACAACATTTTTATATTTAAGAAGTTAAGATGCTTTCTATAGCGTTCCTAAGAAAAAACACACTTTTGGATGGCTTTGAGATCATTAGGTGGCCTACCTACCAGAAAAATGAAATAAAAAAGGCCTTCTTTTTTTCAGTTGATATTGTATACGCAAAATACAGGGATAACTGTAGGTATTTACTAATATTTTTCGATAAAAAATAAAAAGCCCCTACTTTTTTTTGTAAACCCGAAAGAGAAACAAGGTTTTATCTTAATCGGCCTTTCTCTCTCCAGTCAATGGTATATGGGAGTAACATATTGTACCCTATATCAAAATTTTACATTTATTCCGCCGTCATTCGAATATGTCGGAACCACGTTTGCAGCCAGTGGGGCAGGGTCCATCAGTACAACGACTGTGACTACCCCTAACAGCTTCCCATTGCACCTGGGTGGAGTGTTTAATTGGTGTTGCTGAGATTTAGCTACTGGTCACTCGTTGGTCAACCATTAGAGGAACAGTCCATTTAGTCCGAAGGGTCATTGGTCCGGAAGGGGTTTAAGTTAGGGTTTATGGCAATTAATGCTAGGATTAGGCTTAGGGTTTAATAGGGTTTTAGCATTATGGTTACGGACGGGGTTAGGCTAGGTTTAGGATCAGAAAATATCGGATTTAGGATTAGATTGGGTTTAGGGTTAGGGCTTATATGTTAGAGTTGTGGTGGTTAGGGTAGTTGGGTTTTAGGTTTTTGGACTTATAACCTGTGTCGACCTGTAACCATAATTATAATGCCGTACTACATGTTGAAATCACTTATACTGAAACACTATAACTTAATTGCAGATGTATATATACTTTTAGACAATTTCTAATCAGTCTTTATCATTTTACTACTCTTTACAAAATTGTGCATACATAGGAACTACTACAAGGAGTATCTTTGACAAAATTGTGATCTGTCAATTTGAGAAAACCTTTAATGCTGTCAAATTATTTTCATAAAACTATTGTAAGTTCCTCAAATTTGATAAAACCAGAATTAAACTACTTGGCCCAGAGACATACTGTGCAATTCTTGTTACCAGATCGATGGAGGATTATGCAATTAAAAGCATTGTTACATAAGTTTTCATACTACAAGTAATGTAACTCGATATCTTAATTACAAAAGAAATATAATCTTCCTCAATTTTTTTCATCCCGTTTTTCATACAGTAATTACTACGCAAAATAACATATGCCTAGCTGTACCCTTTATTTTAAAAACACATCTTTAAAAGATCTTAAATTGCAGAAAATTGTGAAGTTCTTTTGTGATATATAAACATCTCAAAAAAGTAACTAACCTCCTTAAATAATGGCCATTATTCAAAAATCAAAATGATTTTGGCAAAGTTATTGCAGAAACATGCAAAATAAGGAATTTTATTCCGTTTTTCAAAACGATTGATTGAATGTCAAACTTAAAAACATAGGTTGATCTGGAGGATTTGGAATAACCTTTGTTTCATCTAGCAAGATAAATCTAGGCTGAACTGAAGGATAGGACCTTTGTGGCTAGCAAGACAAGATAATATGTGACATGTCATGTCAAAAGGAGACACTTTTGGGCAGGATCGTAAATGGAGAAATTGCCAAAAATCTTCCCGGGGTGATTTTTTCACAGTTTGGGTTTGTTGCGAATTTGTGATGTTATTAATGTTAAAAATATTGTCTGATAATTTCAGACCGGAACATAACTGGCATCTTGTATTTTTTGAGACATTTTTTCAAGGTAATTCCTACTCTCAACATTGTCAATAATATTTTAAAAGGCCGATATCTCAATTTCCAATTTTATAATACCATAACTTACAAACTCAATATCTTCGCTTAGGAATGTCCGATAACATTGGGAAAAACGGCATTGTGGAGCAAAATATCTCTTTATTAAAGATATGTAAAAACCTTCAAATTGATAACCTGCCCAAAAGTGTCTCCTTTTGACATGACACGTCACATATTTTCTTAAACACCCTTATTTCCTATAATTTTATTTTATAATACCATAACTTACGAACTCAATATCTTCACTTAGGGATGTCCGATTTCATTGGGGAAAACGGCGTTGTGGAGCAAAATATCTCTTTATTTAAGATATGTAAAAACCTCAAAATTTATAACCTGCCCAAAAGTGTCTCCTTTTGACATGACACGTCACATATTATATGTCCTTTCTTTCAAAACAATGAGCTCTGTATTAATTCATCATCAGGTATTAATCTATTATCACCCAATATTAGAAGTATTTTACAGTCCAAGAGTCTCTCCGCTGAACATATCAGCTCCTCTGAAGATCCCACGTTCCAGTTCCATCAATGACTCTAACTCCATATGCAATCGTTCCTCCGTAGTAATTACACTTGTAATTGTTTGAGTTGCGAATGTACTCTGAAAAATCGGGCGCCATTTCAATATTATCTGCAAATACAACACTGCCATTGTGCAAAAATCTACCCTTTTCAAGTCTATACAAGTCAGGCAAATAAGCTTCCTTCTTATGATCTATAAACACCATATCAAGTGTTTCTATATTATAGTTGTGGTGCAGTTCAGGAATAACATCTTCAGTGTATCCAACAACAATTGTAACCTGTCGTGAATAAATAAAACATTAATTTCTACAAAATAATTAAACAAAAACAGTTATGTTAATAGGGTATTTCGTAATTTTAGCATCCCCTTTGTAGGGTATGGTATGGTTCAACAGATATCCATGAAAATATTTTCTAGTTTTTGGTGGTCACTCGATTATAAAAGTGCTTGGGCCTTCTTCTGGTTGCTATCAGTGTAGCGTCATGTCGTTAAGAGAAAATTAATCCATTACGTAATGGGACGCGAACCGTGGACCTACTGTCAATGTAAACAATAAAACATCATCTTTTGAGAACCAAAATTGTGGCTAAATTGCCCGTGGAAATTCATATCTGTTTAATTATTTGAACAGAATAATTCATATACTTCTTTGGGTTTGAAAAATATTTGAAAAAGCTGTTAAATCCTTCAAAAAAGGGTTTTTTAATATAATACCTTTTCTCCAAAGCCTGATCTGTTGATAATCTTCTTTGCAATCTCAGCACTCTTAGGGTTAGCTTCAAGTGTAATAAGCTTCCCATTTGATGGCATGTTCTTAGCGGTGATTATGGCAGAATAACCCAAGAATGTGCCAAGCTCTAAGGCTATCTTAGGTGACGCTTCTTGAACAACTTGGGCTAAAACTGCACCTATAGAATAGTGAATATTAACAAAGATTTAAATAACTGACAAATAGGAAAACGATTTGCATTTTATTGATATCACCTCAGGCGGGAGTTTTAACCAGAACCTCTCATGGCACTATATATTTGTATATTATGAAAGGTTTATGGATCATTGCAGTTTGACCATAACAACGAATTAAACCTATTATAACATTTGCTGAGGAGAACGCCCTCAAAAATATTTTAAATTCTGGTTGTACACGATTGTAATGTACTTTAGTCAATAAAGATACTCTGCAAAAATCAAGACTTTAGGAACCGGCGTTTTATTATTACGATGGAAATATTAGTCGAACGGCGTGCGGGATACACATACACACCCCGAGAATCGTACCGTATTACAACCGTGGGAGTAACATGCACGGGCGCTAGTAGTAAATTCCAATTTTCTATGCTTTACCTCACTTGTTCGGCTCAAAATTAAAAGGGACATATCTGACAGTAAAAGCTAACATTTTATGGAAAATAAATACTGATCTATTTTTACAGAAATGTTATATGGCTTTAATACAGCCGTCTCTCAACACGCGATATTCAAAATTTCCGGGCGCCAGTGCAATGACGTCCAAGTAATACAATGAAGGCTGCAAACAATTGAGCACAAGTAACCATGACGTCATTGCACTAGACAATTTCGTCGCGGGAATTTTGAATATTGCGTGTTGAGAGCCGGCTGATTTTATTCGTTTTTATGGTCAATATGAGTTTTCAAGTCTATAAAGCCAGCTTATCTTTTTGTTCACCAATAGTCCATGTCCATTCGTAGTTGTAGCAGTAATCATCATATGCTGCAAGTACGCTGTCTACATTACCCTCTTCTGAATGCCCTTCAACATATTTCCATAATCTATCTTGTAATGTATTCCCATAAATAATGTTTCTTGCTTTGGTGAATAATCCACTGTATACACCCGAACGTACTGGTTGATTTAATTTCCAGTATATATTTTTCCTTGATTTGTATTGATAGAGTAAGTACAGTTCCGTAGCCACTGCAGGTGCTGCAATGAGGGCGCTATATACATGCTGGTCCATGATTGTTTCTACAAGTATTTCAGAAAAAGAGGATTATTTAATCAATAATAATTATTATAGACAATGGACTTTCATTAATCCCTGTTCAGTGCTGTATAATTTCAAGTTATCTAAATTGTTTTTTCATAATAGTTGAAGAAAAAAATAAATGAAGAAAAAATTCAAAAATGTGAGAAAACCGAATTTAGTTTTGTGTCTTTAGAACACAAATATGCAATTTTCGTCAATTTGGATATTTAGGGTAAGTTGTTATGGTGGACCGAAAAAAATTGGCATGGAAAATCAAATTTGGCGCTTTTCTCAAAAACTGCTCATTTTTACCGTGCTAGTTGGATTCCTTGCATCATTTCCTTTCTGAAAATATATACTTTTATATACTTATCATCATTACTTTTAAAGATACAATACAAAACAATATCTAAAATTTCCCACTTTGAGTGGTCCTGCGTGCCTCCTTAAAAGCAGCTAATTAGCATTAATTAAGATTTTTGAATAATTAATTAGGTATAATAATGAAGAAAATTTTGATCACCCTGTATCGCACCCTATACAAACTACATATTTTCTGGTGGGGTTTTTCAAGCCCTGTTTGATTTTGACCTCCTCAGATTGTGATTGTACACCCTGAATATTGATTTCAAGTTTAGGTTATTGTAATCTGTGTTATTTATGCTTTCCAGCAATGTATACTTTTACATACCTGTAATTGGTACATAAAACTTTATACCCATTTATCTCAAAACTGATGTTTCACCTAGCATGTCACGATCCATCGCTAAAATGTCAATTCCAATGTTGCCAAACTCTTAATGCCACGCAGATGTCCATGCATAACTAACTTTATATCGAACGAATATCTCGACTTCGGTTTAAGCTGAACATGCTGAATGACTCAAAACTTACCTATTTGAATGATGTTTCAGGAGGCGTAACGCGACCAACATCGTTATGAATTCGGCAGACGGCCGAATCCGGATTCGGCTTTTGGTAAATTCATCTTATGCTTGCATTATTTTTGAATTAGAGAACAAGTGATCTATTCTTTACCTACAGAGGGCAGCATATCGATTTTTAACGGTTATCGTCGTTGACCGTACTGCGATGCACCGTTAGCTAACCCTGTATGTCGCCCTCTTTTGATTGCTTATTATGCTGTTATCATCTGATCTCCGTTAAAAAATTGATATGCTGCCCTCTATTATGTACAGCATTGATCCCTTGTTCTCTAATTCAAAAGTAATGCATGCGTAAAATGAATTTACCAAAAGCCGAATCCGGATTCATAACGATATATACACATGTCCTTTTAAACAGTTCAATAATGTTTCGGTATTTATGGTCTTATAGACCTGCCAGTATGCCCCCAGTCCTACTCTCACATCCTTGAACATAGGCATGTTCCCTGAACTACTGACATTTCATGACTTGTCGCGCGGCATAAAATGATAAATGAAGATATTGAGTTACAAGTTACTGGAACTAGGTCTTAAAGGGACATTCAGCATGTTCAGGTATATTTTTAAGTTTCAATGTATGTGGATAGGCTTTGAGACATCCTTATCTATATAGATTGTAGCTGTAGCGTTTGGGTAAATGCCCGGGTAAATGTCCTCTAAGATCTTAACATAATTATATACCCTTCTTTAATTCCATTCCTTCTTAAGGCTGCAAATAATTCGCTAGTTTCCACCGAATCAAAGGCTTTCTCATAATCTATGTAGCCTATACAAAGCTTCAGCTGATACGTATTTGCTTTCTCAATCAATTAGTTCAAAGCATGCAGATGATCAGTTGTTGAATAGCCCTCTTTGAAGCCTGCCTGTTCTCTAGGCTGATTTTCAGGGCTACGAAATCCACGGTATCGAGAAAGCTAACATCTTATATCTGTAAATACAGACCGAACCAGGTCAATACCCAATTTCTTCGCCAAGTTCTGACCGTTTAAATTTACGAGTGAAAAATGAATGAAATCATGACTTTTGACTCCGTTTTCCATAGAAAGTATTTCACATATGTGTTTAAATCCATTTTTGCTACTGTTGAACTCTCTGGTAACATTTTGGTAATAGCACTGAGAGTAGACATAACAAAATATTTATCATTTATCGAGCGAACCAAATTGTTTCCTCAAGATTTAAGAAAGTTACGGCAGTTTTGGCACAAGTATGAACGCTCTTTGAGTGTCAGGTATGTGCCAAGTAGAGCGCTTGAAAGTGCGACAGGCAAATATGAGAAGGTATTTTCAATTATGGGTTTTCAGTTTCGGACTAGCGCCATGTTTTACTAGCGCAGTGTCGGACTGAAGAAGTGTTCTCTCGATTCGGACTAGCGCAGTGTGTTTCGGATTCGGACTAGCGGCGTATCGGACTGAATAAGCGTTTTTCAAATTCAAACTAGCGGCGTGTCGGACTGTTGCAGTGGTTTTCATTTTCGAATTTGTGTAGTCGGACTATATCGGCGTGTCGGACTTAGCGGTGCACCCCCACGAATTGCTATATACGATGTATAGTTAATATTCGCATACATTATTCTTTTATACATTGGATGCTTTAGTTTATACATTGAAAACCCTCCCACTCGACTCGGCTATTTCAACATGGTAATCAGGCTGCCTTAGCCTATGCAATAAATTGGCATCAAATATATCTTTATTCTAAAAACATTTTAGAATTTTTTTTATTTTAGCGTACACTGCTGTGAAATCATATAAGATTCAACATCCACTGCACGTAGGCTTGACTATATTTTTAATCGATTTATGATCAATTATAATTGTTATTTCGATGTACGCATTCAGTTTAACTCGAATACTGATGTTTATCATATTTTAGTGGCTCCTTTTACCAAAGATACAAACAGTAAACCAGATGAAAAACTTACAATAATAATATTTACAGAAACAAAAAAATTGTTTTTACATAAGAATTCGAAGCAAATATGCAGTTATACATTCAAATATTTAAAAAACCCATCACAACAACAAACACAAGCATTGAAAGAGTTAATGCATTAAAAAAAAACCTGAAATCATTCATGGCCGGAAAGGTCATGCTTGCAGACTTAAGCTTGCAAAGTTCAATAGACCCTAAGGGCGAATTTCTCGATAGGAGTCTTAGTAAGCCTTTGGCTTAAGGTGGCCTTGAGGCTACTAAGCCTAGCCCGCTCTCGAAGCACGAGTCTTAACAGTAGCCGGATTTCTTGAACGCAAATTCAACCTGGTCTTTGTGGCCTTGCCGGCTTAACGCTTGACAACCTCGTCCCTTTCTACCAGCGACTTAATTGTATAGGCAGTTGGAGGTAGATGTGCATAAGCTGTTGTCCTTCACGGTTTACCGTACTAACATGGTTACCAGCGCAAAGACTAGCCTAGACCGGCGGTCTTGTGCTTGGGCTTACACCATTGTACACAACTTGATGCAAGAGTAGTTTTTTTTTCTGTTTTTGTGTCTTTTATGTATTATTTTATTTCCACTTATTATGAGTCCTGCTTGCATGAATGATACTTCTATACTTTTTACTCGACTCATTAATTTTTTTTTTTGCATTTCAAAAGGGTCAAACTGCAAGCCTACAGAAAAGGAAACGTCGATTCCCTAAAAGTAGGCCTAAAGCAAAAATTGTTTCACACTTCAAACAATTCGTACGCATGTTTGTCAAAAGTAAAACATTAAGGGGTATAATCCACGCGTCTAGTACGCACTCGTTTCTAACTGAAATTTCTGTGAAATCTTGTCCGCGCAGTTCTTGCCGCCACGCGCGCGTCAAACTAAAAACTGCGTGGAGTGTGCGCCAGGCGCTGGTAAGAAGTTCAGCTACGCGAGAGTACCATGCATGTTTTTATCGCCATTTACCGGTACCAGTGATTTTTGTAAAAGAAAGAAAGATAAACAAAGAAGGAAAGAAATAACTTAAGAAAGAAAGAAAGAAAGGAAAGTTCAGGAGTGAAAGAAAGAAAGAAAGAAAGAAAGAAAGAAAGAAAGAAAGAAAGAAAGAAAGAAAGAAAGAAAGAAAAAGAAAGAAAGAAAGAAAGAAAGAAAGAAAGAAAGAAAGAAAGAAAGAAAGAAAGAAAGAAAAAAGAAAGAAAGAAAGAAAACTAATAAAAGGAAGGAAGAAAGAAAAGAGAAGGAATAAAAGGAAGATAAAAAAGAAAGACAAAGTGAAATAACAGAAAATTTAAGAATAAAGGAAACTGAAAAAATAATGTAGGCCTAATCAATCAAATAAATAACAACGACAGAAAGAAGTGAGAAAGAATAACAAGAAGAAAGGAAAACAAAACAAAACAAAGACAGAAGAAGGAAAGGTAAGATAAAAGGAAGACAGAATAAAATAATGAGGGAAAATAAAGATAAAATAATAACCAAGATAACAAAATATATAGACCTAGGCCTAATTAGACTAGGGTGAGCCCATTTCAGAAATCCAAAAAATGTATTATTTCATGGAAAAGAAAATTATGATGTAATTAAATGGTATTAGCGTTACACATCTCGCATTTGGTTACCTATAAAGTGTAACTTCGTAATGTAATGTAACACAATTTAACTCAATGTTGGTAACGGTTGGGCAAGAGGAAATCAATAATACGTAAAAATAATATATAAGCTATAGGTATATATAATTATTATAAAACTAGGTCTATATTTTTTTCTTATGCATAGGCCCCTACTGTCCATTTAAACAGGCACAGTAGGCCTACGAAAAAATATATAAAAGGGGTGATGTCAAACGGCCTTTTTTATTTGTCTTATTAACTAGTAGGCCTATTATATAACTTATTTATTATAAAGTAGTTTCTTATTTTACTGATTATTAATATAATGAAATTATTTCAATAGTATTTTAAGGTAAAATTCTGTAATTTGAAATATATATCACATGAAGTCAATTTTATTTTTTTAATAAAATGTATATTTTCACATCTGACTTACTTCGCGTGCAACTGACTTTATAACTTAATCATGTAATGATAAAACGAGAATGATAAGTAGATCATTCAAACGTTTCAAGAACTGTTCCTTCCGGTATGTTAACGAAACGGCAAAAAAGAGGAAAGCATGGGAGCAATTTCATGTGGAAGGTCAAGGTTTTTGGACATGTCAAATATGTGGGGGGGGGGGGCATTTCTATTAATTTTTTGTTGACCGTTACAAGTTAGGTTCAAGCAGATCAGTAAGCCTTAAAACATTGCCTTTACTAAATCGGCAGCGCGATTTAAATTTGGTATACGAATACTTCAGAAAAGGATCCTTCCTCTCCTGAAGACGCTCACGATAGCAAGTTGACGTCGAAGATTGCGTCTTGCTTTAATTGCACCCCTTTAGCACCGTTGCTCCAAAAGAAAGTCCATCATTCAAAATGAGTAGGCGTTTATAGCAACAGCAGGTTTAACTGACTCGAATGAACACTAAAATAAAATGGTGAAATGTTCAACTAACAGCAGGTTTAACTGACTCGAATGAACACTAAAATAAAATGTTTTAATAAATAAAAAGTGTTTTAATAAATAAAATAAATAAAAGGTGATATATATATAATAATGTAATGTATTTTAATATATATTGGTTATTTTTTGATGTTTTAAGTTTGACCCTGAGAAAAATTGAAAAACAGTGTTTACACTGAGTTTTGTTACCCAGGCAAAAGAAGTATTAAATAAATAAATAAATAAATAAATAAATAAATAAATAAATAAATAAATAAATAAATAAATAAATAAATAAATAAATAAATAAATAAATAAATGTGAAATGTTCAACTAAATCGAACAATGATTATTACTTAGGGGTAGGGGCCTACTCTATGTTGATTGAAAGACAGCATCTGTTTTGGTTCAAAAATATGAAAGAAAAACCATGAAAACCTTGCATTACAATTTAGACCAAGGCTTACGACCTAAGACCTGCTCTGAGGCAGGGCCAAGAAAAGCCGCTGTAAGCCTGGCCTAACAGGCTTGCGTAGACTACGGCTACAGAAGACTGATTTCGAGAAATGCCAATTTTACCGAAGCCTGGGGGTAATCCTACAAGCCTGGCCCACAGGCTAACGAAGCCTCGAGGCTATGGTAGCCGTGTTTCGGGGAACGTGTTTTCAGTTAAGCCTGGTCTTACGACCTCTTAAGCCTTGAGGCTAGACTAGCCAACTGCTAAGCCACCCGTCGAGAAATTCGCCCTAAATGTCTTTTGAAGAGGAGAAATCATTTCTATCAACTTAATGAATCTTACCTCGAATAAGCTGCGCTATTATAAAATGAGCTGTCAATCCAAAATATCAATCCAAAAGCTGCTTGGAATAACGGTTGAATTCATACACGGCGTAAACTTGACAGAAATCGCGTATAGTTCCAAAAGTAATGAGTCAAATAACAAGAAACTTTGTCCTCAATCAGAATCTGATACTATTTTGTTAAAAGACGAGCAGTCAGAAATTTTGAGCCATATTAGGGACCGTTCACAAACACTTGTAAGGGGGCCTGATGAAAAAGGGGGGGCCCTGAAAATTTTTCGGATTTTTTGGGATTTCTGGGAAAATTGAGTTTATATGCTTTTCTATGGGGTTGACCGATAATTTTCATGTCAAAAAGGGGGGGGGGGGCCTGAAATTTTCGAGGTCTGTAAAGGGGGGGGGGGCCGAAAAATTTTCGCGATAAAATTTGTTTGCATCAGGCCCCCCTTACAAGTGTTTGTGAACGGTCCCTTTTGTTTACGCGGTGAACTAAAAACGGTACCTAAAACGATACGGTCAACGGTCAGAAATTAAGTTTGGGTGGTGCACTAACAACAGTACCTCGACGGTCAACGGTCAATTTAGCGTGAATGCGGATAGACAAGCATAATTAAAGTGGTATTCTTTACAAGGATAAAGCATCCAAATGATAAGCATAGCCCAAGAGAACGAACTTGAACTCCCCATATAGCTGAAATCCAATTAGCTGATTCATGTTTTTTTTCAGGAACTGAGGCTGAAACTGATCAAAACCACCTAGTACGTATTATATACAGTACCAGTTTCTCTGCTTGTATAAACCTACTTCAGTGGCGTAGCGTCAGGCACGTGCCCCCTGCAGAATAATGACATCGAATGATATTATTCATATATCAGTTATCGCCCATCACTATCTAAAATGGCGACTTACATGAGCTAGATTGTTTACCATGACTATCAGAATAAATCCTTAGCATCCTATATTATTAAAGCCTATCTGAGTGCGACTTACATGAGCTAGATTGTTTACCATGACTATCAGAATAAATCCTTAGCATCCTATATTATTAAAGCCTATCTGAGTATTCATCATGGTGTCAGTCGTAGAGGATATGTTTTGGAAACCGGTGGCAAGTAGATACCGTAAATACACGCAGTAACCAGTGAGTAACGTAGTGATAAAGTCAGCGTACGCACCACAGCATTTTAAGCTTACTTACCGTACCGATATCAGACGTTCTACACGCGTGTAATCCAAAAACATGGCAGAATTTCGCAAGCCAGACCCCTAAGCTTCGAAGGAATGTGGCAGAAAATTGGCGAATATTTGAACAGGATTATGATATATTCGTCATGGCCGCACATGGAGCGAAGTCCCAAAAGGAACAAGCTTACATATTACTTAATATTGCTGGCAAAGACGCAATAGAAAAAAGTAGGAGTTTCACGTATAAAGCAGCTGTTACAAACGATGAAGGTAACATTGTAACCCCTGCTGAGTCGAAAGAAGACCCAGTAATACTGAAAACAAAGTTCAGAGAGTTGTGTTCCCCACAAAAAAACGTCATTATGGAAAGACATAAGTTTAACTCAAGGTTTCAAAAACCTGGTGAAAGCTTTCAAAGCTTCGCGGCAGAACTCAGGACATTAGCTCAAACATGTGAGTTTGATAAACTCACCCCAGACGAGCTTATTAGAGACAGGATCGTGTGTGGTATAAATAATGATAGACTGAGAAGATCGATGTTGAAAGAACGTGATCTTACACTGGTGAAAGCAGTACAGTTGGGCCAGATTTCTGAAATGACTGATGCGCATTCCAAGACACTTACAGCCGCAGCAGCCGATTCGGATTCAACAAGCGCCGTACACTATATCAACAAGAAAAAACCACAGTCCGCAAATTACAGGAAATTTAAGCCTAAGGTGAATTCAAATCCCAGTCCTACCCCTCCTAGTACAAGCAAGCCATTAAGGGCGAGTTTCCCGACAGGAGTCTTATTAAGCCGTAGTCTTAAGGTGGCCTTGAGGCTACTAAGCCTAGCCCGCTCTCGAAGCCCGAGTCTTAACTCTAGCCGGATTTCTTCAACGCAAATTCAACCTAGTCTTAGTGGCCTGGCAGGCTTAACGCTTGACAACCTCGTCCCTTTCAACCAGCGACTTAATTGTATAGGCTGTTGCAGGTATAGCTGTACATAAGCTGTGGTCCTCACGGTTTACCGTACTAACAAGGTTGCCGTCTCATTATCGCAATGTTCCCGGCGCAAAGACTAGCCTGGACCCGCGGTCTTGTGCTTGGGCTTATACCGTACACAACTTGATGCAAGAATATTGTGTCTGTTTTTGTGTCTTTTATATATTATTTTATTTCCACTTGACCTTTTATGAGTCCAACTTGTATGAATGATAGGCCTACGTCTATATGCTTTATACTCGTAAGGTAAACCTGTTAAGCCTAATGGAAAGGAGCTGTGATTCCCCTAAAAAGGAAAGCAATCAACGTGCTATCTACTGCTGATATCAGTAGTCTTCTCAGATCTCACATGAAGTTACTGTTGGTACAATATTTATAATTATTTAAGTAGAAGATATAGCAATATTATATGCATCTTATCCGTAAATTCAGTTTTAATACTGCATGCATTATTCATGTTATTGTTTCGTGTCAAATATTTACTATATCTTTACCAATTTTGTCGTTCTTCTATTGTATTAAATTGATGTCCAACCTGGTATAATATAGGCACTCCAAAATAATATTGTAATAGGCCTACTTATAAAAATAACAAGTATCAAACTATTAAGGCTTGTATAGGGACAGGTGGTATCATATAGGTCTTCATGATGATGATGATGATGATGATGATGATGATGATGATGATGATGATGATGATGAAAGATTTAAAAAAAAATTATATTCGTTGTTAAAAATATCATCATTCATTTGGGGGTGGGGTGGGGGAAAGCGGGGGAAAACATAATAAATGAGGAGCAGGCATCGTTCATGCTGTTTGGGTTTGTAAGGGGTGGAGTGGGTCTGAGGAGTTATGGGATCTGCTTGGAATGTGTCCCCGGAAACACGTTGGCGTAGATTTCTTTTTGACATGGGGGGGGTGGGATTTTAAAAATGGCACAAATGCCATATTTAAGCTATTAAAGCTGGTGACATATAGGCCAATGGTACAAAAGTGGGATAATGTAATTTATTTAACCTTAAAAATTGAGTTTTTAAGGTTAAAATGACCAAATATGAGGTTAATTAATAACTCTCAGAAGTAAGCCTAGTTTACCAAGAGCTCCCCCGCTCCATCCCCACCCCCCTAGTTACGCGACTGCTTACTCATGTTAATTGAAAGACCGTCAAAATATGAAAGATACACTTTGCGTTACAATTTAAATAATTTGTAAATTGAAATAGACCAAGGCTTACGACCTAAGACCTGCTCTTAGGCAGGGCCAAGAAAAGCCGCTGTAAGCCTGGTCTAACAGGCTTGCGTAGACTACGGCTACAGAAGACTGATTTCGAGAAATGCAAATTTTACTAAAGCCTGGGGCTAATCCTACAAGCCTGGCCCACGGGCTACCGAAGACTCGAGGCTATGGTAGCCGTGCTTCGGGAAATACGTTTTCAGTTAAGCCTGGTCTTACGACCTCTTAAGCCTTGAGGCTAGACAAGCCAATTGCTAAGCCACCCGTCGAGAAATTCGCCCTAAGAGAATGCAAGAATTGTGGAGCCAGTCATCCGAACGGACAGTGCAAAGCAATGGGGCAAACCTGTCATTTCTGCAAGAAGCCGAATCACTTCAAGCATATGTGTCGCAGTCGCAGAAGACAGCAAGCAAGACCTGCACAACACGGTCAGCGAAGCGTGCATGAAATAGACGTGCAGGAGGAGGACATAGATTATACAGACTATGTGATAGACATGATAGGAAGTATAAATAGCCCTCAGCTATTTGATCAAGATTCTATTTACACCAATTTGCAAGTGAATGGTCACAGTGTCAACATCAAAGTTGATTCAGGAGCCAAGTGCAGTGTTATGCCAATGTCTCTTCTGCAGCAAATCGGTTAGGACCAACACCTCAACACGCAATACAAACCAGGTTTATTAGCGTATGGAGGTACCATCATACCAACTATTGGTGTTGCTAGACTTGAGTGTATCAGTGATGGAAAGAAATACAACACAGAATTCAAGATCGTAGCCGCATCAAGATCTTCAGTCGTACCACTACTGGGTTGCAGAGATTCATTGAATATGGGTTTAATCACATTGAACATGAACACGGTTCACATCATTGACACTCCGGTAGAAATTACTGAATACGCAGACTTATTTGATGATAAGTTGGGCGCACTACCAATCAAGTACAAGATGACCCTTGACCCAGCAGTACCTCCTGTGATACGACCCCCCAGAAAAGTACCAAAGCCAATGGAGGAGAAAGTGATTCAAGAGTTGAAACAAATGACAGCATTAGGTGTAATAGAGCCTGTCGAGGAAGCCACAGAGTGGGTTTCGTCATTAGTAGCAACAAAGAAGAAGGAGGACATAAGACTCTGTATAGACCCGCAAGATCTTAATCGAGCACTCAGGCGACCACATCATCCAATGAAAACGGTCGAGGAGATAACTATGAATTTAGCGGATGCTACAGTGTTCACAGTGCTAGATGCCAAAACTTCCTTTTGGCAGGTCCCTCTGGATGAAGAGTCATCCAAACTCACTTGCTTTAACTCTCCGCTAGGGAGATACAAGTATCTCAGAATGCCATACGGAATTAACAGTGGGTCGGAAGTCTTTCAACGGTCAATAGAAACATTGTTTGAAGGATACCCATGTTCAATCATTGTAGATGATTTGTTAGTTGCCGGAAAGGACTTAGAAGAGCATGATGCAAATCTAGAGAGAGTGTTGAAGAGAGCAAGAGAAGTCGGTTTGAAGTTGAACAAGGACAAATGCAAATTTAGGCAGTCAGAAGTCGGTTATGTTGGTCACCTCATAACAGATAAAGGGATCAAGCCCGATCCAGCGAAGGTATCCGCGATTAATGAAATTCCGATACCTGAAGGACCAGCAGACCTGCAACGATTTCTCGGCATGGTAAACTATGTGTCAAAGTTCATAGAAAACTTCAGTGAAGTATCAGCACCGCTAAGACAGTTGTTACACAAAGGTGTCCAATTCAGCTGGCAAAATGAACATCAACGAGCTTTTGATGAGCTTAAGCGTTTGATAAGTAGTCCTCCAGTACTCGCATTTTATGATGTCAACAAGCCATTGACACTCACCTGCGATGCTAGCCAGTTTGGACTTGGATGTGCATGTATGCAAGATGGCAGACCTATAGCCTTTGCGTCATGTACTATGACGGAGACAGAGCAACACTACGCGCAAATCGAGAAGGAGTTGTTAAGCATAACTTTCGCGTGTCGCAAGTTCCACCAATACATATATGGCAAGCACATCCGCATAGAAACGGATCACAAGCCCCTAGTGACAATTTTGAAAAAGCCAATATCAAAAGCACCATCACGCTTACAGAAGATGATGCTGCTGCTACAGAGGTATGATTTCGAGTTGTACTACAAGAAAGGAGCTGAACTCTATTTAGCTGACACACTTTCAAGAGCGCCCTCTACTAGAAAGGATGACATTAACTTTGAATATGAAGTCATGACGATTTCTAACTCCAGAGTGTCGGACAGTAGAAAAGAAGAGCTAATCAAAGAAACCGCTAAAGATCCAGCGATGCAGAAACTGATAGACACAGTGCATCGTGGATGGCCCAAGACACATTCAGCATGTGCACCAGAGATACGCAGCTACTTCCCATTCCGCGAAGAGATGGTAGTAGATAACGGTATAGTCATGAAAGGACAGAAAGCAGTAATTCCACAATCACTCCGCACAGAGTATGCTAAGATCTTACATCGTGGACACCAAGGCGCAGAAGCTACAAAGCGCAGAGCCCGCGATATAGTGTACTGGCCCGGAATGAACAGTGATTTAGAGAGACACGTAATTGAGTGTTCAATTTGCAACGCGCTAAAGAGCCACCAGCAGAAGGAGCCTTTAGTGCTTCATGACATTCCAGATCTTCCATGGACAATTGTCGGTACAGACATTTTTGAATGGAATAGTTTGCACTATCTAGTGGTAGTAGATTCCTATTCGGGATGGTATGAAATAAACAGCCTCGCAAATTTGACAGCGACAACAGTGATAACAAAGCTGAAACGTCACTTCGCAACGCATGGTACCCCGCAAATCGTCATAAGCGACAATGGTGGTCAGTTTTCGGGACACCAGTTCAAAGCGTTCGCTAAAGAATGGAACTTTACTCACATTACAAGCAGTCCCGAATACCCCCAGTCAAACGGTTTGTCTGAAAACGCAGTGAAACAAGCCAAGCTACTGTTAGAGAAAACCAAGAGAGAAGGTTCCGACATCTACATGAACTTGTTAAATGTCAGAAACATACCCAGAGACTCAGTTCTTGGATCTCCAGCTCAAAGACTTATGTCTAGATCCATTAGAACACCCATGTACACTAACAGCAAACTGCTAAAACCTGCTGTTATCCAACCAAAGACAGTAAGAAACCAACTTGACAAGAAGAGAAATCAGCAGAAAGCATCTTACGACAAGCATGTAAAAGTGCTGAAACCTCTACTTGTAAATCAGCCTGTGAGACTCCAGACAAAGAAAGGATTTGATCGCGCTGGTGTTGTCAAGCAAGTTGGTCCTCAACCAAGATCCTACATAATTTCAAGTGAAGGACATGAACTTAGGAGAAATAGAAAACATCTCCTACCAGTACCAGAATATGTACGTCAAGAGCCAAGAAATGACACACTTCCAGAGTTACAACTAGAACAACCAGTCAACAGTGCAGTGCAACCAGCAACAGTTCAACCTGGTCATCATAGACAGCCAGCACCACAGCAAGAACAAGAACAGCCTGTTCAGCACCCACCAGTGAAAACCAGAAGTGGACGAGTGGTGAAGCCTAACCCAAAGTACAATTCAGAAGTGTATGACCGTACATAGATGTTTTCACATTAGCCTTACTACCAAAACTTAGAGACAGAGACTCTCATTGAACTTCTAAAAAAGTCATATTTAAAAGTTTTGGCACTTGAAACAAGACAAATTGTCTAAAAAGACATTTAAAAGTTTTGGCACTTGAAACAAAACTAATTGTAAAAATGTTTGGCATTTGAAACCAAAATTGAAGTTCTAATTGATACATTACTACACTAATTTTGTTAAAGTTAGCAGATTGTGTATTGTTAGGTTTGCATGTTGTTTATTATTATGTCTGCAACATAATACTCATTGACACACATGATACCAATTACAACATTCGCGTGAGCGTGTGTGAAGTTCTACCTGTCAACCAGTCTGCAAGCAAGTCTAAACATAAAAAATGTAATTCTAGTGTAGATCTGTGTGAGTATATAATCACAACACTAATGGACTCAGAATAAGGTCCATGTACCACACAGTGAGAATCCAGGTAGTCTACCCTGTTCTCTAGAGTAGGTAAAAAATAATGTCAATAGTCGACAGTTCAGTATATTTCGGTCACCACATTTTGACAATTTTGGCATGGAAAATAATGTTTTCCTTTCTTTCCAAAAAGTTCTAAAAACAAAACAAAAAAGTAGACTGTCGAGGTTTGATATTGTTTCACAACTTTAAGAATGTTATTTTGTGAGTTCTATGAAGTTTACAGTTAAAAGTTTCACAAGTTTTAATCAGATGCTTTGGACAAAGTTCTAAAAGAAAGAGCAGAAACTTTGAAAAAGACTATAAGTGATAAAGGACACTTTAACTCATAAAGAATGACAAAAGGCAAGCAAAGCTTATTTCGGCACAGGAATATTTACAGTTTATTTGATATCACAATCAAGAAAAAATCTTGAGATGTCACATTTGACTTTTAGTGTGAAAGTTTCAGGCACTACTAAATTAGCAAGATTTGCTAATTCAATTTCATTTGAAATTACTGTGCAGTTTATCTTAAGAAGGGAGATGTAGAATAATGACATCGAATGATATTATTCATATATCAGTTATCGCCCATCACTATCTAAAATGGCGACTTACATGAGCTAGATTGTTTACCATGACTATCAGAATAAATCCTTAGCATCCTATATTATTAAAGCCTATCTGAGTATTCATCACCCCCCCATTCGATCTGAATTTTTAAAAATCCCATAGGTGCCCCCCAATGTGATGACCCACGCTACGCCACTGACCTGCTTGAAGCGTGAATTATTTGTGTGAGAAAGATTAGGCCAATCAAATTAAATAATCACCAACCACTAATCATGGAAGAAAGAGATACCAAGGAACCACAACGAACGCATTCACTTTGTCCACTCCTTTACCGACATTTAATTGACATTGTTATTCATGAGGATTTACTTTGATCAATACCCCGCGTTAAATAGGTGATTGGTATTGTACTCCATGTATTTGCATGTCTTCTGGAGCGTGTCTGAAGGATGATTTGAACTAATGACCTTCCGTGCAAGCACCCTATAGGATTTTCTCTGGTGACGTGATCATCGGTCATTGATGGCCTACATCTTTTTCTTCCATTTTGCCCAATTTTCCCGAACTTTGATGACTTTTTTCTCAGAGTTGGCAGTCTTTGGCACTGAAACGAGTTAGCTAGTTACGATTATACACATATAAACAGGTTTTATGTACCGGACTCAACCGGAACATTGTGCATTATTTAAGAACATTTTACATCTATTTTTCATCGAAAAAGTCACCAAAATCTTACCTTATTTGCTAAAGCTGAAAGCCGATTTTGACGACCTTTTCGATGTTTTAAAGGACATTTTCTACACAATACGATCAAGAAAACAGTTTGACTGTAGATCCCAAAACAAAGCTACTATACATGTTCAGAGCTTCAGTGAAATTCCAGAATCTTACTTCCGGGTAGCGTTTGTTTGTTCGTGGATGGGTTTGTTATAGTTTTTTTTTAGTAATAATTTCGCCAAGCAACGATCGCGGTAAATGGATCATACATAAAAGGAGGTACCATTGGTAGCTTTTCTTTTCATGCGTCAATAGATAAGCGGATTAAAACTTTGCCGATCGAAGTCGTTGTGGTTCCTTCTCATCTCTTTCTTCCATGCACTAATTGTAACAGAAACCAATAGAGGTTATCCACTTTACTCGTGCGTGACTTCTAACAAAAGGCACTGGTTCCCGTAGTATTCCTCATTCAAACTAATTCAATGCACGACCTCGGAGTTACCTGCATGACTTTGGCGGGCTATTTTGAAATAGTCATGGTTGCACATGCAGGTACTTCTTTTGAAAGTCCTAAACAAGGTATAGGAGTCGCTGGTAGGATATGCAGCTTATAGAACACGGATAACCTCTATTTATTCACCATTCATTTCAGAACATGTTTTAAGAACATATTAAAAGTCCCCAAAAGTCCAAGTAGTGGAACAGAGCCTAATTTGCATGAATCCAAAATGGCCGCTTATGCAGGGGTGAAAATTCAAATGTGATCAATTGCTGTTAAAAACCATACCAATGTCATGCTCTCATCATAAGGATTCAGAAAAAGTATACATTAGTTTGACCAGCCTCCGACATCCAGTTCTTGAGTTATATGCAAAAAGGTCAAAGGGTCAAATTTTGGGTTCCATAGTCGTTTGCAATGGAATTATGCCCTAAATTTAATCCAACTGGTCTCAAATTATTCCTTCGGCAAAAATAAATCAAAACGAGAAAGGTTGCATTGTTTTGGATGTTTTGTTACATAGGTAACATCACAAAATAGGACAAGGTCAACAGAGCTCAATGGAATTATATCTTCTTTGCCTTGTTACCAAGGTAACAAACCACCTGAGATATGGCAAACTTTTCTTTTTTAATATTTCTGCAAGTAGAGCAATATGAAACCATTTTGATCAAAATCATAGCATTGTTAATTTTTTCTGAATCCTTATGACGAAAGGAATACATTGGTATGGTTTTTAACAGTAATTGACCAAATGTGAATTTTCACCCTTGCATAAGCGGTCATTTTGGATTTATGCACATTAGGCATGGTTCCACTACTTAGACTTTTGGGGACTTTTTATATTTTCTTTAATATTAGTGATAGGCTGCATAAGGGTGTAGTTGCAAACAGCTTAGGGTACCAGCTTATTTGATGCAGCTTGTTGTTCTGAGTAATTTGACACCAATTTTATTGAAATCGGCCAAAAATTGAGACAGTGCCGGCCAAATAACGACACACAAGGGGGGGGGGCAGATTTGACCTTTAGTTTTTACTTTTAGGGGAATTTTATCACATTAAGTATTATGTAGTGCATTTTTGGTATATACTTACATAGTTTTAGGTCCAGGAAGGTCATTTATGCACTTTGTGTCAAATGAAACTTTTTAGTGTCCTTAAAATTAACGGTTTTGGTTAAAATTAGGCCGTGAGGGCGCTTTACCTTTTAGCGACCCCTTTCGCAACCATTTTTGATTTTTAAGTTGATCATACTAGAGATAATCATCAATCATCCATATTCTGAAATTTTCAGCCATTTATCACATTTGGTGTGGCCGTGGCGCTAATTTTTAATACAGGGCAGAGGATGATTTAAGGAAGCCCCATCATGCACTGTAAAAGTGTTATCACTAGAGTTTCAACTGCCACTTTACTTTTCAAATCCCATTGAACTCTGTGCAAAAGATGTTGTTTTAGAATTGCCCGTGTGTCGTTATTTCTTGGTCGATTTCAGATCTAAAGTGATGTATGCATGAAGGAAAATTCACACCTGCTGTAGATAACATAAAATGTGAAATCGACCAACCTTTAGAAGGTGTTTTTACTGTAAATATATCTGTCCAAATTCAAATTTAACCATGCACGTGTGTATGCAGTTGGCGGGCAGTGGTGTCATGTTCACTCACACAGCTGTGCTAACCGCAAGACTTGCTGGGAAGTGCTTAAATCATCCTCTGATACAGGGGTAACATGCCCATAGCAATATACAGGGGTCAACGAACTTTGTATCACATGTAAGTCAATGGAAGCGTCTCTACACATTTTCAAATGGGTACCACGCACAAGTGAAATAAGGTTGAGAGTTCAAATTTGGACAGATGCTGTTATTTATTAGTAACTTTGATTTGATAACAAGAAATTTTAAAATTTTAGTAGGGGGGATACGTAACAGCTATTAGGCTGAACAGCGCCCTCACATCCTAAATTGGCTCTTAAACTTGCATCAAAACATATGATTTGTGTAAAAATTGCATAAATATATCCAGGGGACCCAAAATCATGTTAATAATCATTAGAATCCAACAAACAGCAAAGAAAACGCCCATAATTGTCAAAATAGTGAAAAATAGGGGGGTCTCAAGAAATCCCCCTTATGCGTAGTTTTTTGGCCGGCACTGTCTCATTTTTCAACCGATTTTTTTTTAAAAGGTGTCAAAATGCTCAGGAAGATTAGCTGCTTCAATTCAGCTGGTACCCTAAGCTTTTTGAAACATCACCCTTTTTTGGGGCTGTACAGCCTATCACTATTAATATACTTTTTTGAAAAGAATGGTGATTAAATGGTTTTTGTTGCATCGCATCCTTCACATCCTTGATCTTCATCTTTTTATATCAAACGTTACACTTTAACAATTTCCTAATATTCACCATAACATCCTTGATCTTCGTGTTTTGATAAAACATCATTGACAAATCTCATCAGCCATATCCTTGATCATTTCATATGAAACGATTCACTTTAACAATTTCCTAATATTCACATTACATCCTTGATCTTCGAGTTTTGACATAACACCAATGACAAATCTCATCAGCCGTATCCTTGATCTTCATCTTTTATATGAAACGATTCATTTTAACAATTTTCAAATATTCACATTACATCATTCATGATCCTTGGTCTTCGAGTTTTCACAACAAATCAATGAAATATCACATCCTTGATCTTCATCTTTTATTTGAAACGATCAACTTTAACAATTTCCTAATATTCATATTACATCCTTGATCTTCGAGTTCTGATATCCTATGATCTTCATCTTTTTATATGAAACGATTCACTTTAACAATTTTCTCATATTCACAATACATCCTTCATGATCTTTGAGTTTTCACAACACATCAATGAAAAATTTCATCCGCCCCATCCTTGATCTTCATCCTTTATTTGAAACGATCCACTTTAACAATTTCCTAATTATTCACATTACATCCTTGATCTTCGAGTTTTCACAACACATCAATGACAAATCTCATCCGCCACATCCTTGATCTTTTTATATGAAACGTTTCACTTTAATAATTTCCTAATTTTCATATTACATTCTTGATCTTCGAGT
Organism: Amphiura filiformis; assembly: GCF_039555335.1. Classification (NCBI taxonomy): domain Eukaryota; kingdom Metazoa; phylum Echinodermata; class Ophiuroidea; order Amphilepidida; family Amphiuridae; genus Amphiura; species Amphiura filiformis. The sequence goes on from NC_092639.1 coordinate 20,315,761, forward strand.
TCTGATAGAACATCAATAACAAATCTCATCCGCTACATCCTTGATCTTTACATTTTTATATGAAACGATTCACTTTAGCAATTTCCTAATATTTGCATTACATCCTTGATCTTCGAGATTTGACAGAACATCAATGACAAATCTCATCAGCCACATCCTTGACTTCATCTTTTTATATGAAGCGACTCACTTTAACAATTTCCTAATATTTACATTACATCCTTCATGATCCTTGATCTTCGAGTTTTCACAACACATCAATGAAACATCTCATCCGCCCTATCCTTGATCTTCATGTTTTATTTGATACGATCCACTTTAACAATTTCCTAATATTCAAATTACATCCTTGATCTTCGCATTTTGATAGAACATCAATAACAAATCTCATCCGCCACATCTTTGATCTTTTTATATGAAACGATTCACTTTAACAATTTCATAATTTTCACATTACATCCTTGATCTTCAAGTTTTCACAACACATCAATGAAAAATTTCATCCGCCACATCCTTGATCTTTATCTTTTATTTGAAACGATCGACTTTAACAATTTCCTAATATTCACATTACATCCTTGATCTTCGAGTTTTGATAGAACATCAATGACAAATCTCATCCGCCACATCCTTGATCTTCTTCTTTTTATATAAAACGATTCACTTTTTCCTAATATTTACATTACGTCCTTGATCTTCGCGTTTTGGCAGAATATCAATGACAAATCTCATCAGCCTTATCCTTGATCTTCATCTTTTTATATGAAACGATTCATAGTTTCATTATCATTGAGGTATAGGACTTTTTATTTTTTCAGAGGAGAGCAGGTAGGGCAACTACTTGATTATATTTCTACATGTTCATACTACATACTCTGAAAATTTTAGAAAATTCGCACGAGTCCGTTTTTTTTAAATCACATTTTTGTTCCTAAAATGGGGGTTATAGCGCCCTCAACGGGCACTCTCTCCATAGGGCTACATGTTAAGACCAGTTATAGACAAATGGCCCTAAAATAAAACGGACTCGTGCGAATTTCCTCAAATTTTGCATATGATGTAGATTTAACATCTGGAATGTAATGCAATTGATGTCGTTGCTGCTCTTCTAAATTCATTTTTAAAATGTCCGCCCCAGACCAAGGTGTTCACTTTAACAATTTTCTCATATTCACATTACATCATTCATGATCCTTGATCTTCGAGTTTTCACAACACATCAATGAAAAATCTCATCCGCCCATTCTTGATCTTCATCCTTTATTTGAAACGATCCACTTAATAACCATTTCCTAATTATTCAAATTACATCCTTGATCTTCGAGTTTTGATAGAACATGAATAACAAGTCTCACCCGACACATTCATGATCTTGATTATTTTATATGAAACGATTCACTTTAACAATTTCCTAATATTTAATCTTGATCTTGGAGTTTTGATAGAAGATCAATGACAAATCTCATCAGCCATATCCTTGATCTTCATCTTTTTATATGAAACGATTCACTTTAACAATTTTCTAATATTCACATTATATCCTTCATGATCCTTGATCTTCGAGTTTTCACAACACATCAATGAAAAGAAAAATCTCATCCGCCCCATCCTTGATCTTCATCTTTTATTTGAAACGATTCACGTTAACAATTTCTTAATATTCAAATTACATCCTTGATCTTCGAAGTTTGATAGAACATCAATAACAAATCTCATCCGCCACATCCTTGATCTTCATATTTTTATGAAGATACCATTCACTTTAACAATTTCCTAATATTTGCATTACATACTTGATCTTCGAGTTTTGACAGAACATCAATGACAAATCTCATCAGCCACATCCTTGATCTTCATCTTTTTATATGAAACAATTCACTTTAACAATTTTCTCATACTCACATTACATCCTTCATGATCCTTGATCTTCGACTTTTCACAACACATCAATAAAAAATCTCATCCGCCCATTCTTGATCTTCATGCTTTATTTGAAACGATCCACATTCATTTTAACAATTTCCTAATATTTAAATTACATCCTATATCTTCGAGTTTTGATAGAACATTAATGTCAAATCTCATCCGACACATCCTTGATCTTCCAGTTTTCACAACACATCAATGAAAAACCTCATCCGGCCATCCTTGATCTTCATCCTTTATTTGAAACAATCCACTTTAACCATTTCCTAATTATTCAAATTACATCCTTGATCTTCGAGTTTTGATAGAACATGAATAACAAGTCTCACCCGACACATTCATGATCTTGATTATTTTATATGAAACGATTCGCTTTAACAAATCCTAATATTTAAATTACATCCTTGATCTTAGAGTTTTGACAGAACATCAATGACAAATCTCATCAGCCATATCCTTTATCTTCATCTTTTTATATGAAACTATTCAATTTCCTAATATTAACATTACATCCTTGATCTTCGAAGTTTGATAGAACATCAAGGACAAATCTCATCTGCCATATCCTTGATCTTCGTTTTTTACATGAAACGATTCACTTTAACAATTTCCTAATATTTACATTACATCCTTGATCTTCGGGTTTTGATAGAACATCAATGACAAATCTCATCCGCCACATCCTTGATCTTCGTTTTTTTTATATAAAACGATTCACTTTAACAATTTCCTAATATTTACATTACGTCCTTGATCTTCGAGTTTGGACAGAATATCAATGACAAATCTCATCAGCCTTATCCTTGATCTTCATCTTTTTATATGAAACGATTCACGTTAACAATTTTCTCATATTCACATTGTGATGTCCACTGGTATATCATAGGATTGATTGAGGCATTGAGCATCCAGCATCAATAACCCCCTGCCAGCTACTAGTAATTGGGAGACAGGCTTAATTGCCTACAGACTGAAAATACAGGGAGATCAAAATGGCTGCCTACCTGAGCAACACGGATGGCACATGCAAATGCATGGGCTGAGATAGTTGCAGATTTTTATATCTAACATTTGCAATGTAAATGCAAGGGATTCACCCCGGGGATTCACCAGAAAGACTTAGCAGTTATTCAAGAACCTAGTGGAGGTAAAGTTATATGTTGGTATGAAACCATTCCAAGGAACTGTTAAGCTTAAGCTAGCTGTGCTGTGTTATTTGATTCTGTCATGACATGACTTTGAGTAGTGTACACGAAAACGCGAACTGCGAACATGCATTAACTGGCTACAGAGTACAGACTAGTCTTCATGGAAACTCCCAACTACAGAACAATACATGATATGGATAACAAATGACTCTAGATCATCTCATGCCACAATGATGGCACTGCCAATGATAACATATTAATATTCTTACTCTATGCTAGTATGCTATACATTATATGATTGTGTATGTGTATTATAACTTGTGAAGCAGGGTAACATGGTTAAAGCCCCACCTGATGATGTAATTAACCCCAAAATAAATGTTACTAGTGTTTTATTGTTCTGAAATAGTAAAAACAGTGTACTGTGTTTACTTTGTGTGAACCTGGTAGTAAAGGGTATTCTGTCCCTAGGCCATCAGTAAGGTTGGTATATACGTTGGTCATAACAGAATTGGGGGCTCACGTCCGGGAATGAATTAAGTAATTTGGAGCCCTACCAGAAACAGGGGCTCGTGTTCTGAGATATTGAATTAAAAATTACAGTACACTGTACGTAAAGAAAGAAATACACTGTAAAATTTGGGTTTAATCAGTATCATCATCATGTCGTTTAAACCAGAAGAATTCATTGAGGATGTAACATGGGAAACGTTTGACAAGTTACGTAGACCTGAGTTAGTGTCATTAGGCCAATATTATGAGTTGGATATGAAACAGCCAATGAGAAAGCAAGTAATTAAAAATGATCTCATAGATGTATTGGTTGGTAAGAATATTCTTGATGAAAAATATTTGGATAAGAAAATGGAAGTCCAAATTCATGTTGGGGTGGATGTTGTAAAACTGAAACAACATGAAATTGAAATGCAGAAATTGAAAACTGCAGCACAAGAAAACGTGGCAAAGTTAAAAATGGAGGAAGAAATTGAAATGCAGAAATTGAAAACTGCAGCACAAGAAAACATGGCAAAGTTAAAAATGGAGAAAGAATTCAGGATGAAACAATTAGAAATGAAATGGTCACTCGAGCATGAGAAATTGAAACAAGAATTAGTATTCAAAGAGAGTACATTTGATGTCACAGAACATATCGAGTTGGTACCAAAATTCAATGAATGCGAAGTAGACAAATATTTCATACATTTCGAGGAAATTGCCAACAGTTTCTCCTGGCCAAAAGACCAATGGTGCATATTACTTCAGAGTGTTTTGGTGGGTAAAGCTTATGAGGTATTTTACTGTTTACCTGATGCAGATTACCTTACGTTAAAGCAGGCCATCCTGAATAAGTATGCACTCACCTCACAGTACAAAACAAGATTGGCAAAGCCATTTTCACACTCAAATTCCTATGAGGAATTAAGTAGAAGCACACAACATGGAGAAAAAGTTTGGTCATCTGAGGTTCATGATACAAAAAGTACAAAAGTTCCCAGTGACCCTAGTAAACAAAAGGTTATCAATGAAAGTAAGCCTAAATCAGGGCCTTCTTGCTATTACTGCCATAAGAAAGGACACCTGATGTCCCAATGTTGGAAACTTCATGAGAAACCAAATTGTCCATCTCCTGTAATGTGTGTAGACCCTGTGCATATTAATGAGAATCTCCCCAATGAAAACCAAAAAGTCCTACAAAAGGAATCTGACTCAATAGAAGTTAGTGAAATATGTGAACCTTTGGTGAGTGAGGGAATTTGTGTATCGTTATCAAATGACAAATCAGATTCAAAGCCCATAGAAATAATGAAGGATACAGCTTGTGGCAAGAGTGCAAATTTGGAAAGCACCTTGTCATTTTCAGAGATATCTTCCACTGGAGAGGATGTGCTGGTCCCTGTTATTGGGATGGATACTGTTAGTAATCCCCCTCACATAATTGAATTACAGACTGACTTGGTGTCAAAAACATGTAATGTGGGAGTACAAAATGAACTGCCCATAGATGCTGTGAACATACTCTTGGATAATGATTTTACTGAGGAAAAAGTACTACCTGATAAAGTGCCTGATCACATACATGTAGTTACTAAACCAGTGATTGAAACTGATAGGGATGGAGAGAATTGTGTTTTCCCATCAGGTTTTGTTCCCAGATCCATGAGTTGTCAAGCAAACACAGAAATTATGGAGCCCTTACAGAGTGCTCAAGAAAAACATGAAAGTCAGAAAAAGGAAAATGACTTAGTCCCAGACCTAGAGGACACTTTTCTTTCTGAAATACATGTATATGATCAGGATGAACAATCAAGTCCTATTGTTATGGGGAAATCAGATCCCAATGTATTCAATGTAAATACAAAATCTGAGAAACATAGGGACTGTGAACAGTACCCTAGTGACCATGAAAAACTGGTTAGTGAACAAGAGAAGGACCCAAAACTAGTAAACATAGGTCAAAGATCAATGACAGAGGATACAAATGAGGTCCCTGTATGTTTGTACAAAGTAAATGAGGTTCTTGTGAGGAGATACAGACCTCCAGATACAAAAGTTGACCAAGAATGGAGAGTCTATAATCAAGTAGTGGTGGATAATACATGTAATGTAGTCATAAGTCTGACACATGAAAATCTCAAACAGAGTCAAGACAAAATGAGAACATGGTATGACAAGGAAGCTGAGAACAGAGTATTTAAGCCAGGTGAAAAGGTCCTGACAACTACAACTGACTTGACATACCATGATCTTGATGTACATGCAGGTGGTTTTGCACCCATAAAACAGTATCCCTACATGGTAAATCCACTCAAACAAGAGTATACCCTAGATGTCAAGCATGTTAATGAAAGACAATGAGGTAACTGGCACCCTACCAAGGGCAGTTTAAATTGAACATACATGTATGAAACATTGTGTGAAACAAGAATTTCCTTTAAAAAGGAACACTGTGTACTTTTGAGTAAATCACATGTATTGAACATGTTCAAAGCTGAGTTTTCATGGCATTCAAATTTTACTTTTAAGTGTGCTATATAAAACTTTGAGTTTTGTTATCAAACAAAAATTGCTTTTAAAAAGAAAAGCAGTGACATGATCATGAACCAATGTCAACATTTTATATTTTGTGATAGTGTTATACAGTCAAGGTGTTTTTTCACAAAAGTTCAGGTATAAGAACCATAGTGATTTAACTAAGTAATCAGTTATGTAGTAAAACACTTAAAGGAAGTGTGAAGTTTTCATTACATGTAAACTTCTCTTTTAAGGGGGGAGGTGTGATGTCCACTGGTATATCATAGGATTGATTGAGGCATTGAGCATCCAGCATCAATAACCCCCTGCCAGCTACTAGTAATTGGGAGACAGGCTTAATTGCCTACAGACTGAAAATACAGGGAGATCAAAATGGCTGCCTACCTGAGCAACACGGATGGCACATGCAAATGCATGGGCTGAGATAGTTGCAGATTTTTATATCTAACATTTGCAATGTAAATGCAAGGGATTCACCAGAAAGACTTAGCAGTTATTCAAGAACCTAGTGGAGGTAAAGTTATATGTTGGTATGAAACCATTCCAAGGAACTGTTAAGCTTAAGCTAGCTGTGCTGTGTTATTTGATTCTGTCATGACATGACTTTGAGTAGTGTACACGAAAACGCGAACTGCGAACATGCATTAACTGGCTACAGAGTACAGACTAGTCTTCATGGAAACTCCCAACTACAGAACAAGACATGATATGGATAACAAATGACTCTAGATCATCTCATGCCACAATGATGGCACTGCCAATGATAACATATTAATATTCTTACTCTATGCTAGTATGCTATACATTATATGATTGTGTATGTGTATTATAACTTGTGAAGCAGGGTAACATGGTTAAAGCCCCACCTGATGATGTAATTAACCCCAAAATAAATGTTACTAGTGTTTTATTGTTCTGAAATAGTAAAAACAGTGTACTGTGTTTACTTTGTGTGAACCTGGTAGTAACGGGTATTCTGTCCCTAGGCCATCAGTAAGGTTGGTATATACGTTGGTCATAACAACATTACATCCTTCATGATCCTTGATCTTCGAGTTTTCACAACACATCAATGAAAAATCTCATCCGACCATTCTTGATCTTCATCCTTTATTTGAAAACATCCACGATTCCTAATTATTCAAATTACATCCTTGATCTTCGAGTTTTGATAGAACATGAACATTAAACAACAAGTCTCACCCGACACATTCATGATCTTGATTATTTTATATGAAACGATTCACTTTAACAATTTTCTAATATTTAAATTACATCCTTGATCTTGGTTTTGACAGAACATCAATGACAAATCTCATCAGTCTTATCCTTGATCTTCATCTTTTTATATGAAACGATTCACTTTAACAATTTTCTAATATTCACATTACATCCTTCATGATCCTTGATCTTCGAGTTTTCACAACACATCAATGAAAAGAAAAATCTCATCCGCCCCATCCTTGATCTTCATCTTTTATTTGAAACGATTCACTCTACCAAATTCCTAATATTTACATTACATCCTTGATCTTCGAATTTTGACAGAACATCAATGACAAATCTCATCCGCCACATCCTTGATCTTCATCTTTTTATATGAAAAGATTCACTTTAACAATTTCCTAATATTCACATTACATTCTTGCTCTCCGAGTTTTGATCTTCGAATTTTGACAGAACATCAATGACAAATCTCATCCGCCACATTCTTGATCTTCATCTTTTTATATGAAAAGATTCACTTTAACAATTTCCTAATATTCACATTACATCCTTGCTCTCCCGAGTTTTGATAGAACATCAACAACAAATCTCATCCGCCATATCCTTGATCTTCATCTTTTTATGTAAAATGATTCACTTTAACAATTTCCTAATATTCACATTACATCTTTGATCTTCGAGCTTTTACAGGACATCAATGACAAATCTCATCCTTGATCTCCATCTTTTTATATGAAGATTCACTTTAGCAATTTCCTAATATTCACATTACATCCTTGATCTTCGAGTTTTCATAGAACATCAATGACAAATCTCATCGGCCACATCCTTGATCTTCATCTTTTTATTTGACGCGATTCATTTTAGCAATTTCTAATATTCACATTACATCCTTGATCTTCGAATTTTCATAGAACATCAATGACAAATCTCATTCGCCACATCCTTGATCTTCATCTTTTTATATGAAACGATTCACTTTAATAAATTTCTAATATTCAGATTACATCCTTGATCTTCGAGTTTTCATAGAACATCAATGACAAATCTCATCGGCCACATCCTTGATCTTCATCTTTTTATTTGACACGATTCATTTGAGCAATTTCTAATATTCACATTACATCCTTGATCTTCGAATTTTCATAGAACATCAATGACAAATCTCATTCGCCACATCCTTGATCTTCACCTTTTTATATGAAACGATTCACTCTACCAATTTCCTAATATTCACATTACATCCTTGATCTTCGAATTTTGACAGAACATCAATGAGAAACCTCATCCGGTACATCCCTGATCTTCATATTTTTATATGAAAATATTCACTTTAACAATTTCCAAATGCTTACATTACATCCTTGATCTTCGAGTTTTGATACAACATCAATGACAAATCTCATCAGCTACATCCTTGATCTTCATCTTTTTATTTGACGCGATTCATTTTAGCAATTTCTAATATTCACATTACATCCTTGATCTTCGAATTTTCATAGAACATCAATGACAAATCTCATTCGCCACATCCTTGATTTTCATCTTTTATGTGAAATGATTCACTTTAACAATTTCTAATATTCACATTACATCCTTGATCTTCGAGTTTTCATAGAACATCAATGACAAATCTCATTCGCCACATCCTTGATCTTCATCTTTTTATTTGAAACGATTCACTTAAGCAATTTCTAATATTCACATTGCATCCTTGATCTTCGAGTTTTCATAGAACATTAATGACAAATCTCATTCGCCACATCCTTGATTTTCATCTTTTTATGTGAAATGATTCACTTTAACAATTTCTAATATTCACATTACATTCTTGATCTTCGAGTTTTCATAGAACATCAATAACAAATCTCATTCGCCACATCCTTGGACTTCGTCTTTTTATTTGAAACGATTCACTTCAGCAATTTCTAATATTCACATTACATCCTTGATCTTCGAGTTTTCATAGAACATCAATGACAAATCTCATTCGCCACATCCTTGATCTTCATCTGTTTATATGAAACGATTCACTTTAACAATTTTCTAATATTCAGATTACATCCTTGATCTTCGAGTTTTGATAAAACATCAATGATAAATCTCATCCGCTACATCCTTGATCTTCATATTTTTATATGAAAAGATTCACTTTAACAATTTCCTAATATTCACATTACATCCTTGTTCTTCGAGTTTTGATAAAACATCAATGACAACTCTCATCCGCCCGCCAAATCCTTGATCTTCATCTTTTTATGTGACATGATTCACTTTAACAATTTCCTAATATTCACATTACATCTTTGATCTTCGAACTTTTACAGGACATCAATGACAAATCTCATCTTTGATCTCCATCTTTTTATATGAAGATTCACTTTAGCAATTTCCTAATATTCACATTACATCCTTGATCTTCGAGTTTTGATACAACATCAATGACAAATCTCATCGGCCACATCCTTGATCTTCATCTGTTTATACGAAACGATTCACTCTACCAATTTTCTAATATTCACATTACATCCTTGATCTTCGAATTTTGACAGAACATCAATGACAAATCTCATCCGCCACATCCTTGATCTTCATCTTTTCATTCACATTACATCCTTGATCTTCGAGTTTTGATACAACATCAATGACAAATCTGATCGGCCACATCCTTGATCTTCATCTGTTTATATGAAACAATTCACTCTAACAATTTCCTAATATTCATATTACATCCTTGATCTTCGAATTTTGACAGAACATCAATGAGAAATCTCATCCGCCACATCCTTGATTTTTATCTTTTTATATGAAAAAATTCACTTCAACAATTTTCCAATATTTAGATTACATCCTTGATCTTCAAGTTTTGATAAAAATCAATGATAAATCTCATCCGGTACATCCCTGATCTTCATCTTTTTATATGAAAAGATTCACTTTAACAATTTCCAAATGCTTACATTACATCCTTGATCTTCGAGTTTTCATACAACATCAATGACAAATCTCATCAGCTACATCCTTGATCTTCATCTTTTTATTTGACACGATTCATTTTAGCAATTTCTAATATTCACATTACATCCTTGATCTTCGAATTTTCATAGAACATCAATGACAAATCTCATTCGCCACATCCTTGATTTTCATCTTTTTATGTGAAATGATTCACTTTAACAATTTCTAATATTCACATTACATCCTTGATCTTCGCGTTTTCATAGAACATCAATGACAAATCTCATTCGCCACATCCTTGATTTTCATCTTTTTATATGAAACGATTCACTCTACCAATTTACTAATATTCACATTACATCCTTTATCTTCGAATTTTGACAGAACATCAATGAAAAATCTCATCCGCCACATCCTTGATCTTCATCTTTTTATATGAAAAGATTCACTTTAACAATTTCTAAATGCTTACATTACATCCTTGATCTTCGAGTTTTGATACAACATCAATGACAAATCTCATCAGCTACATCCTTGATCTTCATCTTTTATTTGACACGATTCATTTTAGCAATTTCTAATATTCACATTACATCCTTGATCTTCGAATTTTCATAGAACATCAATGACAAATCTCATTCGCCACATCCTTGATCTTCATCTTTTTATTTGAAACGATTCACTTAAGCAATTTCTAATATTCACATTGCATCCTTGATCTTCGAGTTTTCATAGAACATCAATGACAAATCTCATTCGCCACATCCTTGATTTTCATCTTTTTATGTGAAATGATTCACTTCAACAATTTCTAATATTCACATTACATCCTTGATCTTCGAGTTTTCATAGAACATCAATGACAAATCTCATTCGCCACATCCTTGATCTTCATCTTTTTATTTGAAACGATTCACTTAAGCAATTTCTAATATTCACTTTACATCCTTGATCTTCGAATTTTCATAGAACATCAATGACAAATCTCATTCGCCACATCCTTGATTTTCATCTTTTTATGTGAAATGATTCACTTTAACAATTTCTAATATTCACATTACATCCTTGATCTTCGAGTTTTCATAGAACATCAATGACAAATCTCATTCGCCACATCCTTGATTTTCATCTTTTTATGTGAAATGATTCACTTTAACAATTTCCTAATATTCACATTACATCCTTGTTCTTCGAGTTTTGATAAAACATCAATGACAACTCATCCGCCCGCCAAATCCTTGATCTTCATCTTTTTATGTGAAATGATTCACTTTAACAATTTCCTAATATTCACATTACATCTTTGATCTTCGAACTTTTACAGGACATCAATGACAAATCTCATTTTTGATCTCCATCTTTTTATATGAAGATTCACTTTAGCAATTTCCTAATATTCACATTACATCCTTGATCTTCGAGTTTTGATACAACATCAATGACAAATCTCATCGGCCACATCCTTGATTTTCATCTGTTTATACGAAACGATTCACTCTACCAATTTTCGAATATTCACATTACATCCTTGATCTTCGAATTTTGACAGAACATCAATGACAAATCTCATCCGCCACATCCTTGATCTTCATCTTTTCATTCACATTACATCCTTGATCTTCGAGTTTTGATACAACATCAATGACAAATCTCATCGTCCACATCCTTGACCCGGGGGTCACTCCCATTGTGGCCTGTACACCATCCGCGATAATGAAAACGCGTAAAAGGGTCGTTTTTGTGGAAGGCACGATACGCGCGTATCGCGTTTAGGGTGTCAAAAACATGAAAAATTGGAAAAAAGAGTAGCAAAATTGCAATTTCTAAATACGCGGAAATGAAATTTAGGGTATGGAATTTGATGTTAGGTATGAAATCCTTGTTTAGGGTGTCGTTTTAGCCAAGGGTTAAAAATCCTTGTTTAGGGTGCTTTTCAAAAGTTGATTATCGCGGATGGTGTACAGGCCACAATGGGAGTGACCCCCCCGGGATCCTTGATCTTCATCTGTTTATATGAAACGAGTCACTCTACCAATTTCCTAATATTCATATTACATCCTTGATCTTCGAATTTAGACAGAACATCAATGAGAAATCTCATCCGCCACATCCTTGATTTTCATCAAAAAAAAAAAAAAAATTCACTTTAACAATTTTCCAATATTTAGATTACATTCTTGATCTTTAAGTTTTGATAAAAATCAATGATAAATCTCATCCGGTACATCCCTGATCTTCATATTTTTATATGAAAAGATCCACTTTAACAATTTCCAAATACTTACATTACATCCTTGACCTTCGAGTTTTGATAGATCATCAATGACAAATCTCATCCGCCACATCCTTGATCTTCATCTTTTTATGTAAAATGATTCACTTTAACAATTTCCTAATATTCACATTACATCTTTGATCTTCGAGTTTTATAGAACATCAATGACAACTCTCATCCGCCACATCCTTGAAACGATTCACTCTACCAATTTACTAATATTCACATTACATCCTTGATCTTCGAATTTTGACAGAACATCAATGAAAAATCTCATCCGCCACATCCTTGATCTTCATCTTTTTATATGAAGATTCACTTTAACAATTTCCAAATGCTTACATTACATCCTTGATCTTCGAGTTTTGATACAACATCAATGACAAATCTCATCAGCTACATCCTTGATCTTCATCGTTTTATTTGACACGATTCATTTTAGCAATTTCTAATATTCACATTACATCCTTGATCTTCGAATTTTCATAGAACATCAATGACAAATCTCATTCGCCACATCCTTGATTTTCATCTTTTTATGTGAAATGATTCACTTTAACAATTTCTAATATTCACATTACATCCTTGATCTTCGAGTTTTCATAGAACATCAATGACAAATCTCATTCGCCACATCCTTGATCTTCATCTTTTTATATGAAACGATTCACTTTAACAATTTCCTAATATTCACATTACATCTTTGATCTTCGAGTTTTTATAGAACATCAATGACAAATCTCATCCTTGCATCTGTTTATATGAAACGATTCATTCTACCAATTTACTAATATTCACATTACATCCTTGATCTTCGAATTTTGACAGAACATCAATGAAAAATTTCATCCGCCACATCCTTGATCTTCATCTTTTTATATGAAGATTCACTTTAACAATTTCCAAATGCTTACATTACATCCTTGATCTTCGAGTTTTGATACATCAATGACAAATCTCATCAGCTACATCCTTGATCTTCATCGTTTTATTTGACACGATTCATTTTAGCAATTTCTAATATTCACATTACATCCTTGATCTTCGAATTTTCATAGAACATCAATGACAAATCTCATTCGCCACATACTTGATCTTCATCTTTTTATGTGAAATGATTCACTTTAACAATTTCTAATATTCACATTACATCCTTGATCTTCGAGTTTTCATAGAACATCAATGACAAATCTCATTCGCCACATCCTTGATCTTCATCTTTTTATTTGAAACGATTCACTTAGCAATTTCTAATATTCACATTGCATCCTTGATCTTCGAGTTTTCATAGAACATCAATGACAAATCTCATTCGCCACATCCTTGATTTTCATCTTTTTATGTGAAATGATTCACTTTAACAATTTCTAATATTCACATTACATCCTTGATCTTCGAGTTTTCATAGAACATCAATGACAAATCTCATTCGCCACATCCTTGATTTTCATCTTTTTATGTGAAATGATTCACTTTAACAATTTCTAATATTCACATTACATCCTTGATCTTCGAGTTTTCATAGAACATCAATGACAAATCTCATTCGCCACATCCTTGATCTATATCTTTTTATGTGAAATGATTCACTTTAACAATTTCTAATATTCACATTGCATCCTTGATCTTCGAGTTTTCATAGAACATCAATGACAAATCTCATTCGCCACATCCTTGATTTTCATCTTTTTATGTGAAATGATTCACTTTAACAATTTCTAATATTCACTTAACATCCTTGATCTTCGAATTTTCATAGAACATCAATGACAAATCTCATTCGCCACATCCTTGATTTTCATCTTTTTATGTGAAATGATTCACTTTAACAATTTCTAATATTCACATTACATCCTTGATCTTCGAATTTTTATAGAACATCAATGACAAATCTCATTCGCCACATCCTTGATTTTCATCTTTTTATGTGAAATGATTCACTTTAACAATTTCAAATATTCACATTACATCCTTGATCTTCGAGTTTTCATAGAACATCAATGACAAATCTCATTCGCCACATCCTTGATCTTCATCTTTTTATATGAATAGATTCACTTTAACAATTTTCTAATATTCAGATTACATCCTTGATCTTCGAGTTTTGATAAAACATCAATGATAAATCTCATCCGCTACATCCTTGATCTTCATATTTTTATGTGAAATGATTCACTTTAACAATTTCCTAATATTCACATTACATCTTTGATCTTCGAGTTTTTATAGAACATCAATGACAAATCTCATCCTTGCATCTGTTTATATGAAACGATTCACTCTACCAATTTGCTAATATTCACATTACATCCTTAATTGATCTTCGAATTTTGACAAAACATCAATGACAAATCTCATCCGCCACATCCTTGATCTTCATCTTTTTATATAGAAAGATTCACTTTAACAATTTCCTAATATTCACATTACATCCTTGTTCTTCGAGTTTTGATAAAACATCAATGACATATCTCATCCGCCCGCCAAATCCTTGATCTTCATCTTTTTATGTGAAATGATTCACTTTAACAATTTCCTAATATTCACATTACATCTTTGATCTTCGAGCTTTTACAGGACATCAATGACAAATCTCATCCTTGATCTCCAACTTTTTATATGAAGATTCACTTTAGCAATTTCCTAATATTCACATTACATCCTTGATCTTCGAGTTTTGATACAACATCAATGACAAATCTCATCGGCCACATCCTTGATCTTCATCTGTTTATATGAAACGATTCACTCTACCAATTTCCTAATATTCACATTACATCCTTGATCTTCGAGATTTCATAGAACTTCAATGACAAATCTCATTCGCCACATCCTTGATCTTCATCTTTTTATATGACATGATTCACTTTAACAATTTCTAATATTCACATTACATTCTTGATCTTCGAGTTTTCATAGAACATCTGTGACAAATCTCATTCGCCACATCCCTGATCTTCATCTTTTATATGAAACGATTCACTTTAACAATTTTCTAATATTCAGATTACATCCTTGATCTTCGAGTTTTCATAGAACATCAATAACAAATCTCATTCGCCACATCCTTGATCTTCATCTTTTTATATGAAAAGATTCACTTTAACAATTTCCTAATATTCACATTACATCCTTGTTCTTCGAGTTTTGATAAAACATCAATGACAACTCTCATCCGCCCGCCAAATCCTTGATCATCATCTTTTTATGTGAAATGATTCAAACAATTTCCTAATATTCACATTACATCTTTGATCTTCGAACTTTTACAGGACATCAATGACAAATCTCATCCTTGATCTCCATCTTTTATATGAAGATTCACTTTAGCAATTTCCTAATATTCACATTACATCCTTGATCTTCGAGTTTTGATACAACATCAATGACAAATCTCATCGGCCACATCCTTGATCTTCATCTGTTTATATGAAACGATTCACTCTACCAATTTCCTAATATTCACATAACATCCTTGATCTTCGAATTTTGACAGAACATCAATGACAAATCTCATCCGCCACATCCTTGATCTTCATCTTTTCATTCACATTACATCCTTGATCTTCGAGTTTTGATACATCAATGACAAATCTCATCGGCCACATCCTTGATCTTCATCTGTTTATATGAAACGATTCACGCTACCAATTTCCTAATATTCACATTACATCCTTGATCTTCGAGATTTCATAGAACTTCAATGACAAATCTCATTCGCCACATCCTTGATCTTCATCTTTTATGTGACATGATTCACTTTAACAATTTCTAATATTCACATTACATTCTTGATCTTCGAGTTTTCATAGAACATCAATGACAAATCTCATTCGCCACATCCCTGATCTTCATCTTTTATATGAAACGATTCACTTTAACAATTTTCTAATATTCAGATTACATCCTTGATCTTCGAGTTTTGATAAAACATCAATGATAAATCTCATCCGCTACATCCTTGATCTTCATATTTTTATGTGAAATGATTCACTTTAACAATTTCCTAATATTCACATTATATCTTTGATCTTCGAGTTTTTATAGGACATCAATGACAAATCTCATCCTTGATCTTCATCTTTGTATATGAAACGATTCACTCTACCAATTTCCTAATATTCATATTACATCCTTGATCTTCGAATTTTGACAGATCAATGAGAAACCTCATCCGCCACATCCTTGATTTTCATCTGTTTATATGAAACGATTCACTCTACCAATTTCCTAATATTCACATTACATCCTTGATCTTCGAGTTTTCATAGAACATCAATGACAAATCTCATTCGCCACATCCCTGATCTTCATCTTTTTATATGAAACGATTCACTTTAACAATTTTCTAATATTCAGATTACATCCTTGATCTTCGAGTTTTCATAGAACATCAATAACAAATCTCATTCGCCACATCCTTGATCTTCATCTTTTTATATGAAAAGATTCACTTTAACAATTTCCTAATATTCACATTACATCCTTGTTCTTCGAGTTTTGATAAAACATCAATGACAACTCTCATCCGCCCGCCAAATCCTTGATCATCATCTTTTTATGTGAAATGATTCAAACAATTTCCTAATATTCACATTACATCTTTGATCTTCGAACTTTTACAGGACATCAATGACAAATCTCATCCTTGATCTCCATCTTTTTATATGAAGATTCACTTTAGCAATTTCCTAATATTCACATTACATCCTTGATCTTCGAGTTTTGATACAACATCAATGACAAATCTCATCGGCCACATCCTTGATCTTCATCTGTTTATATGAAACGATTCACTCTACCAATTTCCTAATATTCACATAACATCCTTGATCTTCGAATTTTGACAGAACATCAATGACAAATCTCATCCGCCACATCCTTGATCTTCATCTTTTCATTCACATTACATCCTTGATCTTCGAGTTTTGATACATCAATGACAAATCTCATCGGCCACATCCTTGATCTTCATCTGTTTATATGAAACGATTCACGCTACCAATTTCCTAATATTCACATTACATCCTTGATCTTCGAGATTTCATAGAACTTCAATGACAAATCTCATTCGCCACATCCTTGATCTTCATCTTTTTATGTGACATGATTCACTTTAACAATTTCTAATATTCACATTACATTCTTGATCTTCGAGTTTTCATAGAACATCAATGACAAATCTCATTCGCCACATCCCTGATCTTCATCTTTTTATATGAAACGATTCACTTTAACAATTTTCTAATATTCAGATTACATCCTTGATCTTCGAGTTTTGATAAAACATCAATGATAAATCTCATCCGCTACATCCTTGATCTTCATATTTTTATGTGAAATGATTCACTTTAACAATTTCCTAATATTCACATTATATCTTTGATCTTCGAGTTTTTATAGGACATCAATGACAAATCTCATCCTTGATCTTCATCTTTGTATATGAAACGATTCACTCTACCAATTTCCTAATATTCATATTACATCCTTGATCTTCGAATTTTGACAGATCAATGAGAAACCTCATCCGCCACATCCTTGATTTTCATCTGTTTATATGAAACGATTCACTCTACCAATTTCCTAATATTCACATTACATCCTTGATCTTCGAGTTTTCATAGAACATCAATGACAAATCTCATTCGCCACATCCTTGATTTTCATCTTTTTTATGTGAAATGATTCACTTTAACAATTTCTAATATTCATATTACATCCTTGATCTTCGAGTTTTCATAGAACATCAGTGACAAATCCCATCCTTCATCTTTTTATATGAAACAATTCACTTTAGCAATTTCCTAATATTCACATTACATCCTTGATCTTCGAGTTTTTATAGAACATTAATGACAAATCTCATCCGCCACATCCTTGATTTTCATCTTTTTATATGAAACGATTCACTCTACCAATTTACTAATATTCAGATTACATCCTTGATCTTCCACTTTTGATAAAATATCAATGATTAACCTCATCAGCTACATCCTTGATCTTCATCTTTTTATATGAAGCGATTCACTTTAACAATTTCCTAATATTCACATTACATCTTTGATCTTCGAGCTTTTACAGGACATCAATGACAAATCTCATCCTTGATCTTCATCTTTTATATGAAACGATTCACTTTAGCAATTTCCTAATATTCACTTTTACATCCTTGATCTTCGAGTGTTGATAAAACATCAATGATAAATCTCATTCGCCATATCCTTGATCTTCATATTTTTATATGAAAAGATTCACTTTAACAATTTCCTAATATTCAAATTACATCCTTCATCTTCTACTTTTGATAGAACTTCAATGACAAATCTCATCCGCCACATCCTTGATCTTCATCTTTTTATATGAAACGATTCACTTTAACAATTTCCTAATATTCACATTACATACCGTACTTGACCTCCGAGTTTTGATAGAACATCAATGACAAATCTCATACGCCACATCTTTGATCTTCATCTTTTTATGTGAAATTATTCACTTTAACAATTTTCTAATATTCACATTACATCTTTGATCTTCCGAGTTTTTATAGGACATCAATGATAAATCTCATCCGCTAAATACTTGATTTTCATCTTGTTATATAAAATGTTTCACTTTATCAATTTCCTAATATTCACATTACATCCTTGATCTTCAAGTTCTGATAGAACATCAATGACAAATCTCATCCGCCACATCCTTGATCTTCATCTTTTTATATGAAACTTTCACTTTAACAATTTCCTAATATTCACATTACATCCTTGATCTTCAAGTTCTGATAGAACATCAATGACAAATCTCATCCGCCACATCCTTGATCTTCATCTTTTATATGAAACTTCCACTTTATCAATTTCCTAATATTCACATTACATCCTTGATCTTCAAGTTCTGATAGAACATCAATGACAAATCTCATCAGCCACATCCTTGATCTTCATCTTTTTATATGAAACGATTCATTTTTATCAATTTCTTAATATTCACATTACATCCTTGATCTTCGAGTTTTGATAGAACATCAATGGTAAATCTCACCCGCCACATCCTTGATCTTCATCTTTTTATATGAAACGTTTCAATTTCCTAATATTTACATTACATCCTTGATCTTCGAGGTTTGATAGAACAACAATGACAAATCTCATCCATCACATCCTTGATCTTCATCTTTTTATATCAAACGATTCACTTTATCAATTTCCTAATATTCACATTAAAGCCTTGATCTCCAAGTTTTGAGAAGTAATTCATTGGTAGAGCACCAGCGCAGTCACCTTCGGAGCCTTATTTCACCCTTATACAGATGAGCACTCCATTATAATGCCTCTTTGAAGGTGTCTTGGGAAGTATTTCTTGAACTGCATATCTCCTTGTCTTGTGTATGCCTCAATTGATACTCTGAGTTCTCTGGACTCTGGTGCGCACAACCGTCACGCTTCCCCCAGAGATAGATTTAATTAAACCATCATCAGAGATTGGGCACTCCATCCTACTTTCAGGCTAGGAACAGCTGGTATGAGTAGCGTAAACCAGCGTGCTAAGTCAATGCCCCTATATTACACAGCAGACCCTTGAGCTAGAGTCAGCTGAGCATAGCTTGCACTGCTGGAACTGAGATATGCGATGTCATTACGGACAATGACTGGTCACAGGAACCTAGTCTTACTATCATCAGTTGGAGGGGTAGTTCATTGGTAGATCACCAGCGCGGTCATCTTCGGAGTCTAATTTCACCCTTCTTAAGATGAGCACTCCTGGTATATTTCTCTCTTGGAAGATGACAAAATTGGAAAAATCACCTTGTTGCAGTCTAACTAACAAACGAACAAAATCAGCTTGTTACACTAGCAAGTGCCACACCGTTGTAACGGTCCACCCGGGGTGATGTAAGGCAGCAGGCAGGACTAGTGTATAGCTATGAAAAGTGTCGTTGAGGAATATTTATAAGTGTCACTTGGCATATTTAGGTCTGAGTGTCTTGTGCTGGTTCGTCTTCTTTATCTTCACATGGAGACGGTTTCCAGCTTTGAATCAGGTCTATCTGTCGGAATGCTTTGCTTTGACGGCATAACCATATCACATAGCTGGTTCTGAGTGCGGTTTTAGAAGCCACATCCATGATGTTACGTCTCTTTCCACTTGGTACTCCGAGAGCAGCGATGCATCCTTGATCTTCATCTTTTATATCAAACGATTCACTTTAGCAATTTCCAAATATTCACACTAAATCCTTGATCTTCAAGTTTTGATAGATCAATTGCAAATCTCATCCGTCACATCCTTGATCTTCATCTTTTTATAGGAAACGGTTCACTTTAACAATTTCCTAATATTTACATTACATCCTTGATCTTCGAGTTCTGATAAATCAATGGCAAATCTCATCCACCACATCCTTGATCTTCATCTTTTTTTATGAAACGATTCACTTTAGCAATTTTCTAATATTCAAATTACATCCTTGATCTTCGAGTTTTGATATAACATCATTGACAAATCTATGGGTAGCATTTATATTCGAGTGACCAGCTTTCACGCATTTCGAGATCAGAACTGCCCCTGTATGCCCCTTGTATTATAATAATATTGTGCATAGTCAAGGGCATGTCTTAACCGGATGAGACCATTTGAGCCCACAGGGTTCTGATAGACTAAATAAAAAAAATAAATGTTATTAATCATGATGAAGGCATTCAGTTGAACTCGAAATTATCCTGATATTTATTACATCAAAATACTAGTATAAAATGGTTATGAAAAAGTTTATATAATTATATTTGTGACAGTAAAAGTAAGCTTATATTATTGAATGCAACATATCATAATGGCATAATTATAATGGCACTTCAATACTGAACAATTCTAATTTTAGAATCTGCCAGTTTATTATCCGAGTTAAAAATCTAAGACTATGGACTTTCACTTTTAAGCAGAACTTTACCCCGGGACTTCGTTCTCTAAAACACACTGTCAATCATACTTGTTTATCAATCAAATCTAACCACAAGACTAAGCATGGTGGTACAATACACGCTAGATGCATACGTTCATCCACCAACTTTCGCGCCAGCACAAAAGCGCCGCATTCCCTAGATAGTTGTGTACCATGTATAGTTAATGGTACCAGTGCGTGTCGGGAGGATTTAAACAATAACGAGATCTGGGCGACCAATCACAAGCCAGATCCATTTAAAGATGCATTACATCATGGCCAATTTAGTAGGCCAGATTTCCGACAATCTCATCCATAGAAGCTCATAGACAGCTGTGTTAAGCATGTAAACCGCAATCCAAAGTCAGTAGTCCACGTGGGAAGCTAACAAACAGAGGGACGTCACGGTGACTGAAAAGATCAGTTGTGAAAATCTATCAATTGTGCACACATTAATTAAATCAGAGTTTTAAGCTTAAATGTAATAGCCAGAGTATTCATAATTGGCAAGTGGACTACGGAGAAGTCTAGGGTTCTGACAAAACAGGGTGTGTGGACTGCAGTTCAAACTCTATTTGGATTAAGATAATATCATTCTATCTTACTCCTATCTTATATTATCCTTTCTTATATCATATACTGCATCGGTTATTCAGCCGGTTCATCAGTCGTTTCTTCTAACAAAGGCTGTAATTCATCATTGCGTCTTTTAGGCCAACATGCTTCTTGCCAAGACTCGGTAACAACATGATCACAAACCTCCAATTATCAGCAATGTGTCATTTATTTTGAGCCATCCGAATGGCAAATTTCTGAAGATGTAGTCAACCACTGCAATATATAAGAGTTCAATTATATGTTTAAAAATAAAACAAGACAGAATGATTACCCCTGCAAAAATATATAACAAAATCTCAAAAAATCCAAATTTGCGAGCTTTTTGGTTCCAAAAGAGGTCCAAATTACAAATTTCCCCCCCTGAAAAAAGACCACTTTTTCAAAATCCACACCCCAAGAAAATCTTATGTACGGGAATGAATAACAAATCATGTTAATTTTTCATTGTCAAACATGTAAAAAATGCTTTTTGAATGTTTTCATCCCATTTTTTCACACACTTGTCACCAAATGAAATGAAATGGGGTTATTGGAGACCCACTCACAAAGTGATTTAGTTCGCTATTAGGGAATCCGCCAGGGACCCCGTTGACTATTTGTATTTGTATTTATTTATTTTTTTGTGGCTTTTTTCTGCTATTGTATGTATGTTTGCCTGGATTATCAATAAATCAAATCAAATCAAATCAAATCTTGAATATTGTCTTATTTATATACAAAGAGTGAAAATGGGCCATACCAGTTGAAATCCATACAGCCCCTATATGGAAAACATAACCTTCCTACACATTTTGAATTTCAAAAGGAGTTTCCTGAATGGGTGACTCCATTTGAAATTCACACTCCCTGTATGAGTGCTTAAAGTCATCGTCTTCCATAGGGTATATGGATTTCAACTGGAATAGCCCAAATCCAACAAACCTGCATTCAGCGGAATACCAATGACAGTGCCCAATGCAATGAACAAAGGAAACGTCAAAGCGATGCCAAAGTTGATCAGGAAATTAAAAACTGCAAACAAAGAAGCACACAAAACAGATAGAATTACAAATCGTCTCTTTTTTACATGTTAACAAATTTAGGATGGGATGTCTTGCTTTACATATGGGTCTATATTGTATTTATCTCGGAAATACCTAAACCCTATAGACTTCTCCATAGTCCACTTGCCCATAGTGCATAATCTGGCTATTACATTGAAGAATAAAACTCTAATTTGTATTAATTTGTGCACAATTGATAGATTTTCACATCTGTTCTTTTCCATCACTGTACTTCCTCTGTTTGTTAGCTAATTCCCCCTTTTTTACTCGGGCTTTTGCGATCAATAAACTGGTAGATTCTAAAATCAGAATAGTTCAGTATTGAAGTGAATCATTATAATTATGCCATTAAAATATGTTGCATTCCTACGTATACTATACTTTTACTGTCACTGATTTTTTTTTTGCAACCATTTACTAGTTTGATATAATAAACATCAGTATAATTTCGAGTTCAACTAAAGGTGTGCATCTTGATTAATAACATTTTAATTTATCAAAAATCAACTATGGCATAGTCTACCTACACCATCATACCAACATACACCCCCACAACACAAACTGTTAAACTCCCGCAAACCCACACCCCTACATGCATAATGTGTAAGTTGGGGCGTGGATGTGCGGGAGTTCAACAGTTAGTGTTGTGGGGGTGTATGTTGGTATGGTGGTGTAGGTAGACTATGCCATAGTTGATTTAAATTCTTCACACTGATTTTATTTCCTGAAGTTACTTGCTTCACAGAATCAGGTTTCTTTGTTTATATCATATTTCACCCATGCTCTTTAGCGATAAAGATCTGGAAATCCACATTTTTGTAAATAATACATAAGTTTTAATATCATGTTTTTTTACCCAAATAATAAATCCACACATCTTACCAAAACTTAAGGCAGCACTTCCACACAAATAATCCCAGGGTATATTGTACCAGTCGATGATCTCAAATCCAGTGAAGTAAAATATGATGAAAAATGGCCACAGAAACAGCAGATTGAAGAATGAAAGTACGGAGAGAAAAAGTGATACCTGGCCGTAAGTTGCATCTCCAATAAATCTTTTAAATAAAACCTGTTTAAGACAAGATAATATCAATCATTAGATAAATCATTATTATTATGTTATGATGGTCATACCAGGATGTGTGTTTAATAGCAATTATCATTTCTTTTTAGCTATATTAGCTATATGGAAGATATATGTGACCAGCTCCAACAAAACCCGGAAAAAGGCATGTTTCTGAGATATAGGCCTTAAAAGATGACATTCCCATAAAAAAAGTGGACTTTCAAATCCTTGAAAGTACTTATTAAAAAGAGGATTATTTAATCAATAATTGACAGTTGAACTATGACAATCCCTATTAAATCCTGTGTAAGGCAGGAAACTAATTAGCAAATTATTACTAGCAATGTGGCAAAAATATCAAGGTATCATTTACAAAATTATCCATATCTTGAAAAGTATTGATGCTATGTATATAATTTTGGTATCATTTTGAAGCTTTAATATTGTCCTGTGCTTACATTTTTATTCAAATAATGAAATGTCAAAAATACAATACGACTTGTTTTGTCGGAACGAGTCGCATATACTTCATTGACAAACAATGAATTTTAATGAAATTATAAGATAATAGGTAATAGGGCTACACATCCTGCACATGAACATATGAAGAAAGTACAGTTTACCAACCCAAAGTAAACACAATGCAAAACAAGACAACAAATAAACACAATGCTGCACCTATTGCTGACCCATTGACATGATTGTCCCTACCTTATATAATGCTGCACCTATTGCTGACCCATTGACATGATTGTCCCTACCTTATATATTGCAGCGCCTATTGCTGACCCATTGACATGATTGTCCCTACCATATATATTGCTGCACCTATTGCCGACCCATTAACATGATTGTCCCTACCTTATATATTGCTGTGCCTATTGCAGACCCTATTGGCATGATTGTCCCTACCTTGTATATTGTTGCACCTATTGCTGACCTATTGACATGATTGTCCCTACCTTATATATTGCTGCACATATTGCTGACCCATTAACATGATTGTCCCTACCTTATATATTGCTGTGCCTATTGTTGACCCTATTGACATGATTGTCCCTACCTTATATATTGCTGTGCCTATTGTTGACCCTATTGGCATGATTGTCCCTACCTTGTATATTGCTGTGCCTATTGTTGACCCTATTGACATGATTGTCCCTACCTTATATATTGCTGCGCCTATTGCTGACCCTATTGACATGATTGTCCCTACCTTATATATTGCTGTGCCTATTGTTGACCCTATTGGCATGATTGTCCCTACCTTGTATATTGCTGTGCCTATTGTTGACCCTATTGACATGATTGTCCCTACCTTATATATTGATGTGCCTATTGTTGACCCTATTGACATGATTGTCCCTACCTTGTATATTGCTGCACCTATATTGCTGACCCTATTGACATGATTGTCCCGACCTTATATATTGCTGCATCTATTGCTGACCCATTAACATGATTGTCCCTACCTTATATATTGCTGCACCTATTGCTGACCCTATTGACATGATTGTCCCTACCTTATATATTGCTGTGCCTATTGTTGACCCTATTGGCATGATTGTCCCTACCTTATATATTGCTGTGCCTATTGCTGACCCTATTGACATGATTGTCCCTACCTTATATATTGCTGTGCCTATTGTTGACCCTATTGGCATGATTGTCCCTACCTTGTATATTGCTGCACCTATTGCTGACCCATTGACATGATTGTCCCTACCTTATATATTGCTGTGCCTATTGTTGACCCTATTGACATGATTGTCCCTACCTTGTATATTGCTGCACATATTGCTGACCCGTTGACATGATTGTCCCTACCTTGTATATTGCTGTGCCTATTGCTGACCCATTGACATGATTGTCCCTACTTTGTATATTGCTGCACCTATTGCTGACCCATTGACATGATTGTCCCTACCTTGTATATTGCTGCGCCTATTGCTGACCCTATTGACATGATTGTCCCTACCTTATATATTGCTGTGCTTATTGCTGACCCTATTGACATGATTGTCCCTACCTTGTATATTGCTGCGCCTATTGCTGACCCTATTGACATGATTGTCCCTACCTTGTATATTGCTGCGCCTATTGCTGACCCTATTGACATGATTGTCCCTACCTTATATATTGCTGTGCCTATTGCTGACCCTATTGGCATGATTGTCCCTACCTTGTATATTGCTGCACCTATATTGCTGACCCATTGACATGATTGTCCCTACCTTATATATTGCTGTGCCTATTGCTGACCCATTGACATGATTGTCCCTACCTTGTATATTGCTGCGCCTATTGCTGACCCTATTGACATGATTGTCCCTACCTTATATATTGCTGTGCCTATTGCTGACCCATTGACATGAGTGTCCCTACCTTGTATATTGCTGCACCTATTGCCGACCCATTGACATGATTGTCCCTACCTTGTATATTGCTGCACCTATTGCTGACCCATTGACATGATTGCCCCTACCTTGTATATTGCTGCACCTATTGCTGACCCTATTGACATGATTGTCCCTACCTTATATATTGCTGCATCTATTGTTGACCCTATTGACATGATTGTCCATACCTTGTATATTGCTGCACCTATATTGCTGACCCTATTGACATGATTGTCCCTACCTTGTATATTGCTGCACCTATTGTTGACCCCATTGACATGATTGTCCCTACCTTATATATTGCTGCACCTATTGTTGACCCTATTGACATGATTGTCCCTACCTTGTATATTGCTGTACCTATATTGCTGACCCTATTGACATGATTGTCCCTACCTTATATATTGCTGCACCTATTGTTGACCCTATTGACATGATTGTCCCTACCTTGTATATTGCTGCACCTATTGCTGGCCCTATTGACATGATTGTCCCTACCTTATATATTGCTGCACCTATTGCTGACCCCATTGACATAATTGCCCCTACCATAGATATTGCTGCACCTATTGTTGGCCTGACCCCATTGACAGGATTGTCCATACCTTGTATATTGCTGCACCTATTGTTGACCCTATTGACATGATTGTCCCTACCTTGTATATTGCTGCACCTATTGCTGACCCTATTGACATGATTGTCCCTACCTTGTATATTGCTGCACCTATTGTTGACCCCATTGACATGATTGTCCCTACCTTGTATATTGCTGCACCTATTGCTGACCCTATTGACATGATTGTCCCTACCTTATACAAATACAACATGTTTTGAGGGGAAGTAGTCAAAACTACTGGTCCCTCGGTGTTGGATGATTTGACTACTTCCCGACGCATCAGCGGAGGGAAGTAGTCAAATCATCCAACACCGAGGGACCAGTAGTTTTGAATACTTCCCAAAATGGAACATGTTGTATTTGTTTTACTATACCTCATAAATATTTTCACTATCATGCACGGTAAAATCGTAAACAAAAGTCAAAACACACACCAGTCAATGTGCCGATATTTTGCTTACCTGTTTTATTGGTGGATTTCTGTTCAATCAATTAATTTACATTTTCACCTATATTATTCTAATTTTCTTTTTAACATTCCAAAAATAACATTTTGTTTCATAAAACGTCAAATTCGCGTGTTATTATCCATTATGTAATATCGGCAAAATAACTGCAGCAGACGCCATTTTCACGATAAACGCATCTACAGAATCTCTGTTGTGTAGCAAAAATGCTACGTCTGAAGGAACGATGGCGCGCGGGGTCGAGAAACCGTGTGGTAGTAGGGTGCGGAAGTTTTTACTACTTCCCCACAATAAGATGTCTGGATTACCTAATAAATATTTATGAGGTATAGTAATGTATATTGCTGCACCTATTGCTGACCCATTGACGTGATTGTCCCTACCTTGTATATTGCTGCACCTATTGTTGACCCTATTGACATGATTGTCCCTACCTTGTATATTGCTGCACCTATTGTTGACCCTATTGACATGATTGTCCCGACCTTGTATATTGCTGCACCTATTGCCGACCCTATTGACATGATTGTCCCTACCTTGTATATTGCTGCACCTATTGCTGACCCTATTGACATGATTGTCCCTACCTTGTATATTGCTGCACCTATTGCCGACCCTATTGACATGATTGTCCCTACCTTGTATATTGCTGCACCTATTGCTGACCCATTGACAGGATTGTCCCTACCTTGTAAATTGTTGCACCTATTGCTGACCCTATTGACATGATTGTCCCTACCTTGTATATTGCTGCACCTATTGCTGACCCATTGACATGATTGTCCCTACCTTGTATATTGCTGTGCCTATTGCTGACCCTATTGACATGATTGTCCGTACCTTGTATATTGCTGCACCTATTGCTGACCCATTGACATGATTGTCCCTAGCTTGTATATTGCTGCACCCATTGACATCATTGTCCCTACCTTGTATATTGCAGCGCCTATCGCTGACCCTATTGACATGATTGTCCCTACCTTGTATATTGCTGCACCTACCCTATTGACATGATTGTCCCTACCTTGTATATTGCAGCGCCTATTGCTGACCCTATTGACATGATTGTCCCAGCAGCAGTAGTTCCTTTCAACCCTTCTGCATAAGAAATAAGTACTATGCCACCTGTAGAAAGAAGTACTGAAAGCCCCTGCAAGTAACAATAACAATCAATTTAAATGGAAACTGGAACAAAATTCAAAGAAGGCATTGGAAAGTATATATTTGCATTCATACTCTGGCCACAAATATCACTTTCAAATTGTATACTAAAGACCAAAATGAAGGAAGAAAATATAGATATTTAAAAACAATATGAGATGGAATAGTGACCTCATCTAGTCAGATTTGTGAATTGACTCCTTTCACCAAACCAACCAACCCTGCAACACACCACCCACCTGACCAGTACAGGACATGAAGACAGATATAAGATAGAAATATGCTCAGTGACTTCATCTAATCAGATTTGTGAATTGACTCCTTTCACCAAACCAACCAACCCTGCAACACACCACCCACCTGACCAGTACAGGACATGAAGACAGATATAAGATAGAAATATGCTCAGTGACTTCATCTAGTCAGATTTGTGAATTGACTCCTTTCACCAAACCAACCCACCCTGCAACACACCACCCACCTGACCAGTACAGGACATGAAGACAGATAACGTAACCTGTATGCTTGTTGAGTACCTAGCTGTACTCTTTAAAAATGGGTTTTTGTACAAGTATAAGCTCTTTGAGTACAACAAAGTATTCCACAGCTAATATCCTTAATGTGATATTTATATTTCCAAACTTACTCTAGCTGGTAGTAGTTGCAGCCTTTCATGCAGCCACACCCATGACAAGATATAGATGAATGCATTGTTACTGGAAAATAGTGCAGTGACATCAGCAGGTGCTATCAAACCCAATGCATAAACATATAAATAATTGGTCACTGCCCAACATATGCAGAATGAACCGCTTAGTTTGAAAAATGATCGGATGTTGAGGCCTTCTGGTCCGTAAATGGTTTCACAATTCCTGTCAGATGGAGAAAAAAGGTACAAGTGATTATGTGAAAGCATTTGACCAAGTAGAGTACAGAATTATTGTATGTCATTTACTATCACATCACAGGATTTTCCTATACCATAGATATAGAATTCCGCATATATGCCTCTAAACGTTTTTTGGGGCTATCATTTTCTTCGGAAGTGAGGGTCCCAAATTTACAACAAGTCAGCATTAATAAAATTGCTACCCCCTATTTTGGCAACAAACATTTTATGACCCCCCACCATTGATACACCTTACCTCCTAAACAGGCTAAAATTGTATTGAAATCAGTCTTTTTGAATAAAATAAACACACTATCTGTGGTTAACTTGTGACTCCCTACATTATGGTCACCAGAAATCCCCCCCCCCGTCCTTCCAAAGAAAATGATAGCCCCTTGTTTAAAGAGATGAAGACAGACACCTACCATAAAAACATTGTTTTGTGTTAAAGCATCTATGCAGGTGACTGTACATGATTGCAAGACCAATTATAATGTTTTTATGGAGGGTGTCTCACTGTCTGCCTCTTGTCTCTTTGGTAAAAAAAAACACACTCATTTAGAGGCAAATATACTAAGCAAGTAGAGTGAAGTGCCATGCTCAAGGACACAAAGAGCCAGCCGAGCTCAGGCGGACCTCGGATTCGAACCTGTGACCCTTGAATTCACAGTCCAATGCCTTAACTGCTCAGCCATGCTCCCCTCATTACTTGCATGTTATTTACAATTATCTGTAATTAACAAGTAGAAAGTTATGATGTAACTGTAAAAAATAAATCGACATACCTGTGCAGATTTAGAACACCCTCTCTACTTCTTGATTCCCGATTAAAAACTAAAGCACCAATGATAAACACAGGATAACACACAGAAATCCACAAAGTTGAAAACCAGACGTTAAATGAAGGCGCAAAGAAATCTGCGGAATAAGTACTTGTTGCAAATTGTGTTGAGCCAACCCATGATACTGCTATACCGATGACAATAAGCAATCCGGAGATTGTTTTTGAAATTCTGTGGTATCTGGTCCGAGTTTCTGTTGCTATGGTCTCCATTGTTTATTATTTAATTTGAGCTGGTTTGTGATGTGGTTTTCACCATGTCTTCAAGTTGAACTCATCTTGCATGTTTGTTGTTATGTTATAGAAAAGATCTGCAATGAAAAAAGAAGTTTTTTTTTCAACTTTCTGGTATGTAAGGTAAAAGATATATGTGACCAGCTCCAACAAAACCCGGAACAAGTCGCCAGACATGTTTTTGAGTTATAGGCCTTAAAGGCCCTTTCAGTGATTTCACAAAAACAAATAAAAAAATGGAAATTTGTCAGAGTTGCTTAGAAATAAAGAATAAGTCTACAGAATTTCATTAAACCACTTTTCCGCTGAATACATCGACAATTTAGTCAAAAAACAGAAGTTTTAGAAAGGTTTTCTACTTCAACTCATATCGACTCGAGAAAATCGAGATTTTCGTACAGTGCGCCACCAATCGACTGGAAAAACTTCCTAGTCCAGTGTTTCTAACACGGGGAAGTAGAGTCTAAATTGATTTAAAACAGACGCTAATTTTTGTAGTAGAAAACAAAATAAGCAATTAAAGGTCACCGAGGCAAACTAACGGTCAATTCAAATATGAAAAACAGTTAAAAGTGTGTATTTTGTTTAAAATAGTGGCTACTGATGTAATAAGTAGTAGAAACAATACGCAACGCGTGTTGGTACGTGGAGAGTGAGCTTCTTTCGATCTCGAGTCGGACTTTTTGTACTGTCAGTATCAAAAGTCCAGAATCATGCAAATGCTTTATTTTGTCTAAAATACACGGCTTTCGACCGAACCACTAGCAGGCTATGTTAGCACATCTATGCCAATTACAAAGGTACCAAAATCTGAATTTTGATGAATTTTACGATCGTCCGGATGAGCAAATCACTGAATGGGCCTTTAAAGATGACATGCTCATAAAAAAAAATTTGGAATTCTCAATTTCATGGTATTTGACTGTGGGACAAAGTGGACTTTAAAATCCTTGAAAGTACTTATTAAAAAGAGGTTTATTTAATCAATACTTAAAAGTTGAACTATGACAATCCATATTCAATCCTATGTAAGGCAGAAAACTAATTGGCCCATTACTCGGAATAACAGTTTGGAAAAAATATCAAGGTATCATTTACAAAATTATCAATATCTTGAAAAGAATTGATGCTATTTATATAATTTTGGTATCATTTTAAAGCTTATTGTCTAGTGCTTACATTTTTATTCAAATCATGAAATGTCAAAAATGTGACTTGTTCCTGATTTTGTCAGAGCGTGTCACATATAATTATAGTATAATATAGATATATAATTTCATTACATTATCTGCATTAGCCACATGTAACCATCTTTAGTTATCTCCACCTCTATTAGGGGCTGTGCAATCATTATGAACCCTGGTGGGAGGGTAAAATTGGGGGGCATGACATTTTTGGCCAGCTGAAAGTGGGGGAGGGGGCAGGCAATTTTGGCAAGCCAAGCGGAGGGGCAAGCAATTTTGGCACACATTCTTGGGGCACCTTTTAAAGAAAACACTAAAAAGGATTAGGAATACAGTATAGAAATGCTTAAATAATCAAAATTTGGCATGTGCAAGGGGAGGCAAAGATTTTTTGGCAGGCAGAAAGGGGGAGCAAGCGATTTTTGGCAGGCCGAGAAGGGGAGCAAGTGATTTTTGGCAAGCCGCTTGGAAATGTTACCCCCCCGGATCATAATTATTGCACAGTCCCTTAATAGATACCTCTACTTACAATGGGTTATATTTCCAGTTGAAATCCATACGCCCCCTGTGGAAGACATGACCTTAATCTCCTACACAGGGAGTGTGAATTTCAAATGGGGTTACCTGAATGGGTGACTCCATTTGAAATCTACACCCCATGTGTGGGAGATTCAAGTCATGTCTTACATGGGGAATGAATTTCAACTGGAATAGCCAATATTCTCTGCTATCCACTAGACAGCCATAATTTTATTAAGCAATGTTCAGTAAATGTAATATAGCTTTTATCATGTTTATTATGCTATCTTCAGTAGATAGCTATGTTTACATTGTGCTATCTTCAGTAGATAAACTGTAGTTCACAACTTCCTTTTTTTTTAGTACAACGATACATTTATTATCAGATATTAGATAGATATGCTTTCATTATATCATCATCATATCTGTTTTCCTTATACTATCTTCACTAGATATCTATACTTTATTATGCTGTCTTTAGTACAATGCAAAGAAACCAGTTGGAAGACAAAAAAGGAGAGCAGTAACAGGACCCCCACCACTGATCATGATCAGACTTTTATCTGCAACAGTCGGACCTGTCTGTCCCGCATCAGCCTCATCAGTCAGCAAGCATGCAGTACGTGGCAAGCATGGACAACAACCTTTAGATCTTTGTTAGTGAAGCCAAGACAAGAGTACATGTAACTGCAGCCAATATGTGCTAACATTTTCCAACTTCCAATTTACTTGACGGGCTTAAATGGTACATTCACATTATGTGGACATGTCCTTAAAAACTTTTACCCCCGAATAGCCAGTATCGGGGTAATAAATTTTCTTTCCCTGATCTTATTTTCACATAACACAATCAGCAGAGAGCTCCAACCAAGACATGTGTGATAACCGTTGCCCTTCTTCCCTGCTGACAGTGGTATTTGAAAATAAGATCTCGGAAAGAAAATTTATTATCCCAATACTGGCTATTCGGTGGTAAAAGTTTTTAAGGGCATTTCCACGTAATGATGTTATCTGTTATCTGTTTCAGCATTTGCTACCCACTTAGTACTACAGACACCTGCTCAGTTAACCCAGTGGCATAGCATGAATGCGATGGGGGAGGGGGCACAGCGCCTGATAGCGGGTAACTGTCCTTTTTCAGCAAGTTCAAATGGGATTTTCACTTCGATTGGGCCGTGCCTCTCATATGTTGCTACTCAACTGGGTATAACTATGACTGGCTACTAATGGGGTGTATTCTATCATGTATGTTGTATGCATACATTGATACTAGGTCTAGGCCTATTTATATGCCATTTTTAATGATTATGAATATGGTATGCTCAAGTGATAGAAAAAATTGATCAAGTTTCTTACTACATAAAGCCCGATGACTTAAAGCAAGATACTATTGACTTCTGACTCATTCGAATTATGAAAGCAATTATTCAGACAGACATTTCATCATTAAAATGTGTAACCATTTTATTTCTTGATTTTCAATATTGTTTAAACATCACTACATTATCATGTATGTGCAGTGGCGTAACTACAGGGGGGGTGGGCAGAGGGGGAAACATGCCCTGGGCACCACCCTTAGGGGGCGCCAAATTGACCAATTCAGCATCGATTATGCGCCCCTCCAAGCGATGAAAGTCAAAATTTCAGCACAAAATCAATTGAAAGAACATTTTAAGACCGATATTCAACCTCTAGTAACTAAATTTATTAGTTGTAGGCCTTATTTGTCCAAAGTTGCGCGCGCAGAACGCGCCATTGTTTCAAGAATTAGGAGTGCCATGGGGGGGTGTGTGTGTGTGGGGGGGGGTAGGAGCGCCAATTTTGTTTCTTGCCCCAGGCGCTACCAACCCTAGTTATGCCACTGTATGTTAGGAATTATTACAATTCATATGAAATAGTAACACATAAAATCACATATTTTCAAATATCACAAACTCTCTACAATATTTTCAAGACTTTCATTGGTTTGAAGCACTTTATTTTTATAACTATACAAGTCTCATTAATGCTTTTGTCTCTACTGCTCTCAAAAGACAAAAACACTTTTAAAACATGTTTGTTTTAACTGAACTGAACTGAACTTTTCAGTGCTTTATAGCGGAAAACAGAAAATCACTGAAATCATCAATTTGTAACACAGATTTTAAATTTTGTAACACGGAGAAATCGTGGCTTTATCCTAGACTACTGGGTTTTAATTTACATCTATCAACAGACAGAAAATACAAATTTGATGTCTTTGTCAAACGACCCAATCTGCAAAAAGTTTCTCATGGTATAAGATATCACAAATTTTTTGTAGTAAGTTGGTGGAGGATACTGTGGATCACAAAGTGCCAAATTTTACAGTCCATGAGTCTCTCCACTGAATATATCAGCTCCTATGAAGATCCCACGTTCCATTCTATCAGTGACTCCAACTCTATACTGTTTACTTCCTTCGTAGAACTTGTGGCACAGGTAATTGTTTGATTTACCAATATACTCTGAAAAATTGGGCGCATCTTCGACATTATCTGCAAATACAACACTGCCGTTATGTAAAAATCCACATTTTTCAAGTCTATGCAAGTCAGGTACATAAGCTTCCTTCTTATGATCTAGAAACACCAGGTCAAGTGTTTCTATATTATAGTTGTGGTGCAGTTCAGGAATAACATCTTCAGTGTATCCAACAACAACTGTAACCTGTCATGAATACATAATAAAATGTTAATGTTAGCAATAAAAAATAAACAAATACAATCTTTTAACAAATAAAATGCAATGTACTTTCATGTACTTTTAAAACCTGGTGGTCACTTGATTACAAAAGTGCTATTGACAAAAGTGCATTGACATTCAGCTTCATTTCTGCATTTTTTTTACCACTTATTCCGTCATCACTGTTGCTATCACCTCAATTTAGCACATCAGCCATCTTGCCCTGTTTGTGAGGGCACTATAATATGTGTGCAAATACCACCTAAATCCTGGACTTGGGTGGTTTTTGGATATCACATGCTCAATAGATGCTCGTAGAGGGTGGATTTGTGTTATTCTTTTATACATATGATAGGTCTATTTATAAGCAACAATTTCCCATGCTTAACTCAATTTGGCCAAAGTATGGACTTGGGTGGGTTTTTCTCCTCCAATACCTATGCTACCATTTAGTTATAACATATAGGTCTGCTTTGAGGATTGATTAACATACATGGGTAGCACTTTTATATTCGATCAAGTAATTTTCATACCAATTTTTCCACCAATTCAGTAAATCAATCGACTATCCAACTGACTGATTGATATTGATAAGTTGGTTGATTGACTGATTGATTAATTGCTTGATTGATTGACCACATGATGTTAAATCCTACAAAAAAGGGGTTTCAATACATACCTTGTCTCCAAAGCCTGCCCTGTTGATAATCTTCTGTGCGATCTCAGCACTCTTAGGGTTAGCTTCAACCGTAATAAGCTTTCCATCTGATGGCATGTTCTGAGCGATGATTATGGCAGAATAACCAACAAATGAACCAAGCTCTAAGGTTATCTTGGGCTTTGCTTCTTGCACAACTTTAGCTAAAACTGCACCTGAAATAGTTGATGCAAAACAAGATGAATAACTGCCAAATTGGAACATGTTTTTGCATTTGTGTTATATTGTTAGAGAGCTATTGAGAGGTCCATCATTCCCTGCATCTTGAGTAGGTGTGTCCATGGTCAGATCAAAGAATACTTTGGTCAGATAGTGAAAGTTCTGTCCCTGGTGTAAGGGTTTTCACAATGTTCATCTTAACAACAGGCACATGTAGGGATGTGGGGTGTCTGTGTGGACTGTGTTGATGTCCAATGGTGGACTTTTTGTGGGGTACAACACTCTCAAAAGGTGGACCAACTTGCCAAAAAAGTGCCATTTTATATCAGATTTGTAAATCTTTACAAGAAGATCAATGGATAAAATCTATAAAATAGCTCACCTTTTTGATCACCAATAGCCCATGTCCATTCATAGTTATAGCAGTAATCATCAAATGCCACAAGTACGCTGTCCGGATTGCCTTCCTCTGAACGCCCTTCAACGTAATTCCATATTCTGTCTTGTAACGAGCTCCAGTATATAATGTTTCTTACTTTGGTGAATAATCCATAGTACACCCCCTGACGTTCTGGTAGATTTAATTTCCAGTATATTGCTTTCTTTGATTTGTATTGATAAAGTAAGTAAAGTCCCGCAGCCACTGCAATGAGGGCGCCTTGTTGATCCATGATTTTTCTACAAGTATATCAGAAAAAGAGGATTATTTAATCAATAATTGACAATGGACTTTCATTAATCCTATATTCAGGACCTGTGTAATTTGAAGTTTTCTGAATTATATGTGACCATCCACCACAAACTGGTCGTAAAGTCGGCATTTTCCATTTTGAGATAAATCAAAAACAGTATAATTATGGATTTCTATGTAAAATATATTAGGAATTTGACCTTTGATGAACCATAACTTCACTTTCAGATGTCCAATGAAGCTGGTTGAGGTGTCATTTTAAAGCTGAAAGTGAATTCTTTCAAAATCTGCAATAAACAGAAAATGACCTAGAGCCGATTTTACTACCACTTTGTGGTGGATGGTCACATATTTACACAATATTTGAACATCCAAAGAACTGATGGTAAATTGTATCATATTTGGAAAAGTACATGTGCATCAAACATCTGGCATTATGTAACTCATACAAAGTTTCTTGTCATTTGATTGACCAATTACTATTAATTATTTCTGCTATTTTAGTGGCCAGCTGCAAAAGGACTATTGCACTCCATTCGAGTGCATAGTCATTTTTTCATTGCACTGACATGGAGCTACCATAGCAACGCTGACAGACGCGCGAGCATAGGCCTATAGTGTGAGATTTCCACCTCGACTTGCCAATTATAGGTGCGGGTGTTGCTTTTAAAATAATTATACATTTAGATTTTTTTAAATTTATTTCGTTTTCCTTGTGATTTATAAAATTAAGCCTTGTTGAATGGAACAGTCCATATTCACTAGGATCCACAACATGCTCATCTATCAGGGCACAGTTCTTTAACCCCAATACATTTGTACATTCATTGAATGACCTTTGAAGATTTGGGTACAAAAACTCATACTCTGCAACTTGAGGTCAAATTTTGCCCTCTGATTATGTAATTGAGGTTATTGGACTATGTCATTGGGATGAGGCTATTGTGGTCCACAGTGATTTGACCTCATGAAAATATTCTTACCATTGAACTCATAAACATTCAATATTTGTATACTATTTCATAGAAAGCTTAAAGGAGTATTTCGTGACCCTAGCATCCTCTTTTTATGACATTTTTCAGTACATATCCACGAAAAAAAGCATATTCCCAAAATTTCAGTTGATTCCGATTTTATGCTTATGAGTTATGCATGATTATGTGTATTACACTGCTCCATAACAATACGTTGTAATTTCGTTCTGGTGCACCAGAACGAAATTCAAATTTCATGATATCTTTGCTAAACGAATTAATCTGCAAGAAATATTTTGTACATAAACATTATGTAGCCAGAGTATTCCAGTGATATAAAAATCTCAACTTTTTTTGAGAAAAGTGGGGATGAGGCTGTGGATCACGAAGTGCCCTTTAACTAGCTTTATTAATCATTACAGCTAATTCAAAATATCAAAAACTCAAATTGTATTGTTGAGGGGTAAGTGCAAGTAGGCCCTTTCTGAATAGCTGCCCTTTAGATATTTGACCATTTCTGTATAATGTTGTATACATCTAAAAAGAATCACACCTGGCAGCTATTGCATGCACATGCAGGTACATCCTTGCAAATATCCCTATTTTGTCTATAATAATAATTTTGACAGTCACATCACAACAAATGATAGTGCAAAATGGTAACCATAATGTGCAATTTCCATCAAATTTTAATTATGTTATTCTATATTCAAAATGCTGAACTAATATTAGTAAGGTTTCTATCAATTTTAAGCCAAAAAACAAGGTAAAATGATAGAACCCCATTGGCTATAATTTTGGCCATATAATATGTGACCATCCACCATGAAATGGTAGTAAAGTCGGCTCTAGATCATTTTCTGTGTATTGCAGATTTTGAAAGAATGCATTTTCAGCTTTACAATGACACCTCAATCAGCTTCATCGGACATCTAGAAGTGAAGTTATGGTTCATCAAAGGTCACATTCCTAATATATTATACATAGAAATGCATTACTGTTTTTGATTGTATCTCAAAATGGAAAATGCTGACTTTACGACCAATTTGTGGTGGATGGGCACATATTGAGTTTGAATGTGGGACTTAATGTCTGAATTCCGACATTATGTCAAAATTTCTCCATTGACCTGAAAAACACAACAAATTGGGCCGATTTCATTTAGTTGTACGTTGGGACTTGTGTAAACATATGCCAAGAAAATAGGTTAAAAAAAAACCAATTTCATATAAAGATCTTACACTGTGGCTCTAAACAATCTACCCTAAAAGTACCTGTAAATAGAGATGGCCGCCTATCTGCTGTGTCCTAGCAGGACATCAGTCAATATGAGACATTCTTAAACACCAATTTCATTGGTTCTTACCCATGTGATATGACACGATATCACACGGGTCAGCGCGTGTGCATCAACGCGATACGCGTGCTCGCTATTTGAACCAATCAGGAGGCGCATAGCAACAACAGGACTGATCAATTTTAAGCCCTAGGTAGTTCCTTATAAAATGTAGGATTTAATTTGATTAAAATTTGTAATATATTTATGAAATTTCTATTTGAATTGAAGTGTTTAAGAATGAGAATAAAGGTGATATTGTGTCATCTATTATTATTTGGCGTAAAACAACTCGGCTTCGTCTCATTGTTTTACTTAAAATAATGATGTCGCCCGTGTTATTTGAGATGATAGATACACTCCAGTGGCTAAAACCAATACCTTTATTCTCTA
Source organism: Amphiura filiformis (assembly GCF_039555335.1). Taxonomy (NCBI): domain Eukaryota; kingdom Metazoa; phylum Echinodermata; class Ophiuroidea; order Amphilepidida; family Amphiuridae; genus Amphiura; species Amphiura filiformis. The sequence continues at coordinate 20,355,283 of NC_092639.1, forward strand.
AATATTAAATGCAAGGATCCAGAGGATACATGCCTGAGATGTATATAAAAGTACCTAATTATATAAGTAGCACTTTTTGCTTACCTGTTCAGTCTTGTATCCCTGAATTTAAGTCACTGTCTTTGGATGATGATAATAATACCCATACTGTAACAAAACAAAGTGTGCAGAATCAGCCAGTATCATCTGAACAATCATGGTTTGAAAGACAAAGTTATACACTTTTATATTAAATTTTTGATTGTATTTTTAATACATTCAATAGTAATATCAAAATTAATAAAAAAATTAACTAAAAATATTCATTATTGAACTCAAACAACAACAAAAAACAGGTGTTGGTTTGATCTATTGGCCATAACTATAATAACCATGTGAAAGTGGTATATCCATGTATACAAATTTAACCAATAATTCATTAGAAATTGATTAAATAATCATCATAATGATTATTAAATATTTTTATGGTGCAATCTTACCTAAGTGCAGTAGCATAGCCAGTGGTGGGGGCAGAGTGACAAAAATGAAAGAGCAAAGTGCTCCTCTTGGGGCAGAGTGCCTGGTTGAGCACAACATTCATCCAAAGTCATCTTTCTGTGCCACTAAAAATGGGGAACAATCTTCCAATCTCATCAGGTCTAGCACTTCACTAGCAGTGTTAAACTAATTTCAAAGTTTCCAAACCAATTTTTTTGGGTAAAATGAGTCAAGTGTAATTTTAAACACTTAAAATGAAAATGAATTAAGTGAAAACACTTACCATTGCTGTCACCATTTACTTTCATTGTACTATCTTCAGTAGATATCTATATTTTGCTATCTTCAGTAGATATATCTCTACTTCATTGAACTATCTTCAGTAGATGGCTATATTTTCATTATGTTACCTTCAGTAGATATCTATATTTTCATTGTGCTATCTTCAGTAGATATATCTCTACTTCATTGTGCTATCTTCAGTAGATATCTATATTTTCATTATGTTACCTTCAGTAGATATCTATATTTTCATTGTGCTATCTTCAGTAGATATATCTCTACTTCATTGTGCTATCTTCAGTAGATAGCTATATTTTCATTATGTTACCTTCAGTAGATATCTATATTTTCAATTATGTTACCTTCAGTAGATATATCTCTACTTCATTGAACTATCTTCAGTAGATGGCTATATTTTCATTATGTTACCTTCAGTAGATATCTATATTTTCATTGTGCTATCTTCAGTAGATATATCTCTACTTCATTGTGCTATCTTCAGTAGATATCTATATTTTCATTATGTTACCTTCAGTAGATATCTATATTTTCATTGTGCTATCTTCAGTAGATATATCTCTACTTCATTGTGCTATCTTCAGTAGATATCTATATTTTCATTATGTTACCTTCAGTAGATATCTATATTTTCATTGTGCTATCTTCAGTAGATATATCTCTACTTCATTGTGCTATCTTCAGTAGATAGCTATATTTTCATTATGTTACCTTCAGTAGATATCTATATTTTCAATTATGTTACCTTCAGTAGATATATCTCTACTTCATTGAACTATCTTCAGTAGATGGCTATATTTTCATTATGTTACCTTCAGTAGATATCTATATTTTCATTGTGCTATCTTCAGTAGATATATCTCTACTTCATTGTGCTATCTTCAGTAGATATCTATATTTTCATTATGTTACCTTCAGTAGATATCTATATTTTCATTGTGCTATCTTCAGTAGATATATCTCTACTTCATTGTGCTATCTTCAGTAGATAGCTATATTTTCATTATGTTACCTTCAGTAGATATCTATATTTTCAATTATGTTACCTTCAGTAGATATATCTCTACTTCATTGAACTATCTTCAGTAGATGGCTATATTTTCATTATGTTACCTTCAGTAGATATCTATATTTTCATTGTGCTATCTTCAGTAGATATATCTCTACTTCATTGTGCTATCTTCAGTAGATATCTATATTTTCATTATGTTACCTTCAGTAGATATCTATATTTTCATTGTGCTATCTTCAGTAGATATATCTCTACTTCATTGTGCTATCTTCAGTAGATATCTATATTTTCATTATGTTACCTTCAGTAGATATCTATATTTTCATTGTGCTATCTTCAGTAGATATATCTCTACTTCATTGTGCTATCTTCAGTAGATAGCTATATTTTCATTATGTTACCTTCAGTAGATATCTATATTTTCAATTATGTTACCTTCAGTAGATATATCTCTACTTCATTGAACTATCTTCAGTAGATGGCTATATTTTCATTATGTTACCTTCAGTAGATATCTATATTTTCATTGTGCTATCTTCAGTAGATATATCTCTACTTCATTGTGCTATCTTCAGTAGATATCTATATTTTCATTATGTTACCTTCAGTAGATATCTATATTTTCATTGTGCTATCTTCAGTAGATATATCTCTACTTCATTGTGCTATCTTCAGTAGATAGCTATATTTTCATTATGTTACCTTCAGTAGATATCTATATTTTCAATTATGTTACCTTCAGTAGATATATCTCTACTTCATTGAACTATCTTCAGTAGATGGCTATATTTTCATTATGTTACCTTCAGTAGATATCTATATTTTCATTGTGCTATCTTCAGTAGATATATCTCTACTTCATTGTGCTATCTTCAGTAGATATCTATATTTTCATTATGTTACCTTCAGTAGATATCTATATTTTCATTGTGCTATCTTCAGTAGATATATCTCTACTTCATTGAACTATCTTCAGTAGATGGCTATATTTTCATTATGTTACCTTCAGTAGATATCTATATTTTTATTGTGCTATCTTCAGTAGATATATCTCTACTTCATTGTGCTATCTTCAGTAGATATCTATATTTTCATCATGTTACCTTCAGTAGATATCTATACTTTCATTGTGCTATCTTCAGTAGATATATCTCTACTTCATTGTGCTATCTTCAGTAGATATCTATATTTTCATTATGTTACCTTCAGTAGATATCTATATTTTCATTGTGCTATCTTCAGTAGATATATCTCTACTTCATTGTGCTATCTTCAGTAGATATCTATATTTTCATTATGTTACCTTCAGTAGATATCTATATTTTCATTATGTTACCTTCAGTAGATAGGCCTATCTATATTTTCATTGTGCTATCTTCAGTAGATATATCTCTACTTCATTGAACTATCTTCAGTAGATATCTATATTTTCATTATGTTACCTTCAGTAGATATCTATATTTTCATTGTGCTATCTTCAGTAGATATATCTCTACTTCATTGTGCTATCTTCAGTAGATAGCTATATTTTCATTATGTTACCTTCAGTAGATATCTTTATTTTCATTGTGCTATCTTCAGTAGATATATCTCTACTTCATTGTGCTATCTTCAGTAGATATCTATATTTTCATTATGTTACCTTCAGTAGATATCTATATTTTCATTGTGCTATCTTCAGTAGATATATCTCTACTTCATTGTGCTATCTTCAGTAGATATCTATATTTTCATTATGTTACCTTCAGTAGATATATCTCTACTTCATTATGCTATCTTCAGTAGATAGCTATATTTTCATTATGTTACCTTCAGTAGATATATCTCTACTTCATTGTGCTATCTTCAGTAGATATCTATATTTTCATTATGTTACCTTCAGTAGATATCTATATTTTCATTATGTTACCTTCAGTAGATATCTATATTTTCATTGTACTATCTTCAGTAGATATATCTCTACTTCATTGTGCTATCTTCAGTAGATATCTATATTTTCATTATGTTACCTTCAGTAGATATCTATATTTTCATTATGTTACCTTCAGTAGATAGGCCTATCTATATTTTCATTGTGCTATCTTCAGTAGATATATCTCTACTTCATTGAACTATCTTCAGTAGATATCTATATTTTCATTATGTTACCTTCAGTAGATATCTATATTTTCATTGTGCTATCTTCAGTAGATATATCTCTACTTCATTGTGCTATCTTCAGTAGATATCTATATTTTCAATTATGTTACCTTCAGTAGATATATCTCTACTTCATTGTGCTATCTTCAGTAGAGCTATATTTTCATTATGTTATCTTAAGAAAATATCTATATTTTTATTGTTATCTTCAGCAGATATATTTCTACTTTCAAAGTGCTATCTTCAGTAGATATCTATATTTTCAATTATGTTATTATTGCAGGGCCCCCAGGAAGATCAGTGTTTCATTGATGGGATTACCCTGCTTAAAGAAAGTATAAATAAATAAATAAAATAATTACCTTCAGTAGATAAGTGCTATCTTCAGCAGATATCTATATTTACATTATTATCTTCAGTAGATATATTTCTACTTTCAAAATGCTATCTTCAGTAGATATCTATACATTGTGCTACCTTCAGTAGATACACATATCCCCTAAATATTATGAAGATACTTGGTATAATTATACTATATTCTGGAAAATATCCTAAGTTTAGTTTATATTATCTGAGATGTTTTACTACAAACACACAGGAAGGTCTTGTCTGCAATGGCTGCCTATTGGCAATTTCAGCATTCTAGTATTAAGTACACATCTTAAAATATGACCCATGGCAGCTATTGCAGAAAGTGCTTTCTTTCACTAAACCCTCCATAAACAACATTTTACAGTCCAAGAGTCTCTCCGCTGAACATATCGGCTCCTTTGAAGATCCCTCGTTCCATTCCATCAGTGACTCCAACTCCATACTGCACCGTCCCTTCATAGAAATTACACTTGTATTTGTTTGAGTTGCGAATATACTCTGAAAAATTTGGCGCAAATCCGACATTATCTGCAAGTACAACACTGCCATTATGCAAAAATTCACCCTTTTCAAGTCTATTCAAGTCAGACACATAAGCGTCCTTGTTATGATCTAGAAACACCATGTCAAGTGTTTCTATGTTATAGTTGCGGCGCAGTTCAGGAATGACATCTTCGGTGTATCCAAGAACCACTGTAACCTGTCATGAATACATAATAAAACATTAACAATAAAAGCAATCTTTAAACAAATCAAATATTATAGATGTTGTGCATATGACTTATCATACCGTAAATATGGCGGACTACTCAAATGCATTCAACAAAATCATGATTGCAATCTAACAAATGCACTACGATCAAATAGGGTGATACCACATTTGATTGAATGGACTGCACTGCGCCATGATTACAGTGAAGGACACCGGTTCAAATCCTTTGTTTGGAGCCAATCGATAAAAGCATGCAGGGCCTATATATTACTGATTCACCTTACAAATCCTCACATATTAAAAAGGGGGTCATTCAATTGTAACAGTGCTAGGGCCTATGCAATATCATTGACACTGAAAACTTATTAGAATTGTGAGCAACGAGCTGTCAACATATCTTTAGTGTCCTTTTTTTTTCTCTCCAAGTGTCCAGCTAATAAACATGTATATCTTTAGTTAAAGGTTTTTGCCAAATTAGAGCCGAATATTTTGCAGCACAGCCTTAGGCCTAGGTAAAAAAATTTATATCTTCTCCAAATTAAGGCCCACATGGCCACATACGTGCAGACAGAAAAGTGATTACTAAGCGTCATTCTGAACATAGTTCAGGCAAGAGCGGTTTCACTATACATACCATTCCCCCAAAGCCTGCCCTGTTGATAATCTTCTGTGCAATCTCAGCACTCTTAGGGTTAGCTTCAACTGTAATAAGCTTTCCATCTGATGGCATGTTCTGAGCGATGATTATTGCGGAATAACCCAAGTATGTTCCAAGCTCTAAGGTCATCTTTGGTGATGCTTCTTGAACAACTTGAGCTAAAATTGCACCTGAAATAGTTGATTTTAAACAAAAACGATTAATAACTGACAAATCGAAAAATGGTGTTGCATATGTGTTATATGGTATCACATAATGACCCTGGTATAATAGTCCTACATACTTCAACGAAATATGATTAGAATTTGGTGATGGTCTAATTCTGGATTTCCAAACAAAAAAATGTCAAAATGTGAAACAAGGTTTAAACAAAATTAAAGTTGTTTCCCATAGGCAGTGCCCACTTTGTTTTTTGGCAGCAGTGTTACCGCATTTCTTTTTATTTGAAAAATACAGAAAATTTGAATATTCAAACAAACTAAAATAAAAGACAAATTTTATTCTCATAATGGCTTTTAATTAAGCGAAGTCGAATTAAAACTCAATTGTCATTGGGGAGAAATTTTCTGACCATGTGAATAAATGTTTTTATACACTTGCGTATAATATGGTTTAAGTCATTGCTTCACTTGGGAGCACATCACAGTGGTATAAGATGTGCGTTCATGCATGTTAAACCAGGTGGATGTTTATTGTAATCATAATGGCTTTGTAATTTGTTTTGTCGTTGCTATCCAACCAATCACCTGGCATTTTGAGTGGTGGAAAGCAAAATAAGTTTATTGATTCACTTCATGTTTGGCTACCATCGAGAGATAATATGTATTAAAAAACCCACCCTCCACACCCAATGAATGTATTAAGTGAAAATAAAGTAACAGCGGAAAATGTTAACAAGTTAACATGCTTAGCGGAAAGTTTGTAATAAAAATCAATTTGATGTAACTTTGAAACCATGTTTAATGCTAAAATTTACACGAGCAACAAATGTTTTACGTGAGCTGTTGCCTATAAAAGGAAGCAGTCGGACGTGATGAGTTGCCAGTCTGTAGTGGTGAAACCCCGGGGGTACTCAAGTTTGGTTTTGGTAGGGACGTGCCACTAGATTAAGGAAAAATTGGGATATTTTCGAAAAAATTGAGAAAATTTTGAAAAAGGACCCATTCATATACCAAAATAGGCTTTGAAAAAGGGGTCATTGATATACCAAAAGGTTGAAAATGCTACACATATTTGCAGCACGTCCCCGTATGGTCATTTGAACTGAGTACCCCCCCCCACGGGGGTGAAACATCACTAAAAATGTGAGTTTAACACCTTCATTATAATTGGATTTGTATAAAAAGAATCATGTTAACAGAGGTCTACACCTTTGTTCACAAAATTTAGAACGATCATGCATGCACATACTAAGGTGTGGGGGTGTGTGTGTGCAATAACACTCCAAAGGTGGATTTTTGACATTTATGTCCTATGCAGTGGCAGCGCTACGGGGGAGGGTGGAAGGGGGGACTTTGCCCCTCCAAATATTTTTCTTGCCCCCCCACACTTTTGAGGTAAAAACCCCCAAATTACATAAATTTCCACTTTTTGCCCTAATTTACGCAAAATTTGTTGATTTTGCCCCCCCTCTGAAATTCACTTTGACCCCCATGCCACGCAAAAAAATTCCTGGTGCACCACTTTTGGGGGGTACAACACTACCAAAAGGTGGACCAACTTGCCAAAAATTGCTCTTTTAAAATTTAGGTATCTAAATTTGTATAAAAAAGATAACTGAATAAAATATATAAAACCAGCTTACCTTTTTGTTCACCAATAGCCCAAGTCCATTCATATTTATAGCAGTAATCATCAAATGCCGCTAGTACGCTGTCCGCATTACCCTCTTCCGAAAGCCCTTCCACTTAATTCCATATTCTGTCTTGTAATGTGCTCCTGTAAATAATGTTTCTTACTTTGCTGAATAATCCATAGTACACTCTCTGACGTTCTGGTAGATTTAATTTCCAGTATATAGCTTTCTTTGATTTGTATTGATAGAGTAAGTACAGCCCCGCAGCCACTGCAGGTGCTGCAATGAGGGCGCCATATACATGCCGATCCATGATTTTTTTCTACAAGTATTTCAGAAAAAGAGGATTATTTAGTAAATAATTAGTAAATTACAAAAGAGATTCAATGTCAATGCACATTCTATTCTATTGTGCTACTGACATTCCATGTCAAACTCCAGGTTCAAACTAGTAACACATCTATAATTTGGTTCAACTATACACATTCAAAGACTTTCCCATTAAATTGTACTACTATAATTTTCCAACTTAATTCCCAGGAAAGTATTCAAGTGTCTTTTTTTCATGTTTAGATCATCAATCATTCTAAACAATCTCTTATCAGTTAAGTATGGTACAGATCTGTTGTTAGTGGTGGCATCAAGGGGGGGGGGCAAGGAGCAAATTCCTCCCCCCCCCCCCATCAGAACTCTTTACCCAAGTAAAAACCCCAAATGACAAATTTCAACTTTTTGTGGCAAAATATATATTCCTGGCACAGCCAATGTCTGTTGTCACTACTATATAGGTTCTACTCTTACAGTGCAATCCACAGTGCAATATCATATGAAAAGGTTTGACTGCAAAAATGATTCTCTTATAAATGTATCTATGCACAGTTTCCACCTCGATACACCAGAGTACACACAAATTTCCAGCACAGCTAGCGAGTGAGTCTAGTCTCCATGCAGTTTGTGTTATACTACACAGTTGAGTGCATATCATTTTAAGAGCTGTGTGAGATCTAGTGGAAAATAGACATCTGAAGTTTGGTTTTTGCTAAAACCTCAAGTATTCCCTTCATCCAATCAGAATTTTTTTTTTTATATTGAAAGAAAGCTATCACTTCCCCCTAAAACACACTCTTTGTCATTAGTCAACAGATAACGCAATTCAAATTTTTATAGCAACGCGAATGTGAAAAATCTGCTGAAAACAAACTATTCAAGCAGACTTTTTGAACAAAATGTAGATTTTAAAAGTCAAAACCTCAAGTGTTCCTTACAATATTTTTCATTTTGCCTAAAGAGCACACTTATATTATCCATATACTAGCATCATTAGAATGGCCAATTCTCTATAAATTGCAAATCTGGTGCAAAAAATACTGATTTCACCTGTTTTGTCATAAATTCAATGAACTATGACTTTGCTAAAGAATGCTTACAAATTAATATGCAACTAATCATTCTTACCATTCAATATGTATCAGTACTGCTGAAAAAAAGATGGTATGCTATACTAGCCATGTACATGTAACCAGGGTTTCCTGTAAAATGACAATTCCTGAGTTCACTGCCAAAATAGTCGTACCACACCATCATGTTCACTCATCTGTGTAGAAATGACCTTTTGCATAGAAATTAGGACTAAAAAAAATTGTTTGATCGGTGTAACCCGACCGACCCTAAAAATAGGCCCGACCCTAGACTTTTTTTCTTATATTTTTGCAAAAATTGAAAAAAAAAAATTGAAATTTAAGAAAATTTTTTTTTAAAGTTCGAATTTAATTTATAGCTTAAAATGTGTGTAAAAAAAAATTCTTTTTTTAAAATTGCCGACCGACCTACCCTAATTTTTTTTTCATGTTACGCCAATCAAACAATTTTTTTTTTAGGCCTTAGTACAGAAATCCAGTGTGAAATTTACAGAGTGCAAAATTATCTCCTACAAACTTGGAACAAAGGTCAATGCCCTTTTTAGCAAGTTTGCTGCTGTTATTACCTGGTTTCTCATGGCATGTCAAGCTGGGGCCAATTTAGCTTATTTCACAACAAAATTGGCCCAATGACTCATTAAAGCAATAATGTGTGATTTGCATAATGAATGGATTCCTATTTAAATGTTTGTTTTCACTGATCACATTATCCTCTTTTAATTTCGAGCCATACTAATGAGGTGTAACGAAGGAAATTGCGATTTCATTCCAGCGCCTACAATGCGTGTACTACGCTCGCCGATCGTATTACATGTAACTGCATGGAGCATCGCGCTCGACGTGTGTACACATAAGCTGACGTCCACGAGAGATGTTAGCAAGCAGTCGATCGATGAACTCTGAATAAAACCGGCTCGACCCGGTTTTAATATAAAAAGTCAAATTTTACTGTTATTGAAGCACTTCAGGCTAAAGTCTTTTATGTGATATTTTAGTGTACCACTGGGCAGGGTTGTAGCAAGCGGGGCGGCCGGGGATGCCATGGCCGCCCCACTTATTGAGAAATTTGTTATGTTTTTCTTTATATCTTTATTTCAATTTGGGCATATATTTGTATTTTGGCCGCTCCACATTTATGATAGCCGCCCCACATTTTTCAACCTTGCTACGGCCCTGCCACTGGGCATTATAATTATGCAAAAAGTAGAAATCCGAGTAAAATTGAGGGCGTCGCTGTGAAGCAAATCACACATTATGGCTTTAAAGGACACTATTTTGTTATTAATTTCTTTGTTTTTTCTCCCAATTTAATGGACCAATTTGCCAGCTGACAATTTTGGGCCATATACAGCCTAAGTGGGCACTTAATTTGCATAAAACCATGTGAAGTGTATCATCTAACATACCACCCCATTGTCACACATTAGCACACTATGTAGCGATCGATAGGTGTTTTGGGATTCACTTCGTAGTGTCGATTAGGTACCTATTTTGCCTAATGAAATATGTGCAGTTTCTGCGCCGTAGGGTTAGCTAGCGATGATTAGGTATCTATTCAGCATATTAGGGTTAGGGTCACAGTTAGGGTTAGGGTTCATTATTGATCGCAGATTATATACGTATTCATTGGTAATATACTATAGTAATAGTATATCGTGTGTATGCGCTTTATTCCGTAAATAATAAGTATGATAAATAAACGGCTTATTGATGGCAGAACGACTTGTAGCACAGTGGTATAGCGTCTCGACTATGGATCCATAGGTTGCTGGTTCGAACCCCGGTCGATACTTGGTAGAATTTTAAATCTAACATAATGTTAACACATGTATTTTGTTCATTTCAGTCATAATATTGCATCTTTTCAAGGACATTAACAGGTTCACATCACATTTTACTACGGATGCCAAAGATTCTCGGGTAAAAAAATGTGCAAATGAAGTCAGTCACATACTCAATGCGCAATCAAGCGTGTGGTGGTATCTCTTGTATAAGAGATTGACTTGTGGAAGAGGTGATGCATATTTTGTCACTCAGCACGAAAATGACAAACAATTGGTGGTTTATTTCCATTTCTATCATATTATGAGAAACCAAGTATATAGCAGTAGACAATAATATAAATCAAAATTCAGAACCTTATATAGCTGAGGTGAAATCAAACTGCACGAAAATGACAAACATTTGGTGGTTTATTTCCATTTCTATCATATTGTGAAAAACCAAGTATATAGCTGAGGTAGACAATAATATGAATCAAAATTCCTAACCTTATATAGCTGAGATGTTAGCTCAATATGCTAGTTAAATATTGTGACCTGATGATCTTGTGTTAAAGACTTGTTAAATTTAGTAAATAATTATGTATATAGACCACTTGACATCATTGTTTATAAACAAAGGCAAGGGACTGGTCTATCGATATGCTTGAACGAACCACTACACTGTTCAATGGCTTTCTTGTAATATTATATGAAATGTGGTGGGCGATTTAAAATGCATGTGCCCTGAGCAAACTACGATGCGTACGCACACTGCAGGGCAAAGAACAATGGAAATTGCCATAATTTGCGCATTTACTGCCGGGCAATGACGTCACATGTCAAGTGGTCTATAGCTGAGGTAGACAATAATATGAATCAAAATTCATAACCTTATATAGCTGAGGTGTTAGATCAATATGCTAGTTCAATATTTTACCCGATGACCATGTGTTAAAGACTTGTTAAATTTAGTAAATACCAGGTAATTATAAGAAAACCAAGTATATAGCTGAGGTAGACAATAATATGAATCAAAATTCATAACCTTATAGCTAAGGTATTAGATCAATATACTAGTTCAATATTTTACCCGATGAACTTGTGGCTTGAATAGGTGTGCAGCAAACACAGCCATCAACTTTATACTCAATGAGAATAAAGGCACAAAAGGCCAGTGGCGTAACCAGACCTGACCTTCCGGGGGGCCGGGGGGTCAAGATTTAAAAATTTCCCAATTTCTGATCAAAAGTTGTAGTATTTATGTGCAAGTTTAATTTTTTGCCTATTTTTTGCTCTCTTCCCAGCTTTTTTTTGTGTTGGGGGATTGCCCCCCACTGGTTTACGCCACTGCAAAAGGCCATTCACAAAGGAAACAAAGACTACCAACATACTAACCAGGCCGTTTCGAAAATATCAACATGCGATTTTACGCTCATTTTGTGGTGGTATGTGACAAATCTAAAAATATGACCCATGGCAGCTATTGCCTTCTTTTTCTAAACCCTCGATTAACATCATTTTACAGTCCAAGAGTCATTCCGCTGAACATATCGGCTCCTTTGAAGATCCCTCGTTCCATTCCATCAATGACTCCAACTCCATACTGCACCGTTCCTTCATAGAAATTACACTTGTAATTGTTTGAGTTGCGAATATACTCTGAAAAATTTGGCGCAATTTCGACATTATCTGCAAGTACAACACTGCCATTATGCAAAAATTCACCCTTTTCAATTCTATTCAAGTCAGACACATAAGCGTCCTTGTTATGATCTAGAAACACCATGTCAAGTGTTTCTATATTATAGTTGCGGCGCAGTTCTGGAATGACATCTTCGGTGTATCCAACAACAATTGTAACCTGCCATGAATAAATAAAACATTAATTATAATTGACAACAACAAAAATAAACAAATACAATATGTTAACCGTAGAACTTGGAAGGGGGAGGGTTTGTTTAATTTTCATCCATCATAAAAATTGTGTGTCTTTACGCTCAAGCAACTTAAAGCCATATTATAACATTTCTTTAAAAATAGATTAGTATTTATTTTCCATAAAATGTTAGCTTTTACTGTCAGATATGTCCCCTTTTAATTTTAAGCCGAACAAGTGAGGTAAAGCATAGAAAATTGGAATTTACTACTAGCGCCCATGCATGTTACTCCCGCGGTTGTAATACGATATGATCCTCGGGGTGTGTGAGTATGTGCATCCCGCACGCCGTGTACGGGGTGTGCATACGTGTTTGACTAATATTTCCATCGTAATAATAAAACGCCGGTTCCATTGTTTTATTCAAAATCTCGGATTTTGTCAAAACTACAGCACCTAAAGTCTTAATTTTTGCAGAGTATCTTTATTGACTAAAGTAGATTACAATCATGTAAAAAACAGAATTTAAAATGTTTTTGAGGGCGTTCTCCTCAGCAAATGTTATAATATGGCTTTATCATAGATCCATCCTTTGTGCTTATTTTAGTGATAAAATTTTTACCCCAGTACCTAGGGGTAGGACAGCAAAGATAACCATGTGGGGTGAGGCCCACCATAGGTTTCTACAGTTTCCCTCTTGTAATATTACTTACTTGTTTATAGTTTAAAATAGTCATTATCTTTTATATTTAGGAGAAAATTTACTAGCATAAATCACACATGTAGTATTTTTAGCCAAAAATCAATTTTGCCTATACTTTTTGTACTTGCAAGAATTTCCAAATTTTGCAAGAGGACACTCACATTATGACATCATAGCGACATTATGTCGGGAATGTTTGTACTTATTTTGGTATCACTGGATAGAGGAGACCCATACATAAGTCCCAAATATAATGGTATATGATGTTTATAGTTGAAAATTAGGGTAGTTGCAACAACCCCTCCCCCTTCAAAGTCCATGTTATGGCCCAGTATGGCTCAGTAGTTCTAGGTTTAAAGGGTTATTTTGTGATTTTTGCTACCTCTTTGTCTGGTATGGTGAAATAAATATCCATGAAAATATCTTATTTCTAAAATTACAGTTGGTTCGGACATTGAACTTGCCAGTTATGCATAATTGCATTTATTACAGTGCGTCATAGGGGCACACGGGGGGCAGTGACGTAGCAGGGGTCATCACATTAGGGGCACCGACCATGATGGGGGGGGCACAAGCCAATTTTTGACAATTTTCCTGTCGGATTTTTTAAAATTTGAGATCGATTGGGGGCACGTGCCCCCCTGTGCCCCTATGACGCTACGCCACTGGGGGGCACATGCCACCCACCCCATTCGATCGGAAAATTAAAAAATCCCATAGGAAAATTGCCGAAAAACGGCTTGTGTCCCCCCCCCCCCCCCCCCCCCCCCCCCCCCCCCCCCCCCCCCCCCAAAAGGGGTTTCAATACATACCATTTTCCCAAAGCCTGCTCTGTTGATAATTTTCTGTGCAATCTCGGCACTCTTTGGGTTAGGTTCAAGTGTAATAAGTTTTCCATCTGACGGCATGTTCTGAGCCATAATTATGGCAGAATAACCCAAGTATGTTCCAAGCTCTAAGGCTATCTTAGGCGATACTTCTTGAACAACTTGAGCTAAGACTGCACCTGAAATAGTTGATTTTAAACAAAAAGGATTAATAACTCACAAATCACCCTATAGTGTTACATGTTATCAGCTTTCTTGGTCAGGGGGGCAAAATAAAATTTCAGGGTCAGAGCTGAAAAATTTGTAGTTCCATCATGCAATAAATATACGGGTGTTGTTTTTTAGAGAGAATGTACATGTTTTCGAGCTTCCAAAAAAGGCTTTTGGGACGATGTGTTCAAAACTTTTGAATTTTCGCCCATGATCAAAATTAAAATGGTTTTATTGTGACAATGCGTGCACGCAGCATGCAATAAGTTTGTATTTTACACTATTTTGGCCCATGATCTGGGTGAATTTTAATGGAAAAGGGCTTCTTTCCCTTTTCTTTTCCTTTTGCCCTCCAAATTTTCTATTTCATTTTTTGTAAGGGGGCACTTTTTTCTTTAATTTTTTGTCGGGGGAGGCCAGAAAACAAGATTTAACAGGAATTTGGGCTGAAAAAAGCAGCTTACCTTTTTGATCACCAACAGCCCATGTCCATTCATAGTTATAGCAGTAATCATCAAATGCCGCAAGTACGCTGTCCGCATTACCCTCTTCTGAATGCCCTTCAACGTAATTCCATACTCTGTCTTGCAATATACTCCTGTAAATAACGTTTCTTACTTTGGTGAATATTCCATCGTACACGCCCTGATGTTCTGGTAGATTTAATTTACGGTATATTTCTTTCCTTGATTTGTATTGATAGAGTAAGTAAAGTCCCGTAGCCACTGCTGGTGCTGCTATGAGTGCGCCATATACATGCTGATCCAAGATTATTTCTACAAGTAGGCCTATTTTAGAAAAAGAGGATTATTTAGTAAATAATTAGTACTTTACAAAAGAGACCCAATGGTAAATGTACATTTTATTATAATGCACCAAAAAAGTATCCTTACACAATAAAAAAACAAATTACCCTAATATGGTTCAGTTTTGAATTTGTGATTATTTTTCCAAGTGTAAGGATACTTTTTGTAGAACTACCATGTTCGATTTAATATTGTTTACCTTTAACACATAAAGTCTGTGAAAAGTCGTATTGCAATCGCAACAGGTGAATTTGAGGTGCAAATTGCACTGCAATAGGGCTTAGGCCTCAAAAAATAAATTGTTTGATTGGGGTAACATAAAAAACAATTAGGGAGGTAGGTAGGTCGGGATTTTTTTTGTTTACTTTTTAAGCTGTAAATTGCATTCGGAACTTTTTTTTTTAATTCATTTTAATTTCTTTATTTCTTATTGACCTCTGACCTTTGACCTCCGCATTCCCCTCATATAAAGTATTCCACTCACCAAGTTCAAGCCCAATCAGACCAAGTTTAAAATTTGACCTTTGACCTCCGATTTCATCCAAATTTTAACACTCCTCATATTTGTCTATATCTACCGTGTGAATTTGGTGAGATTCGGATCAAAACTGACACAGCCTTTTAGGCCCTTGAAACTCAATTCTGTGTTTAGCGTCCCCCCGTCGCGCCCGCATTACGATTTGCTTGCCGCGTTTGCGTTGCAAATTCTGAAAAATAATTCATTATTGTGCAAATCACTACTAAACCAGAAAGAAAATTTTTTTTAAAGCCTTCAAAAGCTATAGAAAGCCTAGACAACTATAAGGACAATTTATCTAAATATTTGAGTGTTAAAAATATACAGATTTTTGACCTTTGCTCTATCCAATTATTTTAATTATAACTTTGGGATACCAGGGTAGACTAGAAGAGAATACATTGAGTTTGTTTTAAAACCTGATTTAAACAAAAAGCAAGAACATTTATACTTTTACAAACATTATGTGTAATTTAGTGACATTATATTGGGACTGGCGATACCCAAATAGAATGAACAAAAGCACATAAGCATTTGGTAAAAAAAACCTGATTTATACTCACAAATCTTGAAAATAATGAATAATGAATTATGAAATAGTTGGCTCATTATGGGCTGAAAATATTGGTCGCTAAACTCAGCATTGAGTTTCAAGGGCCTCACAGACATTCACACATGTATACATAACCACACACCTACATAGGCCTACATACAAACAAAACTATAGTAAGATACAACTATACGAAACTTCAATAGCGGCACATTCGTTGTCATGTTTACATCATCAATCATTCTAAACAATCTCTTACCAGTAAAGTGTGGTATGGATTACTAATATAGGTTCTACTCTTAATTAAAAGCACTTTACAGTGAAATATTAACGAAACATTCTTACCGTTCAGCACTGCAAAGGATGGTATATACAAGTCATGTAACCAGTTTTCCTCTAACATGTCATTTCCTGAATATTCATGCGATACCATCTTTTCATGTTCATTCACCTAAAAATGACCTTTTGCATAGCTACAGAGTGTGAAATTGTCAGACATAAAATGGAACAACATTTTCAAAGTCAAAGCCCTTTTTAGAAAGTTTGCTGTTACCTAGTTTCTTATGGCATAGTGTCAAGCTGGAGCCTATTTGGCATTTGGCAACATAATTGGCCCAATGACTCATTCAGGGCTCTGGTATGAACATTTTGAAAGTATTTTTTGTGGGACATGAGAGCACATTAAATATATCGAATTAAATTCTGAATATAAAGAATGTCCTTCTGATATCAAGTATACGAGTGGATATTCATACGTAGCAGTAGATAAAATGAATTAAAGTTTTAACTTCAACACTACACTATTTTATCGCTCACCTGGAACGTTTTCACTAGATCGACAAGCATCTTCAGCAGATGGTTATAATATGCTGTGAGGATATCTTGTCTACAATCGGGATATCATCACAGCATCACCATCTGCTGAAGACAATAGCCACTAATTGTGGGACAATAGCCCCTGAATATAACTAGCCCATGAAATGGCTGTCACTCAGCAAGACAGACTCAGACTCAATACTGACTTCAGCATTAAATCCATGGCATTACCTGTTGTTAACCACCTGAGCACTACCTGCTGATCTAACATTGCCTCTGATTGGTCAATTACATGATATCTTCATTTTAATCACCAATCAGAATGGAGCTTTACAAATAATTCACCCCAATTTTTTTTGTGTGGTGAAATTATTCTAACAATGTTCTGATTGGTCCAATTGATAATGAAAACTTCTTTTTGGCCAATCTGCAGGTAGTTCTCATAGGTTTAAAAGTGTCACAAAATGTGGACCAATATAACATTATCAGTTTACAATTTGAGCTTGTGTCTGTGAAAATTAATGATGGACCAGTAGATTTCAAATTAAATGGCCTAAATAAAATGGTCCTAGAAGAGTGTAGTTTACTTCACCCACTGCTGGCAGCTACAAACTATATAATACCCAAACTGCCTAACCCAGCAAACACAAAACGCTTTCGACATCATTCGCAAAAGGTTATAAAAGGTTGTCAGAAAACGCTTAAATGTCGGGTTATATAAAGGGTACATTAATGGTATAAAACGCTTTTCATAACATTTGTTGGTAATTCACTGCACAGCAAACACAAATGTTTTACAGAAAACATTAAATGTCGGGTTATATAAAGGGTATAAAAACGTTTTAATAACATTCCAAAAACTTTTTTTTTTGGTACAAATCATTCTAAACAGAATGTTATTTTGGGGTTGAAAAAATATTTTGCAAAAATGTTTACCCAAAATATTTACAATAACGTTTTAAAATGTTTTCACGACCTTTATATAACCCGACATTTAAATGTTATTAAAACGTTTTGTAAAATACATTTTAAGAACATTTCTGTGTTTGCTGGGTGCAAATATTTTAACATAATGTTATTTAAATGTTAACAAAATATTTGGCCAAAAATGTTTGCAAAAATAGTTTACAATGACATTTCAAAAACATTTTAAAAATATTGTTGTAGTGTGTTTTCATGCAAAACGTTTTAAAATGATTTCATGACCTTTAAATAACCCAACATTTTAATGTTATTAAAACGTTTTTACCTAAACCAAAACCCAAAATATAACTTATTTAAATCGTTTTAAAAACGTTTTTGTGTTTGCTGGGAAGTCATTATTACATGTTTCTCATTTGCAATTTTGATTTTCTGAGTAGTAAACCCATGATTAATCAAATTTCCGGCCGCATTCTTCATAAAACTTGTGGAATACATCAAAAGAGATGCATTACACATGTTAATGAAGAATGTGGCTATAAATTTGATTAATTATGGGTTTATTACTCAGAAAATCAAAATTGCAAATGAGAAACATGTAATAATGACTTAGGCAGTTTGGTTATGAGGGTGACGACAATACTAGCTTTAAATTGACACCATACTTAACAATCCATTGTATATTTTGAAACAATACATATTTTCTGAATATATTCTGTATATTTGATGAGTTTATTGCCTATTTGCCTGAAATCGAGAAACATGGATATATATATCGATTTTTGAATCTGAACTCTTTTTAAAGATTGAAAACTCTTGTAAAAATAATATTATGCAAATCCACACAACCTGTTGAACAGTAGGCCTAATCTCACAGCAATAATCATAAAGTGAACATATGGATCGTATACGCCTATTATTTCAATAGTGAAAGAATATGCGCTTTATATTCCACCACATGGGAAGAGGAAACCGGGACAGCCGCGCACACTGTACTTACAGTATGTCCAGCACCTCCTGGGAGATACTGAAGGGATGCTGCAGCCAAACAAAATTGTTTCGCTTGCCCAAGGGCACTTAACACAAATGTTAACTCCAAAAGACCTCCTTTTACCAGTACGCCGTCAGCTCCCAAAGACCCACCTCCTCCAAATTCCAGAGGAGCATACCCACCAAAATTTTTTGATGTGCCCCAGGGTACGTACTGGATGCACACATGCATACATCTATTCGCTGTCGTAGTGTGACATCAAAATCAATCATTACCGGGTCAACTGGTTCACGCTATCTGTGTATGGAACCACAATCAAAATGATCACAACACAAAAGTCAATGGCTTGCTAACAGGTGTGCAAACCAAGCGTGAACCAGTAACTAAGGTACATGACATATTCACTATGATAGCAAATTTGCCACACATTGAAATTCTGGCTGTAGCTCTTATTAATAACTTAACTTTTTGTAGGTTTGTACTTACTACAAATCAAGATTTCCAGTAGCGTGCACAGGTACGTTTTCAAAAGAAGGAGCCACAGGTGTTGACTCTTGATGCCGCCGACTGCAAAAAAAAATCAGGTCCCTTTGATCACCGTGAACAGTCCCCAACTAAAATTGTGAAGCTTGCATCGACAGATGCCGCATATAAGGCATGTTCAGTAGGTATTTCATGTATTGTTAGTGGCGCAATGTTTTTGTTTACAATAATGGTAAGACAAAAAAGAATTACTAATATCACTCGTATTAAGAAGATCCCAAACCCTCTGGAAAAACAGATATACTTTTGTTTTGTTATTGTTGAATATGAGATATTGAACAATGAATTGGATTTTACATCAAAAACAGTCAAGGAAAAAAGTGAGTCCTGGTCCCAACTAAATTCATGGAACCTAGTCCCAACTAAATTAATGGAATCAGGTCTTACTTTTCCCCCAAACTTAGGCCTGGTAGAATTTTAAATTCACTAGGTATAAAACACTGTTTGACTACTTACCTATATACTTGTATGTCTGAGGCATCCTTCTGTCACATCATAGGGACGGAAGTTACCACAGAAGTATGGTGTGTGTGTTCAAAGGTTATATCACTGGCTATAAAACACT
Source organism: Amphiura filiformis (assembly GCF_039555335.1). Classification (NCBI taxonomy): domain Eukaryota; kingdom Metazoa; phylum Echinodermata; class Ophiuroidea; order Amphilepidida; family Amphiuridae; genus Amphiura; species Amphiura filiformis. The sequence goes on from NC_092639.1 coordinate 20,375,254, forward strand.
GTAACAGGAAATGAAAAAAAAACAATTGAATAAGTGGCAAAAGAAAACCTTGTCCCAAGATAACTTAACATCCGCATCACAGGTCAACAAACTTTTGCCGCGCCAACATCAGTTGGCCTGATGATTGCCACTCATAAAAACTTAAGTCCAGTAGATCTGATTATAATCTCAAGTTCATAGTTGTTATTACCTGGATGAATGATAATCTTCATAATCATATGTTGTTTGTACTGTTTACCCTGAATGCTCATATCCATAAGTACCAGACTTGTCCGCGTCGTCTGAGTGGTTTACTTGCGAGGAAGCTGCCTGCCGAAGTAAACCACGCAGACGCCGCGACGCGAGTTGTTAATCGGTGATGAACAACGGTGAAACATGATTGAATCCCTTTCAACAACGAAACAAGCTAAAGATGTCTAATTCACATGATTCTTTCATTCAGAATGTCCATTTGTCATTGCCACTCAACCTTACAAAAAGATCGCAGTATTTCTCTGTTGATATCAGCATTAAAACTAAAAAATAAAGCGGTAATATTTAGCTGCTACCGCCAACAGAAGAGAGTTCATGTTTACGCATATGTTCCAGGCATGACGAATTTTACGCGCTCAACGCGTACGCGCAACCTTGCGTTCGCGTATACGCTACTGAACTGTGGATTCATCACAGATTAACAACGGTTGGCTCCTGTACAAAGGTAGTATAGGAAGAGTTGTTGAATCCTGTTTTAATATCAGGGACAGTCTGTGTAGCTCAGTGGTAGAGCACTCGCCCAACAAGCAAGAGGTCTGGGGTTCAAGTCCCCACACAGGCAGGTATGTCCAGTGTTTTTACTCTGCTATATCTGCCTATGCATGTCCATTTGTAAATTCATGTTTCATTGTGTTCGCGTGCGATGCCTAATTCTTCTTTCCCCTAGCTTATACAAACATTAGGCTATCAAATGCTGAACACACGAAAGACTTGGTTCTAAAGTTATGAAGTTTTGTGACGTCTATTTTTCTTATGCTTTTTGTTGTGTTTTTTACCCCATATTTTTGCCATTATCTCAATTTCAAATTTGCTGCCTTTGGCCCCATGTAAGAGATTGTGTCACATATGCCTATTCAAATTAACATACACTGTGCAGTCATCTCATAAGGGGCTGTGCAATAATTATGAGCCCCCCGGGTAAAATTTCCAAACAGCTTGCCAAAAATCCCTTCCCCCCCCTCTCGGCCCGCCAAAAAATCTTTGCGCCCCCCCCTTGCACATGCCAAATGTTTAAGCATATTTAAGCATTTCCGTACGGTTTTCCTAAGCTTTTTTAGAGCGTTTTATTTAAAAGGCGCCCCAAGAATGTGTGCCAAAAATCGCTTGCCCCCTCTCTCGGCTTGCCAAAATTGCTTGCCCCCCTTTCAGCTTGCCAAAATTTCTTCCCGCCCCCAAATTTTACCCTCCCTCAGGGCTCATAATTATTGCACAGCCCCTAACAATTTATTCATACAGTGAACAGTTGGATAAGCTTCTGTTACAAAATGCATGTTTTGGATTTTTCTTTATGGTTTACCAACAATAGCAGTTTATTAAACTGAAACTTTTTGTGCCAGATGAGGTACATTAAGGGCCATACATACTCCAAATATTTGACGTAGAATCTTTGTCCAACAAGTATTCGTTATTCAATCTATTTCAATTCATTTTTATTGTCTAATGAAAGTGTGTTGATGGAAAATCAATTATGTTACGTCAAATGTCTGTTGGAAAAATATTGTCGATTTTATGTCATCAAACTTTAAAAAGTTAAACATTACTGGAAATAGAATGAGAATAGATTAAATAACGAAGACATGGCATCAAATATTCCAGTAGCATATACAGCCCTTTTTAAACGGGCGTTCGCCCCCCATGTATCAAAATAAAGAGTAGAGAAATTGGAGGAAAAGAGAAGAGAAACATCTGTATACATGCAATTTTGACGAAATAATTAAATGTTAGTCTCATATTTGACTATTTCTGCTTAAAAAAAAGAAATTTAGGCGCGCTTCGCACAAATTTGTTCCAAGTTAAACCATATTCGACCATTTAAGCTTCAATATGTTATATTTACACATTTCATGATCCTTTTAGCTCACCAAGAAATTCACCCCCCGTTGCTGAAGTTCTGTATACGCGCATGTATATATCCACTTCAAAGTCTGTAGCTACCCTGATTTCTATAATCATCTATCAAATATATATTTACACAATACTATATTGTCTGCCAGAAGTTCAATCTAGGTTACAATATACCAATAGTCATGTTCACACTTTGAGTTACACCTGGGATAAACTGACGCTAACATTGATAAAAATTCCACAAATATTTTCGCTACTCCTACATTGTACCGCATGTCCACACCTAGCTTACTCCTAGCACTATGCCGACCAGTTCCACCATGCATTCGCTTCTGGTCGGAGTAAATATCGGTTACCACTTCTGGTGTTTCTGTGACCTTTTTACAACCACGTCATATGTAATGTCTAGTTCCGACCAACAAAATGTCAAACTTACACCGGGTGCGAGGCGTAGCAGCGTTCACATTGCAATTTTCGCCTGGCGGAAGTTACACCCAGCTTGTTAATCCTGACTTTTGTCAGGAGTAAATCATCGGACGTACACCTGGTGGAACTTTCGCTGACCACCATTCACACTGCCACTACTCCTGGCAGCGCCTACCGCTACTCCTAGCAACTTGCGTCGCCCAAGTTCGGCCGGGCGTACGTCTGACAATGTGAACACAACTTAAATAATCAATCGCTGTGATAAATTGTCAACCTGAGATAACATACCCTATATTGCACAATTCACTTCTTTGCAAATTCAACAATTAAATAAATAATTTCACAGCCACAGACTTTAGAATATGATACGGATTTAATCCAGGGGGGGTATTCAGCACAGTGGCCATATGAAGGATGTGCTGCAAATACGGGTTTCTTTTTGCAGCCTCTGGTGTGACAGTGCGGTGCCCCCTTTTTTGATAAATTTTGGTATAAAAATGGATCATATTTACAAGTTCATTGAACAAATACCCCAAATTGCAAAATTGTGAAAAAATTTGGCCAAAAACAGGCCTCAAGTATAAAATGGGCAAAATTTTCTTGGAAAATCAAACCAATAATAATCTAAATATGGGTTGACTTTCAGATTCTCAGGCACACCCCTACCTCATTCGCCCCTACATTATCCCCCCCCCCCACTCGCTCACAACCACCCATAAACCAACCTGCACTCACTCACACATTTACAAACTTTGCATATGAAATCCAAGGCGGAACTCAAGAACCAGCGCGTCTGCTAATGCCAGAACGGCTCAAAGATCAAAAAAATAAACCATTTCTCGGCGAAAAAAAAATCGTAACTCGGTAACTGCTCAATTGACGCGATTCCAAATACAGCGCGCCACCTACGATCACGCCTGGCTGATCTACTTCGCGCAGAGCATCATGGGTAAAAGTCGACATCCATGACGCGTCGACGATGTTATCCATCGACCGGCTTTCCGAGGCGCTTGGGAAAATACTTTAGGCTCTCGTTTACAAAAAAAAAGAAAACACTTTCAGGTCTTAAGCTTTGTTGTAAGTAGGCCTATAATAGACTTGATTAAAAAAATATGATTGAGGATAGGCCTACTTAGACCCTCATATGCATATCCTTTTTTAAAAAAAACAATTTTTAAACCTTGTTTGTTTTAAGTAGGCCTAATTCTCAATATTTAGAATAACGAAATACTAGTATTCAATACATATTTTAACAGCATGGACAGCGGAAAGGTTTTTTTCTGCCTCCTTTTTAATTAAGTTAATTTCGACAGTTATGGTTTAGGCCTACCTCTGTGAATGTTCAGAGTGTTAGGCCTATTCCCACACAAAATAATGGGCATTAAACCCTTATTTTCAAACTTTTCCGAACCCGATCCGAGGCGCTTGGGACAATACTTTAGGCTCTACTTTTTATCTAAATAAACAAATAGCTCATTATCTCATCCCAATTGCTACATATTGAACAACAGACTCTGGTGAGTGTAAACACATTGGAAGAATATTTAGAAATGCAGTACTACTCCCCATTCCAGAAAAATACAGAACTATTTTTTTGGATTACAAAAATATTATCCTGTTTTGCCAAATGAAACATAGCTAAATCCTAATCCTTTAGTTAGTCCTAACTGGCAATGAAAGTAAAATTTTAATATTTGGTCAATTTTTGTAAAGGGCCAAAAATGGCATTTTAAGGGCATTTTCAACCTTTTTCATATTCTGTGACAATCAAGCCTAAAGACTTGAAGAAAGACTAATTACAAGTTATGCATTCTAATTTTTGGAAAACGCATTGTCCAATCTTTTTCATAACCAATTAGCAAAAATAACATATAATATTAAAATTATGAGCTAACTCATACTCAAGATTTTGAATGCTTAAACTTGTGCCAAGTCTTACAATTTTAGTGATTACAATTCTCGCTATTCATAATAAGGGCACCGCGGTTTCAGCGATGTTTAAATGATGTATCATGGGAAAAGTCGACATCAAGTCCGCGCTAATACGAATATTACCATGCTATTACATAGGAACACGTGACAATATTTTTTAGTTTGTCAAAATAAAGGTGTTACACGCGAATCGATACTCAATAATACTTAATAATGTGATTTGAAATGTGCACAATTAATTTTTTCTCTATCGATTTGCGTGTAATACCGTTATATTGACAAACTAACAAATATTGTCACGTGTTCCTATGTAATAGCATGGTAATATTCAGACAGCGGACTTGATGTCGAATTTTTCCCATGATACATCACGATTTTCCCATGATACATCACGATTACATCGCAAACCGCTGGCGGCGCCTTTATTGCGAATAGCGAGAATTGTAAAGAAAACATGCAAAATTGCAAAAATATTAAAATTTGACTTTTATTGCCAGTCAGGACTAACTAAAGGATTAGGATTTAGCTATGTTTCATTTGGTAAAACAGGATAATATTTTTTAATACAACAAGAAATGTCTTTAAAAAGACAATGCTACGGCTGAATTTTAACACTTTCAATATTAGCGACATCTGACTCATTTCCCTTGATCGTGTCACATATTGACTTCACTGCTTGGCAAACAGTGGCGGCGCCAGGAATTTTTTCAGGGGGCATGGTGGGAGGGAGGAAAGGAAATTTCAGCAAATTTCAATTGCTGCAATAAGTGGAATTTTTTGTAATTTGGGGGTTTTTGCATTAAATGTGGAGGGAAAACTGGGGGGAAAGAAAAATATTGGGGGTAGAGCAAATGCCAACGTAGTGCAGCCTCTGTTGACATAACACATTATTTTAACAGTAAGAAAGAACATGCACTTTTATGTGATATAATTTTTTTAATTTTATCCTGCTGAAGTAAAACATTTTGAAATATTTATGCACAATTTTTTTTCGATGGTTTGAAAAAGTGAAGAGCAAAAAAAAATGTATAATTCAATTTGTTTCACAATTTTTTAACATTTTTTACTTACAATTTTTCCTTTTTCTTTCATCCAGGGTGAACAAAATAGTCTATAGTTCACCCAAATTTTGTTTCACCAACTCCTTCAGTCTACCGATGGCCTTACATGAACCGACGGCTATGAGTGGGGAGCACCGGCCCCCTGCCCCCAACTGGCTACGCCACTGTTTAATTAAATATAAATTAAGTTAGGAGTGCAATATTTTATTTTGTTTACATACAGGGTGAATATATAACTTTTCTGTGTGTGTATATATATTTTTCACTCTTATTAGTTGTCATCTGCAGAGAGGGCACACTTTAAGCAGAAGCTCACTATACTGGATCGTGGGTGATTGAGAAGGAGTTTCGCCAAGATGAGCCTGGTAAACTGTCTGAGGCTTGGGATATTGCTGTCAGCCCTGCAAGAGATGTTGCTGTAGCAGACTTAGATGCAGCCGAGATAAAGGTGTACAATGCTGAAGGACAACACAAACTCAGTATCGATACTACACAAGGACCGATGCTTGGGATAACATCATGCCCCGTGAATGTCACTGTCAACTTGGAAGGAGATTATTTTATCACAGATTTGACCAGATTCATTCAAGTGTATGATTCTTCTGGTATGTTTAAAGACCAATGGGTTGCCCTATCACCTGAAAACAAGCTATCGAATACTGAAAATACTAGACTAGTAGGACTGACGATGAATACAGAGGGTCAGCTGCTGGTAGGAGAGGTCAATCATGGGTACATCAGCAGGCATAAGCAAGATGGATCTCACATCACTAGCATCAAAGTAAACATTAAGCCATACTTTCTAGCTGTGACATCGCAAGATGCAATCATTGTTTGTGATGCTTTAAATAGAGTAGTACAGATAGTCAATAGCACAGGGCATATCCTACACACTCTCAAGCCTCCATCTCATGAGACAAGCTGGGAACCCTGTGGAGTTTGCTGCTACGAGGACATCATACTCATCTGTAATGATGTCCTATCTGACGATGGAATCTGCTGCTTCTCATCGTCTGGTGAATACCTGAGATCCATTGATGTTGGGGTTCACCCGCACTGTCTTGCACTTGGGAACAGTAAACTATATGTGACATACTGGAATAGGGTTGAAAAGCTATTCATGTGGATAAATTATCCATAACTAACATTAGACTTTGACACAAGAGAAGTGTTTCAATGTGTTCATTTTGAAACTGAATGGACACATAATTACAAGAATGTAAACTCACAAGTGTACAACAAACTTTGTGTCATACAGTGGGGGGGGGGCACAAGGAGCAAATGCCCCCAGTCAGAACTCTTGCCCCCCCCCCCTTTTGTGGTGTTGCCCCCCAGTAAAAACTCCAAATTACAAAAATTTCAACTTTTTGCGGTAATTTTGTGCAAAATTTGTTGATTTTGAATTAACATTATTTTTGGGATTTTGGGCCAAAAATGGCATTTTGGCCCAAATTTGACCTCACAGATGAACTTATCAAGTCTTTGCCATTCTAAATATGTATACTTTTATATACTTTACACCAACAATTTAGCAGTTATGAGGCCCGAAAGTTTCCATAATTCCAGGGTTCAGACCAACCTTAAATCACTGCACTTTTTTTTTCACAAGTACTCTTTACAATGACTGCATTGTGTGACATGTTATACGTTTGAGCAATTTATGTGGGTGTGTTGGCCACCATTGGATATCGCATGATTGCACGGTAGATTGGTTGCTAACAGTATTTCCTTTTTCTGCTATTCAATTTTTACAGGGAAAATGAAAGATAAAGTTAAAATCGTACTTGGTTTTCAAATTTAAAAGAAAATGTGACGAAGATGGAATTGAAAAAAGTGATGTTTATGAATGAGGTTTATGACTTTGCATCTGTTCCTCCATTTCAAAGCAAAATGTTTAAATTTTGCACAATATTACCCTCAATACAACTGATGCACAATCATTAACTTCTAAGTCAATCAAATATTTATTGACTCACACAAGCATGAGATTATTACAAGTTATAGCACCATAGATTACTCCTATTCCAGAAAAATACAGTACAATTTTTTTTTTGTTTAAAACAAAATTATCCTCTTTTACCAGATGAAACATAGTTAAGGCCAGTGTAATGGGAGAGAACATGGACCTTTTTGAGCATCATTATTTCTGAATTGTATGTCAAAAGTATATAAAACTATACATTTTTGGAAAGCAAATGAGTCAAGGAATCCCATGGTGACGTCAGATGTGTTCAAAAATCTTGAGTTTTTGAAAAATCACAAAAATTCACTTTTTTACCCCAATTGTTTTGTGACAACTTAGAAAAAAATCTGTTCGGAGTAAAAAAAATTCAGTTAGCTTTTCATAAAGAAGAGACATGAACTTAGTGAAGGTTTTTTTATTTTTTTGAAATTTGTCTCTTTTTTTCGAAATATTGAAAAAAACATGTGAAAAAAGCAATTTTGTCACTCTATTAAGCTAAAAATTGCACAGAATGGTGTATATTTTTGTTTAAAACAAATATTTTGAAAAAATGAGAAAACCTTCCCTAGGCTTTGATGTACTCTAAACGATAGTGCAAAAAGTTTACCTTTTGCTTGCATATTTTTCGAGTTATCTTGTTACAAAAATCGTGCAATATTGTCAAAAGTGAACTCTGAGAAATCGACGTTTTAGTAAAAAAATGTCAAAATTATGCACAAAACGTGCATCTCATTAACTCGGTTGCTGCTGCCTGCCTGTATATTTTAAAACGGTAAGACTTTCACGCTTGTAAAAGCTGTATCTGGTGCATGGTCTAAATATGCATCTTTTTGCACCAATAAATCTATAATGTCTGCTTTCAGTGCGCCAAAATTCAAAATAATTAAAAAATCTAAGTGGCATTTTGACTGCAAAATTTGTTTTGTTTACACCACATTTGCTGGCATGAACAACAAACCGAATGCGCCTAGACTGCGTTTGACATACGCCAAGAGAGTTGCGCCACACACGCTAAGCGAATCGCAGCAGTAATCAAAATATTTTGCATTCACGATTTTTGACTCATTATTTCCGCCAATTTACTAAGCTGTCTTGAGCCATGTGACTTTTTAGAGTTGAAAAGAGTGAAACAAATCAAGCAAAAATACGAGTAAATATTAGCAAGTTGTATTTTATCAGTTTCAAGTGAAAGAATACATCTTAGTGTTGATAAATATCAAGAAATCTCAAATTCAGGCGTGAACGAATGTGTCTTCCATTACTCTGGCCTTAAATCATAATCCTTTAGTTAGTTCTAACTGGCAATGGAAGTCAAATTGAAATAGTTGGAAATATTATAAAAATATTAAACTTATGAGATAGCTCTGAGCCTATACTCAAGATTTTGAATGCTTAGACTTTTGCCAAGTCTTAGAATTTTGTGACTACAATTGTAAGAAATTGTACAAAATTGCATGTTTTGGGCCCCATTTTCCCTCAAATTGCAAAATATTAAAATTTGACTTTTATTACCAGTTAGAACTCAGAAAAGGAAACAGATTTAGCTCTGGTTCATTTGGCAAAACAGGATAATATTTTTAATCCCCAAAATTAGTTCTGTATTTTTCTGAATAGGGAGTAGTGCATTGTAGAATGCAGGTAACATTACAAACATACCTCAATAACATGCCAGTTTCATTTAGAAGACATCCATCATATTAATACTTGGATGCCCCAGGTTGGATGCATACTAAAACTTAAATTGCTGGCTGGGATTGCTGATCTGTTTTGTCTTTCTGAAACAAAATTAAAAATAACGAAAAATTACATATCACCATGGTCACAGTAAAACAACTGGTGATCTGGGAGTCAATGGTAGCACCTCCAAAAACTAAGTCTCTACTTCAGAAATAACATTTTGGTGGGAAATATGTGACATGATTGGATAAATAATATTTATTTTTGTACTTTATGTTGTTTTTTGCACCCTATTTTTCTGCTTCCTCATTTCAAGAAACTTATCTGGGAAAATACTCTTCTTTTCTACTTGTATTTTAATTTCATAATGCCCACGCTTAGTCTAAATGGATCAGATTATGACACATATAATTTAACCCCAACCCTACCCGTGTTTTTTTTTGCTATCGGAAGGGAAAGAAGAAAAAAGGATAGAAGGTGAAGAAAAAAGTCACTTGGTACCCCCAGGATTCGAACCCGGGACCCCTCGCATGCCATGCACACGATCGCCGACATGTAGCTATCGAGGTTAGGCTGCCATGGGCAGCAATTCCCTGGGTATATATGACTGGGCTGATTGCGTCATCAAGTCACATGGAATGCATGCACGCAGAGTGGTTTTTATAGTGAGCTTTAGTGAGACTATTATAGGAGGCCTAAATCTAGGAAAAACATGTTAATTAACCCCAACCCTACCTGTGTTTTTTTTGCTATTTGAAGGGAAAGAAGAAATGAAAAAGGAGAGAAGGTGAAGAAAGAAGTCACTTGGTACCCCCAGGATTCGAACCCGGGACCCCTCGCATGCCATGCACACGATCACCGACATGTAGCTATCGAGGTTAGGCTGCCCTGGGCAGCAATTCCCTGGGTATATATGACTTGGGCTGATTGCGTCATCAAGTCACATGGAATGCATGCACGCAGAGTGCTTTTAATAGTGAGCTTTAGTGAGACTATTATAGGAGGCCTAAATCTAGGAAAAACATGTTAATTAACCCCAACCCTACCTGTGGTTTTTTTGCTATTTGAAGGGAAAGAAGAAATGAAAAAGGAGAGAAGGTGAAGAAAGAAGTCACTTGGTACCCCCAGGATTCGAACCCGGGACCCCTTGCATGCCATGCATACGATCACCGACCTGTAGCTATCGAGGTTAGGCTGCCCCGGGCAGCAATTCCCTAGGTATATATGACTTGGGCTGATTGCGTCATCAAGTCATATGGAATGCATGCACGCAGAGTGGTTTTAATAGCGAGCTTTAGTGAAATTTGATTGGTTAGGGTTAATATAAATCATAATTATTCATTTTAGACCCCATTTCAGTCATATGATTATGATTATAACTATGATTACAATGACTTGTTGACTGTTAACATATGAAAACAATGCAGACACATACTATTTCTTTCATTTTAAACATATATATTCATGTCTTTGTATTTCTACCAATTGCTTCACTTTCAAGCAGATATTTCAGTTTCACTACTAATGTATCTTAGGAATGATTACAATACACATAAAATACTAAGAAATTATCAAGTTAAAACTTTTTTGCATTTTCAAATATCATGCACGAACACCTCTTACATGTATTACATTTTCATAAAACATTTTTGAAGACCTATGTTTAAACCCCTTTAACATGTACAAGCTGTATCAAAATGATTGGTACCCATCAATTTTGATGTTTATTGAAAAGCTTGCCTCTTCCAAATGCAGAACGTATTGTTTATGACTTTTTATACAATCATTCTACAAATTCTTTGGATGTTATTTTGAATTTTCGAGGCATCGGACTCATCCATTATCAATGAAAATTGATGGGTACCAATTATTTTGATACAGCCTGTATCCCACTTACAATCAGCATTCTCATAAAGGTTGTGTGGCATAATAAGCCTAATATGTAAAGAAATTAGCCCAGAAAATAGCTTTTTAACAAAAATAGCTTTTAATGCTATAGAGCATTCCTATATAACTGCCACTTTCAAAACATTGATGGGGAAAATATTAATATCATATTATAGAGTAGCGAAAACAAAATCAAGAAGGATACCACATTATTTTTTCATTATTTTATAATCACATAATGCACTTCTTCACCTAGATTTCACTTTTTTTTTGTGCTATCAATGTAATATTGATGTTTATATCACTCATACATAAATTTTAGACAGTTCATTTGGTTGATTACCATTTATCATTTTTACCAACACTCTCTCCGTGTGATAGTCTTTACTATCATAGTGCTCTGCCGTAGTGCGCCTACGCCAAGCCGTGCGCTGACTCTTGGACTCGCTGATTTAGTAATGGGGTGGACCCCAAAATTTGAAGTATATCACGGCAAAACATGGTGTTACGTTGATGAAAAAATATATTTCCTACCTTAAATAGTATTTTAGTAATAGAATTTATGCATGAGTGATATAAAACAAATATTAACTGTCTTAAATTTGTGTAATGGTCGAAATATAATCACGAGGTGAAAGATGTATTGTTCCATTCCACTCGCCATTCCCGCTCGTGGAATGGAACAATCCATCTTTCACCTCGTGATTATATTTTGACCATCACACTCATAGACAGTTAATATTTCTATACAATCCCATCAATGACAGGAAGATACCAATTATAGATTAGGCCATCTTAATATGTGTACATCCATATCAAAACGATGCACTTGTCGGCTGCTACATGTGTCTCATTTCACATAATAGTTAGGAATAAATACCAGACTCATCTCAAGTGGAGGTCACCTCAAATCATACCAAAGTCACTTGATTTAGGAATACAGAGAACGTGTTCCTAAACTATGTGACCTGGGGAAGTTTTGAAGTGACATCCACTTGAGATGAGTCTGGTATTTATTCCTAGCTATTATGTGAAATGAGACACATGTAGCAGCCGACAAGTGCATCGTTTTGATATGGATGTAAGCACCAATTGCAAGTTCTTCTTCCTATACCATTTTCCACCCTGATGTGCCAGTGACGTCAACACGATGAGGCAGCTGTTTCGCTCACACACTTATGCAGCATCTTGTAGCATGCGCATGTCTACGTCAGCGCTTTGAGCAAATACTAGCAAATTGAGACTGCGCCTGATGAAATGTGCACCAACGTCACTGTCGCATCAGGATGAAAAATGGTATAATTTGGCAAACTTCATCATATTTGCACATGATTAAGAGGAATGAGTCGGATGTCGCTAATATTGTTTTTGAGAAATTGGCAGAAACAGTGCTCAAATTCTTTTGTTTTATACTGTTTTCAGCCATTGATAAATTGCTCATAACTCGGTAACCAGATGTCCGATGGGGTTTGCATCGAAATGTAGCATTCATAAACTGCCAGAAAATGATGTAAAAAACTTCTAATTGAAAATTGCCGACATGCGACTCATTTCCCTTGATCATGTCACATATATGCACCAGTAAATTTGCACCACACTCAATTTACTTGCAAATTACAGATACAAGGAAGAAAGTCTGATGAATTCTAAATATACATGACATTGTAAACATTTTGCAAACCATATTTCAGTACTATTCTTTTGTATTAATTCAGTGTCAGAATTCATAAAATATATGCTCTCAATACTAACTTTACAATAAACTTATCAACGTCTGAAATATCAATGTTCTTCATGTCAAAAATCATGACTTTTAATTAAAATTCAGGATCCTGACTTGCATTCCCATAGCAAGTAAGTACTTAAAGCCTTTTATTTTAATTTATAGATTTTTTCTGTAAATTACCACTTTTCACAGGGCCTAAAGATCCTGGATATTTAGGCTCTCTAAGTATCCAATATATTATAAGACCGCAATGTTTTCTGTAGTCTGTTTTGTCTCAAGTTTAGAGCAAAAAATGTTGGATTTTACAAGAAATATTTTATCTGACATTATCTTGCTGTATTTCATAGACTAATTCCAATCAGCCGTCTACACTGCGCATGTACTGTGTTATGCTTCGTAGTGATGACTGATTAACTTACAGCCCATATTGTGACGGTCTTCCGAAAAATATTAAATGCGACTTTGGTTGTGCGCCATAGCGCGACGCCTGTGTACCGTGTCGCTGTACCGTGCCGTTGTGACAAGATCGCGCTCTGAAATTCTAAAAACAACAAACTCGGTCAAAAGGTCAATTTGGACACAACTGCGTATGCTCTATGCCACAGGAATCCTGTTGCAAAATCCGTCACTTTTTTTCTACATAGTTTTCTCAGTCGTCAATCCAGAAGGTTGACAAATGAGGGCAGCAGTCTATGTATTTCAGCTAGTGCGCCATAGGTAGAAAACCTGGGTTTTATTGAGAACAATATAAATATGTAATCTATTCATGACTTCATTGATGTGACCTTGATAGCCATCATTTCTATTCACCATGTCCGTTGAAGTGAGAGAGAATTGAATAGCTGCGTGTACGTCACAACAGAAATGCACACAATAGAAATGAGCATCTCATGAATGTGCAACCAATGTTTAGACACCCGCTTTTAGACATAATGAGCTTGTAGTTGATCAGCTTCAGATTTCATTACTTTCAACTATTGTTTAGTATTGAAGAATGGAAAATTGAAGGTTGAAAATGACTTCTGTGTACATGTCCATCGCAATTGCAAAACGTTTAATGTAGAGTCCGAAGTTTTCCGTTTTACGGAAAACAGGGAAAAAATCACCGAATCGGAGGTACAACACGGAAAATGACATTTTTGTATGATGTGAACAAAATTGTTAAAAGATAAGATAAATTAATGTTAAAAACAATCTTGAGTTGTGTATGTCAATTTTTATGATAAAAATGCTGTTTAATAATACTGAAATAAAGGTATATTACCAAGGCATGAACCGCTATCCATCCAAACATCGTAACAGTCGGCTTATTATGAGAATATTCCAATCAGAGCATATTGATCGCGATATTGAACACTTTATTGTGACATTAATATCATTCATAATCATTGTTTATACATTTTAAAATTTATTCGTAAAACATGGATTTACTAATTTTACAACACGGATTACAACACGGAAAATGGATTTTAGAAAATGGTAAACTTCGGACTCTAGTTTAATGGATCATGCGTGCGTTTAACGGTACATGCGTTTAACGTTCCCATTCCTAGAAAAAGCAATGAAAGTATCAATACATTACATTTACCATATCATTATGAAGTAGGTAATGGTGTCTCCAACAGACGAGGATACCTAGAATACATAAAAGCAGAAAGATTTAAGCGTGGTATACCCCCGGGGGGGGGGGGGGTACTCAAGTTTGGTTTTGGTAGGGACGGGCCGCTGAGAATTTGAAAGTGGACCCATAAATATACCAATTTTACAAGAAATTTGGACCCATTGATATACCAAAAGTCAAAATTTTCGGCCGAATTTAACCCAAATTGTCTTAGTTTTTACAAATTTTCCCAAAATTTTGGAAAAATTTTGACAATTTTGGCTAGATTACGGAAAAATTGGGCTATTTTCCTAAAAAATTGAGAAAATTTTGAAAAAGGACCCATTCATATACCAAAATAGGCTTTGAAAAAGGGGTCATTGATATACCAAGAGGCTGAAAATGCTACCCATATTTGCGGCACGTCCCCGTATGGTCATTTGTACTGGGTACCCCCCCCCCCCGGGGTATACCAACTTGATGTGGGGAACAAGACAAAGACAAAGAAAGATAAAAAACAAGACAAAGACAAAGAAAGATAAAAAACTAAAATAAATGAAGTATGTAAACCATGTGAGGGAAACAAGTAAAATACAGACTAGATGGTATGCTGGGGGGGGAATGTAGGCACAGAAGTAGGTAAAGTTTAAAAGCCTACATTTGTTGTATTTTGTCCCCCTCTGCATACCATCTAGTCTGCATTTTACTTGTTTACATACTGCATAAGTTTTTGTCTGTCTTTGTCTTGTTCCCCACATCAAGTTGGTACATCTGGCTCAAAACTTTCTCTCACGATTGCACCATACCACAGATTATTATAAACAATCGCTGTGAAATGCCTTAGGCACAATGTCTAATTAGTCCTACAGCACTATCGGTGCAGATGGCACTTTCTATCCGGAGCCATAGCCAGGGGGTGAGGGGGTACGACCCCCAAAAAAAATGCCAAAGGCCCAAAAAGTCCCCTTTTTTCCAATTTGCGAGCTTTTTGGTCCAAAAATGTCCAAATCCGCTCCCAGTCCAAAAAGATCCAAATTTTGGAAAAAAAGATCCACTTTTTCAAAATCAGCACCCCCCCAAAAAATAAATCCTGGCTAAGGCCCTGTTTCTATCATATCCTGAACATTTGCACATTGCTTTCGTTTTTCATTTAAATGAAAACAGATAAAACTATGTAAATGATAATTATTATGCTTGCTTGATACAATTTATTACATTACAAGGGTATGATAAAATGAAAGTATCGGCTTTCCCTAACCGGGCAACGATAGTGCTGAGAAGACCAAATTAGATGTGGTGCCCACAGCCAGGGTTGCCAAAAGATTTCAGCCCGAATCGCGGGTCAAATAATCGAAAAGTCACCCAATTTTTCTCTTTACCATTGGTTTCTATGGGACAGGAAACTATCGGAAGTCGCGGGAGCCAATGTTGAAAAGTCGCCCAATTTTTTTCTTAACCATTGGTTTCTATGGGACAGGAAATTGTCATAAGTCGCGGGGAAAATCTTCAAAAGTCGCCCAATTGGGCTACCAAATTGTGGGTTTGGCAACCCTGCCCACAGCATTTATAGAGAGGGAGAACCGTGACTCCCTATACCGCCATATATACAATCGCGCTGTCAGCTACAAACGAACGAACAAAAACAATTCTGCATCTCATCTTTAGCATCTTGGTATCACGTGTAAGTCGCATCAAGTACGTCTCTCAAATGTGCCCATCATCCATGTCGCTCTTGCATGACAATGAATACCTCGCGCACATTCCGAGGGAAATCAACATTTTTGCTCCATACCTGTATCAAGATGGCGGTTGAGTCCCGGTTCTCCTTCTCTAATTCTGTGGTGGTGCCTTATATATGAGGGGCTATAAGTACAGACAGCAGCATCAAATCAGCATTAATTGTCAAATTGCACCAAACGATCTGAGATGTGTTACTACAAACCACAGACGAGAGAGATACAGACCGCGTGCAATCAGTCAAAGTCTCAGCATTACCCGATAATGAGGGACGATTGTTCCGCAAAATGCGACTGGCGAGACTGCTACGCAATTACCGCGTATTTTCATCGTCTATCGACTAATCGAGAAAGCACGCAACGATTAATCGAGTATACGCTGTTGTTAAACACAGCACGATCGAACAATTGGCCCTCATGAATATGCGAGAACTCACATCATACAATACACAGGCACTTTGACTGGTTGTACGAGGTCTGTATCTCTCTCGTCTGTGCTACAAACACACAGGAACTGGTCCTGTCCCGGGTCCTGTCTGCAATGGCTGCCCTATATACATTTTGGCAATTTCAGCATTCTAGTATTAAGTATACATCTTAAAATATGACCCATGGCAGCTATTGCAGATAGTGCCTTCTTTCACTAAACCCTCGATAAACATTATTTTACAGTCCAAGAGTCTCTCCGCTGAACATATCAGCTCCTCTGAAGATCCCTCGTTCCATTCCATCACTGTCTCTAGCTCCATACTGTCTACTTCCTTCGTAGAACTTGCACACATAATTGTTTGAGTTGCGAATGTACTTTGAAAAATCCATTGCATCTGTGACATTATCTGCAAACACGACACTGCCATTATGCAAAAATCCACCTTTTTCAAGTCTTTGCAAGTCTGGCACATAAGCATCCTCCTTATGATCTAGAAACACCATGTCAAGTGTTTCTATATTATAGTTGTGGTGCAGTTCAGGAATAATATCTTCGGTGTATCCAACAACAACTGTAACCTGTCACAAATAAATAAAACATTAACGATAAAGAACATTAAATCAAATCAATGCATAACCATACAAATCATTATCACATAACTAACCCAGAGGGGGCACTGGAAAATTAAAGTGGTAGGCTGGCGGGTTAGCATCATTTAGGGATTCAATCATGTTTCACCGTTGTTCATCACCGATTAACACCGATGCGTCCGCGTCGTCTGCATGGTCTACTTCGCTCGAATGGCCCTTGGTCGGACCTTTTCAAGTAAATGCCCAGGTAATTATTCTCACATTCATTGATTGCTTGATCGATTGACCATCTGACTGATTGACATTGATGGATTGATTGATTAAACAATTAGTTGATTGATTTTTTTTTTTTGTTCACAAATCCAAATGTATTTCGGTATAAAGATCTTAAACATACCTCAATGACGTTTCGTACTACACCGCAGTACTTTCTCAAATTGACTGATCAACTCTCACACTCCTCGTCTGTTTACTGCTGGAACTCGATGTTGGTGGCATTTTGGAGTGGAGTAATTGGTCATAAATGTGGGGTAGGAAGTGGTTGCCCTCGTCTCGGTTGAAAGTGTTGGCCCCCTTTTGCCAGATCAAGATGGCTTCCTTAATGTGTCTTCGTTTTCGGTTTTGTTCTTTATCTCTGATTTTTGCCTCTTCCCAACCAATTATGTGGTTTTCCTCCGCTATACATGGTTTGCTTTGGCTGATTTGTTTACCTCTCCTGTGACAGAGGCCTTTCTCTGAGATCTAGTGAATGCCTTATTAGAGGCTGCAGCTTCAGTCTGACGTCGAGTTCCAGCAGGAAACAGACGAGGAGTGTGAGAGTTGATCAGTCAATTTGAGAAAGTACTACGGTGTAGTACGAAACGTCATTGAGGTATGTTTAAGATCTTTATACCGAAATACATTTGGATTTGTACAAAAGAACATTTGCAAAATATGAATTATGAACAATCCTGATGAATTTATTTACGGATAGTTGATTGATTGATTGATTGAATGATTGAACATTTGCTGTTGTTTCCTACAAATAAGGGGTTTCACTACACACAGTGTCATCGACCCTATATCTTCATGGCAATAATCGCCATGGTAGGTTGAATCCACAGCCACGATTGGCCATTTGGTTCAGACCTTTGAAGCTCTTTGAGACGAATAATTAGTCGAGGGACATGACTAAGGCTACTCACAATAGCCGGGTTATTGATCTTGGTTGTGCGTGAATAAGCTTGTATACCCCATTGAGGTCAATGGTCATCGACTTTTATACTGCCTAGTAGTGAATGCAGCTGTACTACACGATGTAGTCCATACAGGACCAACGCAATATAAAATTAGAGTTTTGGTCCGATTTTGAGTTCAAAGCGCACGGCCAATTTTCAAAGCGCATTCTAGCGACCATCATATCTGTTCAACACGTATTTTCAAGTGTATGAGACCACATCTGGTTTCTTGAGAAAAATTCATTTACAGGAGATATTCATCATTTTCTAACCCGGTATCCGAAGATTTTCGTCTGATATCAAAATCGTGCATAGCAATTCACGTGTATCGATCCCGTGTATTAATTTTAGTGTCTCTGCTGCACCAAATAATTATTAGCCAGGCGGTGTCGGTGTGCTACATACCTTGTCTCCAAAGCCTGCTCTGTTAATAATCTTCTGCGCAATCTCGGCACTCTTTGTGTTAACTTCAACTGTAATAAGCTTTCCATCTGACGGCATGTTCTGAGCCATAATTATGGCAGAATAACCCAAGAACGTGCCAAGCTCTAAGGTCATCTTAGGCGACGCTTCTTGAACAACTTGAGCTAATATTGCAGCTGAAATAGTTTAATATAACATAAAGATTATAATTAGTAACTGACAAATCAAAAAAAGATTTTGCATGTGCAAATTCCTTAATACAAAATATTTGTGTGTGGTACCAAAGCAATGGCATGGGGCACCCAAAATAATTCCCTGGCAGACCTTGGTAGCACTTTTTCAAGTCAACACCCAGGTAATTATCATATTAAATTAAATTTCTCAGTACATAACAGTGAACCAAAGTCCATCATAATTTGAAACAAGAAACTAATTTTGCTTAATGTACATGTTCAGTCAATGGTGGTTGGTTATTAGTTGCTGTACACTAGAAACCATTGGTCAACGGTTATTGTTCACATATACAAGTCAACAAGGTACTTCAGAAGATGAGGAATTTCAAGAAGCACCATGCAGCAAACCTAACATGTTTGATAACTAATTCAAATCTGAAATCTCTTGGAAGGTTAATTTTGTCAACTTCATAGTACTTACTAGCAGATCACAATACAATAGGCCTTTTGAAATTTAGAGTTCTGCATAACAATGCTAAGTTTCTCTATTGCCAAGTTCCAGATTTGATTGAAATGTTCAACTGATGGGTTGGAGGTGTGAATCCTCCTTTGTGCTACTGAGAAACCAAATTGCTTAGGCTACTTGGTGTCTGTAAGTGGGTCGCAAATTCTGTCATTTGATTGACTAATTGTGGTACAATCCACCAAGAAACTGTAATCAATATCGTCACTGGGCGGGAAAAACCTCATATGTACTTTTTGCTCCTGAACATGGATGAAGCAAACCATTCAATATAATGTCTACACCTACAAGGCTTTATCCATGTTCGAGGGCCAAAAGTAAATATGAGATGTTTTCTGCATGTAATTTTGGCCCTTGAACATGGATGAAGCAACCTCTTCAATATAAAGTCTACACCTGCAAGGCTTTATCCATGTTCAAGGGCCAAAAGTACATATGATGTTTTTCCCGCCCAGTGACGATATGAAGTGTGATGATCAAAGTGGAACAATAATGTAATAAATGAGGCTGAAAACCCCAAACTTGAAAAAGCCACAAGTCTGCAAACTTAAGCAAGAGATGGCATAAAAAAATATGGCAGCCTACATGCTCAGCAAGCAGGATTGTATACTGGATAGAGCAGTTTGGAGAAAAAGCCACAAGTCTGCAAACTTTAGTGGCAGATGGCAGCCTACATGCTCCTCCCCAGTTTGATGCTCAGCTAGCAGGATTGTAGATTGGACAGAGCAGTTTGGAGAGCCATTATGGGAGTCCAACTACAAGTCGACCAAGGCTATAGATGAGTTGACCTCAATGTTTATCAACAAAGGCAAGGGACCGGTATATCGATGTGCTTCAGCGAACAGCATACAACCACTGCACTGTTCAATAGTCTTATTGTGATGTGGCGGGAGGTTTAAAAGCACGGGCCCTGAACAAAATATGATGCGCACGATACTGCCAGGCAAAAACAAAGGAAATTGTGATGATGCGTAAGATACTGCCAGGCAATGACGTTAGAAGTCAACTCATCTATAAGCAAGCAAGGCAAATAAAACTCACACAATGGATGAAAATCTCTAAGAATCACATATTATGGATGAAAACCTAATAAAAAAATATAAAAAATAAACTTATCAAAAGCAGCTTACCTTTTTTATCCCCAATAGCCCATGTCCATTCATAGTTGTAGCAGTAATCATCAAATGCCGCAAGTACGCTGTCCGCATTACCCTCTTCTGAACGCCCTTCAACGTAATTCCATACTCTGTCTTGTAATGTATTCCTGTATAGAACATTCCTTACTTTGCTAAATATTCCATGATACACTCCCTCAGATTCCGGTAAATTTAAGTAAATATCTTTCTTTGATTTGTATTGATAAAGTCCGTACAGTCCCAAGCAGCCACTGCAGGCGCTGCAATGAGGGCGCCATATACACGATGATCCATGATTCATAGATTGTGCTCCAACTTGACCCTGCCAAGATAAGAACAGGGAATCAACTTCTAGTACCAGATTTTGTTATAATAAATTCCAACTTAAATAAACACAGCATGCACACAAAACCACATAAGTACCGTTTGGTTCAATACCACCAACTGCTTAGTTTTCAATGGAAAAATGGCTAATTTCAGGCAGAATTTTCTCATATTCAGAACTCTCTCAGTTAAATGCCAATAACACCAGATGAAACTAGATGATTTAGATGCCAAATAATCAAAAACTCAATATAGGTTGACCTGAGTCTTTTCTTGTTTTAACACACTGAACCGTAAATGTCAGTGCACCCTCAAGACTGAAAGCTACAATTAGGTAGGGCGAATATTGACTAAAAACCGATGCTGTGTGGATGAATTTTGGTAATATTTCAACAAAAATGACATATGAGAGAAAATATACCATTTCAAAGCATCAAAACCCAAAATGTACTTTTGTTGCTATATAATAGTAAAATACAGTGACTTTAAAGCAGCTTTTCAGATGGCACATTTGTTATGGAATCGGATAGCATCGTTTGTATAGTATTTTTTGTGGGAAATGAGAGCACATCAGACATATCAAATTGCATTCTGAATACGAGGAATGTCCTGATTATAACATTTTTTTTTTTTAAGTTCGGAATATAATACAAATCTTATGGCAAATTATTAAAAATTTACATTTTTTGATATTTTTGATATTTTTAAAACAGTCCTTAAAGTAAACTTTATCAATCTAATGATAGAGTGTATGTAGCTGGGAGAAGAAGCCATCCATTATTACTACTTGGTCTTTTGGGGGAAAAATGTATTTCTTCAATACGTAAGGTCAAAATGTTCAAATGATGGACGGTTTTCCTCCCAGCTACATACATACTTCGAGGACTGTTAAATATCAAAAATATCAATTTTTAATAATTTGCATAAAATTTGTATTATTCTGTCGGTCGGACATCCGGGCTATCTCTAGTCTCGGGCCCAAACTGCATGTGGCTCACGGTTTGTTGTGAACAACAGAAACCGACTGTGAAGGAGGCTACATAGCGATGTTGCTGGAGTGACATTCAATTTCGAAAAAAACGACACTCGACCATGGAATTTAATTTTAAGTTTGTCAGTATATAAACGGTAAATCAAGTAAGTTTCTTCCACTCTGAAGACTTAGAAACGGTTGTTTGATTCCACTGACTATTTGCGATCGAAATTTACATTACACCAATGACAGAAATCATCAACAAAAATCGAATCAGGGACTTGTTTTCACTCGAACATCATCAACCGGAAGTGACGTGACACGGACCGACAGAATATCGCGAATTTCAACAAATCAAAATTATTTGATATCAGGACATTCCGTGTTCTTCAAAATCAATTTAGTGGTGTATGATGTGCTCTCAGGTCCACCAAAATAATGTGCAAACATTGCTATTCGATCCCTTAAGATTTGGAGCAAACATTAGTATCCCAACAAACAAACCAACATTTTTTAAATGCTATAAATGTATTTTAGTTGTGTTTGCTGAGATGTTAAGAGTGTGCTTTTGTTAACATCCTTCATGGAGGGATACACAAAAGAAATTTGTCATCTGCAACGCATACTGTTGTATCTCAAAAGGCTGCCTTGTATGTTTTTTTTCTTATTGTCGCCTTACTTTAATGAGATACACTGTAAAATTCACTTTATTTAATAATTTTGAGGTATTATCACAATATTACAATCCCATGTCCATTCATAAAAGAAAGAAGCATGCAGAAAATATAAAATAACAATATGAAATACAACAATGATAATAAAAATAACATAAAGCAGCCTTTTGAGAGACAACAGAATCAGACAGTGGAGACAGAAGAACTGTGGCTGGCTGTATTTACTGGACAGGACCAACAAGATTGCAGATAGCATAAAAAACATATAAACGCTATAGTTGGGTGTTGTGTGGGTCTGCGCTCTACGACAAAAGCTTTGATCATCTGTGGCAAAGCCAATAAAACCAATTTCTGCCATTACATGTTCATAGGGGTGGGTGTGTGTGCGTGTACAGATACTTCCGAGGACTCCGACATAACAACACACCTAGGACTTTTTTTACCGAGGACCTAAACACGCGTCCTCGCTACGCAAACCTCGTTAAAATGTGAAAAATGAGGTCTCATACCCTACTACCCCCTCTATAGCTTAACATCCTCATAGTGTTAACCGGAATCTAATTTGTTCGGTATTACCAACTTCTTGAGCACTTGACATGACAACGTACAGACACACCGACTACACACACACATTTGGACTTGTAAAATTTCGTCTTTTTTTTTTTTTTGGTCCTCGGAAATATTTGTAATGCACGAGGGCGTGTGTTTGTTATTTGATGATAGCAAACAAGTCATTAAAATAATATCAAGTTTACAAAAGCAGTAAAATATGTCATATTTATTCCATGTATCCATATCAATAACACAAGATACACAATGTTATGCATTTTACAATGTTATATTATTACCAGTCTATCATGAGTTGAAAGATGCATCATTCAATTTCATGATTCAGTATGGTGCGTGAAATGGAATAATCTGTCTTTCACTGAGTGATTATATTTCTACTATTACCCAAATTCAAGACACTTTGATTTATACCACTCATATATGAAGAGCTTGTTTCCCAATCATGTTAAGTCCACAAACACATGTTTCTGATTTACCTGTGTGCGATATTGCAATGGGTTGTGATGTTATAGGCATAGTAATTTCAGTTGGATGCACCATTACAAAGCAAACAGTGGATGGATGCACAGTAACAATACTGTGTAAGGCCTTTGGTTCCCAAATGAGAACAACAGTCTGCATATTGTTATGCAACATTGTTGTGGTAAATAATGGCTTGTTGATGGTACAACTCATTGTTGCTAATGTCAAACTTGTCAAAGTAATTGTGATTGTATCACACAAGTAAATGAGAAACATGTGGTTGTGGACTTAACATGGTTTGGAAACAAGCTCTTCATATGTCACCAAATCTGATCCAATCAGGCTAAAATCGAGGAAAAAACCAATAAAAAACATAAAATGGACATATAAAAGGTTCATAACTTTGCAACCAAGTATTCAAGAGACCTGGGAATTCAACATCAGTAAGTGTAGGTACAGAGCAAGTTAGTATTGGTAGTAACTCAATTTTCAAAATGTCCGACTCTGCCAGAGTGGATGAGATCCGGTCACATAAACATTCTACCACATTTCAAGAATATTTCATACTCAATTTGTCAACACAACACCAAGTTATATTTCACATTAATTACCCATAACTGTTTTGGAGTTTAAAGACAACGCGGTAGTCGTCCTTGCACATGTACCTGACCCCGGCAATATTACACACATATCATAGTTCATCAACATTTCTTTCGAGTTGTAGGCTTTATGGTTAAAAAAGTATCATTGGTCATTACAAAATAAGGTATGTGGATCACATGCATGCACATGATGGGTAGTTCCTACATTTCGACTGTTCAGTGCCACAAGTGGGCAAGAGCAATAGCTGCCTTGTGAACATTTGGCAATTTACACACAGTAGGCCTATATAATTTTCATCTACACGTGGCAGCTACACACTGGAGCTATTGCACTTAACCCACTTCTGGCACTGAGCAGTTGATTTATTTGAGGTGTCTGTGTTATACTGAATATGGTCCTTATCATTATATTTATATGACAGTGCTCTCAGCTCCTGCATGGCAGTCCCGAATGTTGAAAACACCCTTTTGGAAATTTGGGACTTTTTTGCCTATCCATAATATCAATTTTGGTCCCGGAATTTTGGTCAATTTGAAAATTAATTTGAGTTCAAATGGCAATGTGACCTGCTCCAACAAAACCAGAAACCTGTTATTTAATTTCAGGCCAGGTCCTTGAAATCCATGGGAACGCGGCCGCGCCGCTCTCAGAAAAAAAAATTGGAAGTCCCCAACAATTAAAATAGGTCATCATAATTATACAAAATGCATGCATGGAACCTATATATTTATCAAATTTCTAACCTGCAAGAAAAAAGCTGTTGCATGCAAGAAAACAAATTCTTACCCAGAAGAAAAACCTTATGCAATTAAAATGTATTTTTATATTTTCAGCATTTTTTTTTTTTTTTTTTTTCCAAAATTATGTGAAAGGTTTCTCCTTAATATAAAAGATAACTATTTTGATAAGATGATGCTAAATAAAGTAATTGAAACTTTATTAATATATATATTCATGCATTTAATAATAATAATGCTAAATATGCTCTTTATGTATGTAGCACACCGTCGACATCCCTATATCTTCGTGTTAAAAATTGCCGTGGTAGTACGATAAATCCTCACGTTTTTCAACAACTACGCATGGTGATTTTGAGCTATTTTGTTTGAGATAGGCCGTGCGACTCAGGCTATGCATACAATTTGAGATTTTGAGAGCCGGCCACACTGTTTCTATTCTATGTTTTACGATTTTCGCATGATCAGTATATGGCTGGTCAGTAATCGCCATTAACGTGGAGCTGCTACTGCCAGTAGCTTACTTTTTTTTCAACCGGAGCTAAATTGACCAATCATGTTAGATCTTTTCATTACGCTGGAGCCAGTTGATGCATCATCGTTCCAGAGAGAAAAACTCTTGCCAAAATTAATGTTTACTATGTGGATTTTAAATGAATCGAATGTAAATAAACCACAAACAGTTGTACAGGATCAATACCATTGTTTGATTAGTGTATAGTCAATTACCTTGCATGCATGTGCCATGTGTGTGGCGTGTTTGTTTGTTTGTCTACTGTGTCAGGCCAGGATCACTGACACCCACGGTACTGATACTGTCATACTATCACGGTGATCATATTGTTGAATGTTGTTGACTTTAAAATAATCATGATGCAGTCATGTCTACAGTAGAATTCACCACGACCTTTGAAGGACTTAAACCCCATTAAAAGCTATTAAACCAAGATAACACTCAATGAAAACAGCTCAACTATGTTACATCAGATCTTCTCTGGTTAAATACACACTGCACTTGTGTCTGTTTTACCTGTGCAATGAACAATGAGCTGGTATTATAGTTTCAGTTGGGTGAATGATTATAAAGCTTAACGCAAGGTAACAATACTGTCTGGGCTTTTGTTTACTTAAATGAGACAATAGTCTGCTTATTGTTAACCAGCGTTCTTGAAAATGAGAAGCATAATGGTTTGCAGACTTAACACGGTTTAGAAATAATTTGTTCATATTTTTTGGTGTTATCTGTCGTTTACATTTCCTTCCTAAAACACAAAAGTACCAATATTTCCAAACACCTAAATTAGCTAAAAATTTAGGAAATGTTACAAAACTATATTTTCTAGAATTTCAGAGAATACTTTAAATATTGACTGGTTATTTTTACACAGTGACGCCATATAGGCAATGGCATAATACTTCTAACATACACTAGGTCACGCGTCAATGGTGAGCGCACTGAGTATTGTGTACTAGGAAAACGGGCAGTACCGTAACTACAGTATGTATGGCCTACTACTAGTATATAAAGTAAATCCGAACTGGTTTGCTGAAGGTCGAATTCCAGAGCCACGCCACGCAAAGATGTACAAATCAGCCTGAATTGTGTGCATCGCTTACCACCACGCTGCCTAGCTATATAGTTGTGTACAATACTGTATGAGTTTCTTGTGAGTGCATGTCCATCTTAATAATAAGTCGGTTCGTACTTTTCATAAATTACTTTTTGAATCATAACTATCGTGACCGAGGATATCTTGCAACTACGTGAAGCTCGTCTGGCAAATTCTTAATGACTAAATTCGCTTCACGTAATGAGTAAGTCGTACTTGATTGGTCAGTTTTGCCTCCGAGTAATGAAAAACTCTAACATGATTGGTCAATTTGGCTCCACGGAACAAAAAGTCAGCTACGCCAGTAGCAGCTCCATCGTTAATGGCGGTTGCGCCTACCATATCAGTATCCCATATGATATTTCTATTGTAAGAAAATTTTATTTGTTGTCACGTAAATCACAGGTTTCGTTTAAATGTACTAACTGGAAATTAAATGTACTAATTAGTGAGGACCGGTATTTTGCTGTGGATATGTTTAACTGCAATTTGCGGGTAAAAAATTTGAAATCCTGGGTAAAAATTTTGATAATATTCAACTCTTTGAGAAAATTATTTTATAAAGGAATGCTGGTAAAGCCAGGTGCAACACAATGTACATTATTGACACACTATCACGCTCTTTATCTTCGTCAATAATAGAATAATCGATTTCAATCGAATTGAATGCATGAGTTTGTAGTTGACTACTGAGCGACCTAAGCGATCGATTGCTAGCCAATCAGATAGAACTCCTTTTCTTGCGCTTCAGTGAAATACCACTCGCCTGTCGCTCACTACCACTCGCCTGTCGCTCACCAACGGAGTATTAAATTTATATTTATCGATAGGACGCCGACGGTGTGTGTAGTGCTATATAAATGCCTCAAATGTATGTATGTATGTATAGGTCCGATTTTGGGGTGAAACCAATTTCACCCCTAATTCCCTTTTGGGGGTTGAGGCAAGGGTGTTGGGCTAGTTGGGCTTGGGTGGGATTGTGAGATGGGTTAGAGTTTGTGTAAGGTCAAGAAAAACATTGTTAAAAAATTGAAATTTGAAAAAAAAAACATTTTTCGGTTTATATCTGTCTTATATAGTCGGTTTTTACAATACCGATTATGCCTACTATTTTAGTACCCTGCAGACAAGGCGGTCAAGAATTTCACAAATTTCACCAAAAATTTAAAGCAACACAGAAACAGGAAATATTTTTCCTATAACTGATGAAATATAAAAAATATAATACTTTAAAAAAATAAATGCACACAAAATTCTAACACAAAAATTCCATGTATGACACTTAATCTTCAGACACTTTATTCCATGCAACTTATGTACTATCATATATGACACGATCTGGTCCATGGGTGCCAAAGGCGGCAAATTGAGATAAAGGCAAAAATATGGAGTCAAAAACAACCAAATACAAATGAAAACAAACCTCACAAAACTTCATAACTTTATAACCAAGTATGCTAGACCTTTGGTATTTTCAGGATGTGATAGCCCAATGTTTGTGTAAGGTAATAATTACTGGAACTCATTTTTCAAAAATGCCTCCTTTGGAGCAGATCATGTCACATAATTATGCAACCTGAGTCACCTGATCTGATCCACTCAGGCAAAAGTCGGAAATTGAGTTACTACCATTACTAACTTGCCCAGTTCCTACACTTACATATGTAGAATACCCACATCTCTTGAATACTAGTACTTGGTTGTAAAGTTATGAACCTTTTATATCTATCCATTTTTTTATGTTTTTTGTTGTTTTCTCTCCTCATTTTTGCCTATATCTCAGTTTCATTTTTGCCAACTTTAGCCTGATTGGATCTGGTCACATATAGGCTTATACCTTTAGAAGGCTTATACTGGCCCATTCCAGTTGACATTATATAAACCCCATATGGCCAACTGCATGCTATACATTGTACACTTCTCCATGATTTTCCTAGCCAAAAGAAAATGTATTCTGGTTTACACATTGAAAGACACCATGTGTCTCATCTCAAGTTGAGAGTAACGCCATGTTGGATTTTGTTGTGGCAGACTCAATTCAGTGTGTTTATGTGGTTGCATCACCAGCGTACAAACAATTCGCCCTTCTATGAGTGTATACACCCCGCTTGATTAGGTTATTATTCTCAACTTGAGACAAAACACAGTATATCAGCTGCCATATCAAAAAATCTTAAAAAATCATCAAAATGTGATTTGAGCATTTTTTTCAAGAGTATTTATAGGTGTGCAAACATACCCTGCAGACAATGAAACTAAACTGACCTACTAATAAGGGTAAAAGGTCAAAATTTTAGTCTATGTTGGATGACTCTTTCCATACATACGGAATATAGCTTACATACAATTGAACATAGCTTCAAATTTATCAACAATGCCTGTTTTTTTTTCTGTTGCCAAAATCTTTTAAAAAAAAAAAAACCCCTACAGTAGAAATTTCAATTGAATGAACAGCCTGACAGTGTGTGTGACGATATTTTTCGTACACTGTGCAATGTACTCCAGCATGTGCGACTGTGGGTGCATAACACGGAAGTAAATCCAACCATGCCAACTCAATTGGTTAGTATTGTATCCAAGGTCGTGCGTTCGCATTGTAGTTTGAAATAAACAATATACGATAGCAGTTGGATCGAGTACAGCTGTTGAATGCTGTGTTAAAATTAAAATTCCTACCGTAAAGTCAAGGAGGGAAAAGCACTGTTCTACAGACCCGACCTACCCAATATTTAGCATTTTGGAGATTTGTCAAGCTTTTGGATTATTTGGCATCCTCCTTGTCATTATATATCCCTGGAAGACGAGGACTTCGATCTGCCACCGATGCCACTCGCCTGCATGTGCCCAAACTCCACTACTGCTTCATTTAAGTCAGCCGCTGATAAGGCTTTTGCTTTCACAGCTCCTAAGTTGTGGAACCAGCTACCTGTTTCTGTCCGCTCCTCCAACTCTTTGCCAGTGTTCAAAAAAGGGCTGAAAACATTCTTGTTTTCAGAAATATAATTGCTTTTATTGCATTTGCTTATATTCTGTCATGTTTTTGCTATATTTTTCTTGCTATGTTGTATTGAGCGCTGTGATCATTTGAAATGGCGCTATATAAAAGCCTATTGTATGTATGTATGTATGTATGTCTCACCTCCTTTTTTAACCAAATTGACGGTAATAACTCTTGTAGTGAGGGATCAATATTCAACCACAAATTGCCACAAGCAAAACTGACTTCCTGGTAACCAAATACCATACAAGATTTTACACCATACAAGTATTACTCATGATAAATAGATATCAATTATTATAATGAATGGAATGCATCTTTAACATTGCTGGACATGATAAGTTTCACAGCTAAAGAATTGAATTTTGAATACATTATATATATCAAAATCTAGGTTGCTGAGCCCCATGTTACTGTTTCTGAAACAAGGTGAATTTAATGAAAGAATTTATTTTTGCTGATGATGTTAGATCCTGTAGGAACATTGGGCTATTCCAGTTAAAATCCACATTACCCCTGTGGAAAATTTTGGAACTATCTTCCACAGGGGAGTATGTTTTTCAAATGTAATTGATCAGAGTTAATCAATCCATACTCCCTCTGTATTATGGCTTTACCTATATCTTCCAGAACTGGAGTATTTCAAATGGAAGTTACCCAATTGTCTATTCTATTCAAAATTGATACTCCCTCTGTTAAATCTTCCACAAGGGTAGTGTGGATTTTAAATGGAATAGCCCATTAGCCATCTCAAAAGGTGAATGACGGTTGATGGTGAGGTTCACATACATCACCCCACATTCAACTTCACCCAATCTGTTCTAGCGGGGCCATCCTCGCATCACCCTGAATGAACTAGAATTCACCGGCCACCGTTTGCTTGGTAGAAACACACCGTAAAAGAGGTGCATTCATAAAACTATGTATTTCATAAACAAATAAAACAACATTCCAGTCTAGCTTTATCTTACAATTTTAATGGATTTTAACAAGATTTTGTAAATTTGGGTACAGATTATTTTGACTAACCCTGTATAAGCTGCAATACCAAACTGTACGGCAAAAACAGCAGTGATTTATAAGGTGCTATCCAGCAAACATAAAACATTTTACAGAAAAGTTTTATATCAAGGGTATAAAATGTTTTAATATCATTGATAAACATTTTTGAAAACTTGCTGTAAAACATTTTGACATGTTATGTAAGTGTTGACACTTACATTTTGCAAAGATATTTGCCTAAATGATTTATATATCGTCACTGGGCGGGAAAAACCTCGTATGTACTTTTGGCCCTTGAACATGGATAAAACCTTGTAGGTGTAGACTTTATATTGAAGAGGTTGCTTTATCCATGTTCAAGGGCCAAAAGTACATGCAGGAAACAGCTCATATTTACTTTTGGCCCTTGAACATGGATAAAGCCTTGTCGGTGTAGACTTTATATTGAATGGTTTGCTTCATCCATGTTCAAGGGCAAAAAGTACATATGACGATATATGGTGTGTCTCAAACCACAGTGGTCAGTAAATTCCTGTGATATGTGCGGATGCTTGTGGGTCTATCATGTTTATGCATGTGCGTAGCGCACTATAAATCACTGCACTTTATCTTTATCATGCTGAGTCCATTAGGAGGGCGAGTTAGCGCAGCGGTAATTCCCTCGCTTTGTACCACTGAGGTCCCGGGTTCAAGTCCCGGCGCGGCCCAAGGATTCATGTGCACTTGGTTTATCCCAATTCATGCTCGCTCTCGCAGGTTTTCTCCGGGATCTCCGGTTTCCTCCTGTATCGCAAAAATCGGTGATTAGTTGTTTGGTTATCAAAACTTCCTTCACCCAATGGAATTTGGGGAGCTGCACAGATAATTGGTGGATGTTACAATCTAAATGCGGATAGGTGTGCGCCGTTCGGCAGCAACCTAGTTGATGCGATCTGATGCGATCTTATTGTGATGATTCACCATTGCAGCGAAATTACAGCGCTTTGAGTCCTCTAAGATCTGGAGAAAGGCGCTTTATAAAAATAATTTATTATTATTATTTAAATTTATTATTAACGCTCCTAGTCTGCAACTGAATTTTTTTATTTAAAAAAATATTTTAAAAAACATGCAATTCTCAATTTAGAGAATAACAGGCCACTGCTCCGATTTCTCGAAGCTTGGCTAGTGGTGAAGCTTAATTCCTAAGCCAGTAGGCTCTAGGCCTACCAATGGTGATCCATTTGATTGATTTATCTTTGTAAGTGATATACAATGTAAAATTGTAAACACTGGTATATAGGACTAATTGGGCTTAAGCTTAGGAAGCCTGGCCACTAGCCATGCTTCGAGAAATTGGCTCTTTATGTCTACAAGCCCAATGTCTCCCCGCTAAACATATCAGCTCCTTTAAATATACCACGATCCATTCCGTCACTCACACCTGCAAAATACTCCACGTCTGCTTCGTAAAACTGACATTCGTAGTGACCCGACTTGCGAATATACTCCGAAAACCCTGGTGAACCTTCTCCGTCAACGTTGTCTGCAAATGCAACACTCCCGTTGTGCAAAAATCCACCTTTCTCAAGTCTCTGTAAGTCGGCAACGTAGCCCGTCTTGAAATGGTCTAGAAACACCATGTCAAGTGTTTCTACATCATAATCATGGTGAAGATTGGGGATGACATCGTATGAAAATGCATTAATGACTGTGACCTGAAAAAGAAGAGACCAAAAATCAATATTATTTATCACCAATGAGCATATGCAGCATAATATGGTTATAGGTTTTGTCACTTCTTTCTATTTTTTCAATATATGTAAAAGGATTCACTTGTCGGCTGCTACATTTCTAGTGGAGCTCACTAATTCCAATCATTTTTAAGTCATATGGTTTAGGAATCTCAAGTGGTGGTATTATATTCATCTCAAGTCACATAGTTTAGGAATATTCATGTACATGTACATGTATATGTACATGGCCCACCAGTGGATCTTCTGCGATCCCTACGCAGAACTTCAGACAGTGGATTAACTGCCCACGGTGGACGCAAGGAATCCACAATCAGATTTTCTGCGCACATGCACAGAAAATCCTCCGTATATAGCGACAGTGGAGTAATTCTGCGCAGTCGCAGGGAATCCACTGGCGGACTTTTCGACGCACACGCAATTGGCTAATTACATGATCTTATCATCTGACTTACCAATCAACATGGACTTTTTTTTCTTACTAAAAAATCAAAATAATGGCCGCAAAGCGGCCATCGTGTTTAGGCCATTAACGTCGCACTTGCGCTACGCAGGGGGTGTCTCAGAAGTGAGAAACTTTTGCAAACTGAAGGCCCAATTGATGATATTTGGTGCACTATTCTGGCACTATATTATTGTGTACAATTTTAGTTTGAAAAATCCGAAAATGGGTTAAATGAAGGCCCAAATTGAAGCCATTCGAGGATATTATTAATTATTGCTTTTAGTGTTGGGTCCCCAAACCAGAAGCAAAAAGGGGAATTTGTTTATCCACAGGCCTACACACTGTGTATTAACACAGGGGAGTTGGAAAATTTTGCAAAATGAAAGTCCAATTGAAGCCATTTCGTGCATAATTTTTTACACTTTCTTTAAGCATGTTTTAAAAGGGTCTAGAATAGAGATTCGGTTATTTATGTTCATCCAGACATGTTACACAGTACACACAGCACATTATGAGTTAAAAAGTGGGGGGGGCAGGCACTCCCCAGACAAAAAAGTGGAGGGCCCCCTGCCCCCCCAGTTCCACCACCGATGCTCAAAACATGCTATGGCCCACCTTATGACCAATCAAAATAGTTCTTAGAGGCTGATAATATGGCCTGTACATGTAGTTAACTTCTTCAGTTACGGTACATACCTTGTCCCCAAAGCCTGCT
Source organism: Amphiura filiformis (assembly GCF_039555335.1). Taxonomy (NCBI): domain Eukaryota; kingdom Metazoa; phylum Echinodermata; class Ophiuroidea; order Amphilepidida; family Amphiuridae; genus Amphiura; species Amphiura filiformis. Next base: position 20,408,697 of record NC_092639.1, read on the forward strand.
CTGCTGATAATCTTCTTTGCAATCTCAGCACTCTTTGGGTTAGCTTCAACTGTAATAAGCTTTCCATCTGACGGCATGTTCTGAGCAATGATTATGGCAGAATAACCCAAGAATGTACCAAGCTCTAAGGTTACCTTGGGCTTTGCTTCTTGCACAACTTTAGCTAAGATGGCAGCTGTCAAAAAAAAAAAGATTTTACATAATCCAGTCAGACAAGTGTAATGAAAAAATACCTTCAAAAACAAAAATCCCCTCCACTATGAGTGGTAAAATTTTGAGCACAATAAAATCAACATGAAAATAAAAAAATAAATATTGGTATTTATACAGCGCCTTTCACATGTGCACATGTACCAAAGCGCTTTACATTTATTCCGCCGTCGTTAGAATATGTCAGCTACCATACAATGCCCAAGGCATGCTCATACCTTTGGGCGGCGCTCAATGGACAATATTCATAACAGCTCCCCATTTCACCCCTGGGTAAAGAGAAGCAAGTAAGGTAAAGAGTGCCTTGCCCAAGAGCACAGCACAATGGCACAGCCGGGGCTCGAACTCGCAATCCACCGATTGCAAGGCAGAGCCTGTACCGCTGTGCCACCGCGCCCCCATTGAACGTCACCAGAATTTTTCTAGCTGCAATATGACAAACTTGTGTGAAAAGATATCGGAATTATTGAGTAATTAACCCCCTGAGCACTACCTGCCTATCTAACATTGCCTCTGATTGGTCAATACACGATATCTTTACTTCAATCACCAATCAGAATGGAGCTTTGCAAATAATTCACCCCAATTTTTTTTGCGTGGTGCAATTATTCTAACAATGTTGCTGATTGGTCCAATTGATAATAATGAAAACTTCTTTTTGGCCAATCGGCAGGTAGTTCTCATGGGGTTAATGAAGTTTGGTGTGAATATGTAAGTTGGAGTGTCATTTACTCTGTAAAAGAATAAGCTTAAATGGATATTAATTATGTATTTACATTCTCCGAATTTAAAATTTCCAAATTGAGGCAAAAGTATATAGGAAGATGACGAAGAAGATAAATTTTTGATTTAAATCTCACCTTTTTTGTCTCCAATAGCCCATGTCCATTCATAGTTATAGCAGTAATCATCAAACGCTGCCAGCACGCTGTCCGCATTACCTTCCTCTGAGCGGGCCTCTATGTAATTCCACAGACGATCCTGAATAGTATTGCGATAGATAAAGTTCCGAGCCTTGACAAAAAGACCCCTAAATGTTCCGCGTCCCCCAGAATACGGAACGTTAAACCAAAAATACAAGCTCTTCTTGCTTCTGTATGCATACAATGCATAGAGTCCAACAGCTACCGCAGGAGCAGCAACGAGGGCGCCATACAAACGACGATCCATGATTCACTGACCAACCACACGCAACCAGGCCCTGCCAAGCATCAATGAACATTATAATATCATTATTCATGCCTTTTTTACAATTAATCACAAACAAAATTTTGCATAATTTTTTTTACATATGGGCACTTTTTTTTTAAATCTAATTTTTGTGTTGTTGAATATTGCATACAAAAGTGCTCCTCTTATCATTCGTACCACATAAAACTAAAATTCAGCTGATCAACTACTAGCATGCTGAATAAATTTGAGATCTTTATTCATCTTTATGCAATGTTATTTATTCAACTGAAATCAACCACGCATCCTTTTTCAGTTGAACAGGAAATGGCCTGAAAAATTTATACAGATCATTCTCAAAAGTACAAATACAATGAAGCGAAGACTTTGGAAATGAGAAGCAGTCATGGTTAGTGTTGTTGGTCAGTGATCTTGGATTTTTAACAAAACCCAACTTATTCTCTTCTCCAATATGCTGGCGAAGTTATGTAATAATCGGATTAACTACCATAGCAACAGATAAAAACAATTTTTGAATATTCCGCGCTGCACTTGTACGTTCACGCAGTACCTCTGCATTGAACCATATCATGCTGATCACTCGCACAGGTAAGATTAGTATCTTTGAAAAGACCAGTATTGTATTCAATCTATGATTGCAGGTATACACAGGTGATGAGTGCAACCTGCTTGTAGTGCAGCGCGATATATTCACAATTGTTTTCACCAATTGCTCGGGTAGTTAATCCGTTTTATTACATCACTTCGCCAGCGTATTCCATGAAGTAGAAATTATTCATAATCATGGCTCAATACACCTTTTTGCATAATTGACCACTTTGTTGCCGTTGGCAGGGTTTGGCCCTGCTAACTCTAATTAGGCTGGAGGAGGCGAAGTGGAGAACTAAAAGTGAGGCCAAAGATGTTTTAAATCACATACATCCAATTACGCAGTTAAGTTAATTTGCCAAGTAACTATAAGGACTCACTAACTAGCTCAGACTTGGTACATACAGTACAAGCACAATAGAAGTATTGTCTTTAGCATTTTGCTCATTTTAATCTGTATAATTAATTACCGGTATAGGGTTAATTTCTTGAAAAATTAAAATTTCTTGAAAAATTAAAATTAACTCTAATAGCATGCGCATATTTTGGTGGGGGAAAAAAAGGAGGCGGCTAAAAAAAAAAAAGGGCGGAAAATGTGAAAAGGATAAAAAATAGTGAAAAAATGGTACTATATATCAAAATATGTTGGTTTTAGGGAGCTAACGCCTATAATCCTTTTTTTTTTTTTTTTTTTTTTTTTCGTCACTTTTTCAAACCTTTTCGGTTGTTGAGCAAGGGGCGGCAAAATTGAATTTTCTACAGCCCCCGGGGTAGGAGCGCCACGCCACGGCACGCCACTGTGAATAGCCTCAAGTGGTAAATTATAAAAAAGGTGTAATATGAGGTGAGATTATGAGCCAAATATCAAGTCTTAAAAATACCCATAGGCGTAGATCCATAATTCCACATATGCGATGATCTGATCAGACCAAAGTTGGCAATAATGAAATTGAGATATAGACGAATCCAACAAGCCAAGTAATGGTCAGGATTTGGTCGGCCATTATTGGGTCCCCGCAACACCAAACACTAAACTGGTGTTGTGACTGCCCAATTGGGTGGATCAAAGCTGCTTAAAAATCAATGTTAGATTCTTTTGTGTTGTAAACTGTCATCATTCTTTTGTCTACGTGTAACACAGGTGATACATGTAGAATGCAGTTTAAAATAGCCTCCAAGGCCGCATAATTTCACATTTGAGGTGATATTGAGGTGTAGGAATGTGTGAAATTGGATTCGTCTATAGGCAAAAATAAGAAGCTCATATTTGCTTATTTTCACATCAGCAAGCTTAGGTGCTGATCAAGTTATAAATGGTAATAACTCAATTTTCAAAATTTTCAACTTTGGTCTGCTTTGGATCAAATCATGTCGCATTATGAAATCTAGACTATGCCATAGTCAAATTTTATTAAAAATATGTTATTATTAGTCATGATGAACCCATTTCGATGAACTCAAAATTATACTGATGTTTATTAAAATTAAAGTATTCAATAGTAAAATGGTCATAAAGAGTTAAAAATATCAGACGATTAGTGGCAATAAAAGTAATTGAATGCAACATTATCTTGCATAATTATAACGGCTCACTTTAATACTGAACAATTCTGATTTTGGAATCTACCAGTTTATTAATAGCAAACCCCGAAATTTCGACTATGAACTTTGAATTGTAAGCAGAACTTTACCCCCTGGACTTTGCTCTCTAAAAACACACTGTCAAGCATACTTGTTTATCAGTCCATTAACCACAAGTACGCAGCTAGATGTTTGATGAGAGATTAACTTTCGCGTCTACACAAAAAGCGCCGCAAATACCACAGACAGTTGTTTACGGTGTAGTTAATGGTAATGGCGCGGGCCCAGACGATTTAAACCATAGCGAGGTATGGGCGACCAATCACAAGGCAGATCCATTTAAAGATGCATTACATCATGCCCAATTTTAGTTAGGCCAGAAATTGGCCTAACTCTCCATAGAGTCCCGTGTTAAAAATCTTAACCGCAAGGCAATGTCAGTAGTCCACTTGGGAAGCTAACAAACAGAGGGAGTAGGGTGACTGATCAGATGTGAAAATCTATCAATTGTGCACACATTAATTAAATCAGAGTTTTAAGCTTAAATACAATATCCAGAGTATGCACAATGGGCAAGTGGACTACGGGGTAGTCTATATGAAATCTTGCATGCCGTTACAGGCATTCCATGGAATTTTGACACCCAACACATTTTTTGTATTCACTGGCATATTTGTCAACATTGAATAAAACAATCTTTCTTTTTCCAGTTTTTTTTACAAATATGATTACCACTACCATTGTTCTTTGTCAGGTAGATTATTTTCAACAAAAAAAAAAAAAGTTAAGTTGTGTTTTAGCTGCAATTTCAGATTTTCAGAAATATCCTTGTTTCACAGTCCTGTCACAGAAATCATCACAAACAGCCCGGCATTAACATTTTAACAAACCACACCCCCATCCACAGGCAGCAGAGCTCATAATCCTCTTTTCAAACTCAGCAGACACAATGCCTGGCCCCCCCACTCAACCCAAAATTGGCAACCACGAGAGTTACCAAAAAGCACGGAAAAGGGGTAATTTTTTTACCAGTAGCAAGGACTGCGAAATTGCCAAAATAGGGGTTATTTAATTTGGTGTGTCCACGAAATTTGACAGTGAAATTAGCAAAATAGGGGGTATTTAATTTGCACTGTCCGCGAAATTTGGATAAAAGGGGTACTTGAGAAAATCCGGTAATTTTATGTCAATATTTAGTGTCATTGAAAAGGGGTGTTTGAAATTCTAGTCATTGAAAAGGGGTGTTTGAAATTCTAGTAATTGAAAACCACAAAAAAGGGGTTGTTTTGGGCCAAATTTTGTCCTCGATTTTGCATGAAAAAGGGGGCTAAATTTGATGAAAAATCATTGCAAAGGGGGTCTTTTTAAGATTTGGTAACTCTCATGGTTGCCAACTTTTGTGTTGAGTTGGGGGCCGGGACACAATGACAGTCATTAGTTCAATGTACAGTGAAGTAAGTGTTCATATTTTATTTATTTCCATGCCAAACAAATCACATAATTCACAATGATATCAAAAATGATACTTGTATTTCTGCAAATAATAAATGAAGGTTTAGCACGGGGGGGGGGGGGGTTGCCCTAAAGGCCAGAAAAGTCACACTTAAACAACATCTTGCCTCTAAAAAAACATTGAATAGATTCATCAGGTTTGTTCAGCAAATAAACATTTTGGATTTTGTTTGACAAAACCAAGTGAATTTTTACTCACTATAATTGGGACTTACAATATAAAGAAAGTTTGCACTTGTACAAAAAATGTAACCTACATCCAGAACCTGGTCTTGTTATGACAATTTGAATGATAAGGTCGTGTGCAGAATCTTGTTAGCTCCAATTTGATACCAAACACTCAAAATTAAGTGTGGACTTTCTTTATGTGTTGTGTTTATATCTATCACAAGGATACATGTAATTGGTCATTATATATGGTATTAAAAGTGACATAAAGCACATTATTCATGAGTATTTCATGATCCTAGCATCCTCTTTTTATGACGTTTTGCAGTAGATATCCATGAAAAAAACTTATTCACAAAATTTCAGTTGATTCCGATTTTGTGTTTGCGAGTTATGCATGATCACGTGTATTACACTGCTCCATAGACAATGTGTTGTAATTTCGTTCTGGTATACCAGAACAAAATTCAAATTTCACAATATCTCTGCTTAACGAATTTTAATCTTCACAAAATTTTTTGTACATAAACATTATGTAGCCAGAGGTTTCCAGTGATACAAAAATCTTGAGAAAAGTGGGGGGATGATGCTGTGGATCACAGGGCAAGAGTTCTTTACATCATAAGTCAACTTATTCCAAGAATTTGGGACTTGCTGACCTTAAATTGTGACTTCAAAGTGACACAAGTCCAAGAATTCTTTACATCCGAAGTCAACTTATTCCAAGAATTTGGGACTTGTTGACCTTAAATTTTGACTTCAAAGTGACAAGAGTTCTTTACATCCGAAGTCAACTTATTCCAAGACTTGGGACCTGTTGACCTTAAATTTTGACTTCAAAGTGACTACAGTCCAAGAGTTCTTTACATCAGAAGTTAACTTATTCCAAGAATTAGGGACTTGTTGACCTTAAATTTTGACTTCAAAGTGACAAGAGTCCAAGTGTTTTTTACATGTACATCCGAAGTCAACTTATTCCAAGAATTTGGCACTTGTTGACCTTAAATTTTGACTTCAAAGTGACAAGAGTTCTTTACATCCGAAGTCAACTTATTCCAAGACTTGGGACCTGTTGACATCAGCGTCAATCCGTCTTGAAATGTAGGGGGGGGGGGGACATTCAACCTGAATTATCAAAAAGTGGCTGAAAAATGATTATCAAGAAGCAAGTCTTACAAAATCTTATATTTAAACTTTACTTATTTACCTTAGTTTAATCAAAGTTCACTGCTTTGCACTACATTGCTCATAATTCCGTTTGCTGCCATCATGCGTTTTGTCAATTTGTCTGTCTGGGCGTCTGTCTGTCTGCACCTGTTTTGTCGGTCGTCGTTCTGCACTCAATATTCCGTCCTGTCATTTTTGTAGATTGTCATGAGATTATACTGAATTATGTTAATTTAATTTAAGGCTTAAGTACCTCTGATTATGGACATAATTTAAATAGGGCAACCAATACTTCTCGAGCTGTGCTCCTAATTGGATTGCCCTCCATCTTTATTCATTACTCACATATTATACTTTTTGTATTTGATGGTAAATAAATAAACTTGAAACTTGAAAACGGCATTTCCTGAAAGACATAAAAGTTTATAGAAATTGGTCTAAGTCGTGCCAGCTTGGCATACATTTGTAGACCAGGGATGAGCCTAGTACTTCTACTATTATATTACGGGTCAATGATGAGTTCCTACGGAAAAAATCATCTGAAACCAACAATACTATCAAATCTATGACTACAACCCTAATGTCTCCCCGCTAAACATATCAGCTCCTTTAAAAATACCGCGTTCCATTCCGTCACTCATGCCTTCAATGTACCCATTGTCAGCTTCGTAAAACTGACATTCGTAGTGACCCGAGCTGCGAATATACTCTGAGAACCCTTTAGAACCTTCTCCTCTAACGTTGTCTGCAAATGCAACACTCCCGTTGTGCAAAAATCCACCTTTCTCAAGTCTCTTTAAGTCGGCAACGTATCCCTCCATGAAATGGTCTAGAAACACCATGTCAAGTGTTTCTACATCGTAATCATGGTGAAGATTGGGGATGACATCGTATGAAAATGCATTAATGACTGTGACCTGAAAAAGAAGTGAATGAAAACAAAGATCTTATATTATATACCTCATATATAGATTCCTGTCATCTGATTGGTTGAAAAAGCAGTCATTGAATTAACTATGCCCGCAAAATGAACTACCGTATTTCGTCGAATAGTCGCCCCCCCCCTCAAATAAACGCCCCCCACTACTTTTTTTCAACCAAGATGTTTCACAAGTTGCTCACATGGTCGCGAGTAGCAGCAATAAATGGCGAAAATCTGCATCCGAACCCGGAAGTGAACCAAAAGTCAGTGTCAAAAGGTCATAGTTCGTCATTTTAGCGTGACTTTTAAGCTTACCTAATGATTTTAACGGGAATTTTCGTGCTAAAAATGACCTCTAATAAACGCCCCCCCCCCCTTGGGAAAATGTAACGCCCGACGAAATACGGTATGGACCGGTCCATGGAAATGAACTATGGACCGGTCACGTGCTTCACGATCAAACTGCTGCGTTTTTCCCAGCGTAAAATGATATTACGCATGCGTTAATGTTTTCACACGCTATAATTACGCAGAAATCGCAGGTTGTAATCTGTGTGCCGTTCGCATTGAAAATATTAATTTCTCTTCACAAAATCGATGCTTTTAACCAAACAGATGATAAGAATCTTAAGATTTGGTATATAAAACAAATATTGACTGCTTTTTATTCGGGGCATGGTTAAAATTATAGGCCCATGGTGATCTCAAAACATAGTCATGGTTTTGAGATCACCTTGGGCCTATAATTTTAACCATGCCCCGAATAAAAAGCAGTCAATATTTGTATACTATGAGATAGACACACCGTACAATTAACGTGCAAACGGCCTATACCGATGTGAGGACAGAAAATGTGACTCTCCTGCTAGTCTCCTACACAACCAGCTAATTATGTGGTCCTGACACTCGTCGTTCATAACCGCCATGACCACATAATTAACCGGTTGTGCAGGAGACCAGCACGAGAGTCACATTTTCTGTCCTCCGGAGTGTTGCGTGCCTGATGAAAATCACAACATGAAAATTAAGTTATATCAAATGCATACAATATTTTCTTTCTGATTTTGAGGCTGCACATACACACCACTTCCAACCTGCTGCAGGCTGGCTGCTTGTTGTAAGTTTGCAAATGACTATTACCCTGCTTTCATATAAATTCATACACTCCTATATCAAAAGCAGCCAATCAGAAATGTAGTTAGAAAAGTACACGGAGTGCATTGATTGTGTAAAATGGCACTCCATGTACAACACACAAGGGCTTGTGCATTAGTGCTTAGTATGTGTGCATTGTTTTGTACAATTTCACTCCAAACAAGTGATACCTGTTTATTTTAAAACCTATTGACTCCAGCAAGTGACAGTCATGTGCTTCTGAATAGAATACATTAACAAAAGGTCAGACGATGGTGGCCGACATTATTCAATGTGGCAACAGCCAATAGCGTAAACAAAACAGAAAATATGACAGCAACACTGCCTGAACATTGAACGCCCTATAATTAGTTGTGTTTTTAGCTCTATTGGCCCCGTTACAGAAAAAAAATGCACAAAATATATTTCTCAATGCAATGTATACATTTTCACAAGAAAATAAATATGTTTGGATTCAAAATGAATGTGAAGAAAAAAATTTATAACAGCCGGGAGTGGGAATCGATCTCGGGACCCTCTGCGTGGCAGGCGAAGACGCTACCACTACACCACGCAAACATTTGTACACGTTGGGAGAAATTTTCAGCATATTTCATAAACATATCGTGCATTATTTATACAAAACATTAAAAAAACAGTACTTACAATGAGGTTCACTGTCGAACCTCAACAGATTTAGACTGATAAAATATTGCTTGATAACATGCATACACTTTTGGAATTATTTGAGACATTTTTGTGTTTATGTGTAAAACCAATGACGACATCAAAATTCAGTCTCTTGGCCTGCCCCCCTGCAAAAGGTCTCTCAAAGCTCCTCTGATAAAATCTAATGGGTTTTTACAAATATAGGAAAATTAATTAGCTAATGATTTGAGCACTTCATTATGTTGTGTGGACACTGGACATACATTGTACAAATCACTTTCTTTCATGTTTTGAACATGGATGAAAAATTAAAACAAAAGTTATAAAAGATAAAATATGACTGTAGTCAGAATGGCAAATGAATGAACAGCACAAATAACACCTGTACGTGTTCCTGCCATACATGTACAATTGTACATCCAGGGACAGGCGATTTGCGCGGAACTTTTTTCCGTGCAATTCCGCGCAATTGGCTATTTCTGTTCCTATGGGCAGGGATACATGATTCCGCGCAATTTGCTATTTTTTTCCGCGCAAATCGCCTGTCCCTGCATACCATGACAAAGTAGCCACAGAGGCTACATGTATGGGTTGTGGCAGGCGTAAGCAATTACCAGTGCGTCTAAAATGGCACATTGTGTTAAAGCCATAATATGTGATTTGCTTCACAGCGACGCCCTCAAATTTACTCGGATTTCTACTTTCTGCAGAATTATAATGACCAGTGGTGTACTAAAATACCACATAAAAGACTAAGCCTGAAGTGCTTTAATAACAGTAAAATTTAACTTTTTATATTAAAACCGGGTCGACCCGGTTTTATTCAGAGTTCATCGATCGACTGCTTGCTAACATCTCCCGTGGATGTCAGCTTATGTGTACACACGTCGAGCGCGATGCTCAGTGCAGTATTACATGTTACGATCGTCGAGCGTAGTACACGCATTGTAGGCGCTGGAATGAAATCGCAATTTCTTCGTTATACCTCAGTTGTTTGGCTCGAAATTAAAAATAATATGATCAGTGAAAACAAACATTTAAATAGGAATTTATTCTTTATGCAAATCACACATTATTGCTTTAAGGGATCTAAAATGAGCGTTTATTGCGTTTCGACAGTATTTTTTGTGGGACATGAGAGCACCTCAGACCTATCAAATTGCATTCTGAATACGAAGCATGTCTTTCTGATATTAAATAATTTTCATTTTTTGAAAATCACAATATAATACATATTTTATGACAAATTATAAAAATTTGATATTTTTCAAATTTTTGATATATAACTAGGGGGGTCACATCATTCTTTTATCTACAATATAAATGTTTGGCATTAAGTTTTTCAGAAGCATCTTGCAAAATGATGAAGATAGCAATTTAAATGGTTCAAATTGGATAAAGCGTTTTGAAGTTACGCCAATTTAAAAGTTCGAAAAATGGCTGTTTTTCAGCATGATTTTGATAAAAACGCATGTTTTCGACAATATGGCATGTTTGAAGACTAAAAAAATCAAAATTATATGCTTCCTATGTCCGATTTTCACTTAAAGTTGCTGCATAACTGAGTCTTTCAACATAGATATGTCAAGAGGTACATCATTTGCTTCAGTTTTTGAAAAAGATTACTCCAAATATGGACTAAAACACCAAAATCAAGGATCGTCGCACTCTCATTTTAACCCCTTGCAGAATAAAATTGCAGATTCGACAATCTCAGATTAAAAATATGAATTGTGAATGGCTGCATTTACACTAAGCCAACTCTAACCCTTGGGTTGAAACACAAAAACAACAACAAAAGCTTCATGTGCATCAAAATATTGTGAGAAATTGCCTCCAAAGTGGGAAAAATCTAGAAAATCAAGGAAATTGCCGCTCAATGTAAAAAAGTGCTACAGAATGAAACAGCAAGTTACGGACACCCTCGGAATAAAAATATCAACTTTGTACATCCATATTCAAGGTAAAACAACTCTAGGACTTCAAGTTGGACCACTGCAGTAGATAAAAACAACAAGTTGGTCATAATATGTTGATAACTACACTCCAGAAATGGAAAAATATGAAAACTTCACAAGTAAGGTCAACAATTTCTATGGGAAAATACACAGGAAAATGGCCAAAAAACAAATGTTTCAATATATTGCCATTTTTAACCCAACATCCTAGAAATTTCTTGTTTACCTCAAAAGAAAGATATTTTTGTGGAGATTCAGGAAAAAGGAGTCTCAATTTGATTGCACATGTGGCACACAGTAGGGTAACTCATCATCTACAGTCATCATATCAAAATTTCACCCTTGGACGGCGTTTCATATGGGAAAATACACACGTTTCGGGCAAAAAAACATCAAATTTTCAAATTTATCGTGAGAAAAAACAAGTTGTGCCAAAATAAAGATACATTTCTCATGGTTCAGAAAAAGTAACTTTAAAATTCACTACATCGTTGGCACCGGGTCGAAAAACTCACTTTCTAAAGGCAATTTCTTAATTTCTTCTGCGGATCCAGACACTGGTCTTTGCTGATAAATAATCTGGTGCTTTCACAGAGCCGCCGTTTAAAATTCAAAAGGTCAATAGACCTAAAAATATTTTTTTTGTAACTACACATAAATATTTGAAAATGTTTAGGTCTCTATGAAGAAAACAATTTGATATTTTTTATGCTCAAAACATGCCATTGTTCATTTATGGGTCGTATGCAGACACCTAATGAGCTAATGTGTGACCCCCCTAATATAACAGTCCTCGAAGTAAATTATATAAATTAGGCCTGCTAAGAATACGCGATTTTGGAGGCCAAAAACGCACCCGATTTTCCAAAAAACGCAAAAAATCCGCGATTTCCGCCAAAAACGCAAAATCTAAAAAAAAAAAAAAAAAAAAAAGGTATTTTGTACAGGAGTTAGACAACAAAAAATTTTTTTTTTCGCGGATTTGGAGAGTCCCTGGGCCTAACATCAAGTGCTACCATCATTAAAAAAAATTTGAAAAAAAAAAAAAAAAAAAAAAAAACACACTTTCAAAAAAAATTTAAAAAATTAAAAAAAAAAAAAAAAAAAAAAATATTTTGCGGATTTGGAGAGTCCCTTGACCTAGAGTGAAGTACTGCAATCATTTGTGGTTGATTTTTAAAAAAATTGGAAAAAAGATACAAAAAAATTACAAGTTTGTATCCAAATAGGACCTATTTGTAACTTGTGTTCACTGCATAGTCTATTGAAGATATAAAAATGCATTGGTTTTGTACACAAGTCTATATCTTAAATAGATTTTGAAGTGAACACAAGTTACAAATTGGTCCCATTTGGATACAAACTTGTAATTTTTTTGTATCTTTTTTCCAATTTTTTTTTTTTTTTAAATTTTTTTTTAATGATGGTAGCACTTGATGTTAGGTCCAGGGACTCTCCAAATCCGCGAAAAAAAAAAATTAAAATCGAAAAAAAAAAAAAAAAAAATTTTTTTTTTTTTAGATTTTTCCAAAATGTCAAAAAACGCAATTGGAGCCAAAATACGCAAATTGCGGCGCAAATAACGCAATTGCGTATTCTTAGCAGCCCTAAATAAATCAAAAGACCTAATTTTTTTTTGGTGTTTTGGGAAAAAAATCCATATCAATACGAAAGGTCAAAATTTTCAATTGATCGTCGGCTTTTCATCCCACCTACATACACTTAAAAGTATAAATCATCAGATTTATAAAGTTTACTTCAAGTACTGTTAAATATCAAAAATATCAATTTTTAATGATTTGCCATAAAATGTGTATTAAATTGCGAATTTCAAAAAATCAAAAAAAAAGTATTTGATATCAGAAGGACATTCTTCGTATTCAGAATGCAATTCGATATGTCTGATGTGCTCTTATGTCCCACAATAAATACTGTCCAAACGTTCATACCCCACCCCTTAAATAGGAATTTATTCTTTATGCAAATCACACATTATTGCTTTAATTCGTGGGCTATTCTGAATCTCTTGTGAAATTTGTGATTTCGATGAAGTTGGTGGCACACTACTATGTACAGTAACAATCAACAAACCAAGTCTATTCAAACTTTGTCTAATTTTGTCTAATACAAGCGTAAACTGCATAACTGAAAAAATGTGTAAATGCAGGATAACTTTTTAAAGTCATAATGTACGATCTTATAATATGAAATTGGTTAATTTTTTTTCAAACCTGATTTTTTGCATATTTGTAATGTTTACACACGTCCCAACTTGCACCTAAATGGAATCGGCCAAATTTGTTGTCTTTGTAGGTCAACAGAGCGAAGTTCGACATATTATCATAATTTAAAAATGATCATAATATGTCCTCCCATAGAACTGCATGTTAAATGGCCAAAATAACCAGTGTGGTTTCTTTCATTTTATCTTGTTATTTCAACCTAAAATGGACAGCAACCCTTAACGTCAGTTATTACTAATATGATTTCAACATTTTGAATACAGAATAACAAAATCAAAATTAGACGGAAATCGTACAGTAAGGCTTTAACTTCTTCAGTACGTACCTTGTCTCCATAACCTGCTCTGTTGATAATCTTCCTTGCAATCTCAGCACTCTTAGGGAAAGCTTCCACTGTAATAAGCTTTCCATCTGGCGGCATATTCTGAGCGATGATTATGGCGGAATAACCTAAAAATGTGCCAAGCTCTAACATCATTTTAGGCTTTGCTTCTTGCACAACTTTGGCCAAGATGACAGCTGTAAAAGAAAACAAATCATGAATGATGGTATGTCTTTGTGAAAGTTCAGTGCTGTTGGTTTATTGGATAATTTAAGTTTAAAAACTTTTGATCCAAACAAGAGAAAATTATTCATACCTTTTTTTTTAGATGGTTACTCCATCTTACATTAGCAAGACTGGCCTTAAGGGGGTACTACACCCCTGGCCAATTTTGTGCCTCTTTTTGCATTTTTCTCAAAAATTATAGCGCATTGGTGACAAGTAAGATATGCATATTATAGGGGCATGGACAACAACTACTGCACGGACAATTCAGCAACTCAAGGCAAGTAGTTCTTGATTTATTGATCAAATATTGGTTTTCCCTCATTTTTGACTGTAACTCAACAACTGTTGTCTGTGCTGAAATAAAATTTCCAGTGCAGTAGTTGTAGTCCTTGCCCTATAATATACATATCGTACTTGTCACGAATGAGCTATATTTTTTGAGAAAAACGCAAAAATAGGCACAAAATTGGCCAGGGGTGTAGTACCCCCTTAACCTTGTCTAAAAAGAGACAAGAGCCTGGGGTGAAGACCAAGTTCTTCTAAATCAGAAGTCTCAAACCACATGCATACTGGACATTTTGAGAACTTAGACCAGATCAAGATCTTGGACAGAGACCACAGGAGGTTTGAACAGAGGCGTAAAGTAGACAGTGCAAATCAAAGTCAACCAGCCATCTCTCAACAAAGTTGAAACTGTGAGATCAAGTCTACGGTTAAAAGCGTGACATTTCTCTAGTCCGAAGGTTCTCGAGTCCGAATATCTAGAATAAGGGTTAGGGTTAGGGTTTAGGGTTAAGGTTTAGGGTTAAGGTTAAAAGGTAAGCTTGACTTACTTTTTATTCGGAATAGAGAACCCAATATTTGGACTAGTGAATAAATTTATTCATTTTATTTTTAAACAGGGTTTTTTGTTGGTGGTGGATTTGGTATATTTGTAAACCATATAGCAATCATAGTTGCCGTAATCGGGACTTTTTAGTATCAACTATTTAACCAGAGCTTGAAAAAATGTTACAAAAAAAGACACAATTTCCCTCCAAACACCAACATTTCCTGGGAAGGAGCTTCCCAAATTCCCCACTTTTTCGAGCCATGCCGTTGACTACAGACTAATTAACTACAGACTATAAATATAAAAAGCTGAAGTAGAGTAGAGAAACCCTACGTACGCACAGGGTTCGCAGGTTTTTGCCGCAGGTGGAAAAAACCACGGTTTTAACCGCGGTTTTAACCACTTGGCAAAAACAGTTTTTGCCAGTTAAAAAAGCGAGTTATAGTTCAGTTTTTTCATCTCAAAACAAATAATTAAGTTACAAAAATAAGTTTCCGAGTGTAACAAGGCCAGATTTTGTAATTATAAGCAATATGTTAAGAAATTAAGGCATGCGTTTTCATTGCTCAAGTGCAGTTAACCGAAATGTGGCATGTATCCAATTCAAAACTTTTTTCATTTTAAGGACTTAATGAGACAAAAAATATGTTGAATGATTCGTTAAAAGTTGTGTGTTACTGTTTATGAGCTTTCTGTGTCACTTTTTTATATTTGAGTGACTAGATGTGAGTTTTGCAAGTTTTTGCCATTTTTACCGGTTTAAACCAGGCAAAAACAGTTTTTGCCAGGTTTTTGCCACTTTACCGGCAAAAACAGGTTTTTGCCGGCAAAAACCGAACCCTGCACGGTACGCATCTGGTAATATTTAAATGTATGACTTTTGTATATGGTCATTTTCACGGTAAAGGGTGTAACTTTGGATTTTTAACATTTTAATCCGTAGTGTTCTAATAAAGCCACAGAATTCCATAATTTTTGGTCACATAAGTCATCTAGTTAGCAGCTACCTTGGGTAGCATAATCAGCTTTAGGAGTTACTGCGTTCAGTTTTAGCAGGCTTAAATGTACTTAATATTGCCATTTGGAAAAACTATAAAAAACAGTAACATTTTTGTAAAACCCTGTGTTTTCTTCAGTTAGTTCATGGATAATTTTTCTTATCCTGAAAGTACAGTCATATGTTCAGTAAACACTGCCACATTAGATTTAATTGTGAACGGCCCTGTATTTTTGAGAACCGGACTTGATATTTGTCGCTTCGGAGGCTTCATTTTCCGTTAACAATTGTTAACAAACTTTGTGGGTGTAGCTTTGGTTCATAATTCTTGGTTATTTCTTCACTTCTTCTTGATTTATAACAGTTGTTATCTTAACTTGAAATGGGTAACAAAAATTAGCCGATTTGCAAGCTTTTAAAATTTTTATAAAATCTTGACTTCAAATAGCCGTTTTTCCGTTAACTTTTTGAAGCCTCCGAAACAAACTGTTCAGCAAGCTTGTGCAAATATAAATAAAAGAGCTCATCCAATCTATTTATCAAAATGTAGCAAAGTAGATCCTCAAGTCACATGTTTTTAAATCGTGGAGATATATATCACCGTTTGAAAATGGGACCCAATACAAACTTTCCGTTAACAATTGAAGCCTCCGAAACAAATGAAGCCTCCGAAACAACAGTAAACTTAATTATCATCTATGCATATCTAAATTGGTGTGTTTCATACTGATATCTGCATTGTAATTATTACTTGATATGTGCAGAATGTCATAAATTTAAAAAAAATTGACATTATGGTTAATGTTTGAAAAATATACTGATACCTTAAAAAGCCTGTTTCGGAGGCTTCACATGCAAAAAACACCATACTTAACAAATGGGTGAAAAAATTAATGTGTGATAAATCTACAATATCTGCCGCATAGAATCATTGATTCAATACACACAAGAAAATAACAGCTTAGATGATCCCAACACTGTTGTTTTCAAAAAACTACTTCTGCAATGTTTAACAATTGTTAACATGAAGCCTCCGAAACAAAAAAAAATGACTTGCTGTGATAATTTAATTTTTGTCACAACTGAAATTCAATACTTAGAAGCAAAGCATGAAAATTGGTAATTGTGATATTTTTTACCTATTTTTTTATGTCAACTTGTAGTAGTTAGCTAAATATTTTACTTTTATGATCACCTGTGTTGTTAACTGAAGCCTCCGAAACACAAATCGCTTGAATTGCCAATTCTAAAAAATAACTCCAATTTCTGTGAAACTTGGCTGGGAGGTTCCTTTCATCAAGTAGTATTTGTACATGAAGTTAGACATTCAAATTATTTTAGGAACCCAATTAAAACTTAAAAAATATGTTTAAGGTTTGGAAATTTCCATTGTAAATGACACTTGATGTTAAAAATTTTCAAAACTGCAATTACAAACATAGCAAAACATGGTATAAAATTTAACTTATATCTGTTGACTTACTTTGGAATGGAATTTCACATGTATTCCAGCTTTCATGTCAAAAATTTCTGAGGTTATGTAAAATACATTTTTTTTTTTTTTTTTACCAAAATGTTATGCAAATGTCAATTTTTTATTAGAAATCAAAAGGTTTAAGCCTTGAAACATTATTTTACTTGAATTTAAGTTGCTTCTATGCATGATTTCAGTAAACAGAAACATATTTAAGTGGTTTGAAATTTTGACCCTAAAAATCAAAAGTTACACCCTTTACCGTGAAAATGACCATATGCTTTTTAAAGATTTAAAACTTTTTTGATTTAAATCTCACCTTTTTTGTCTCCAATAGCCCATGTCCATTCATAGTTATAGCAGTAATCATCAAACGCTGCCAGTACACTGTCCGCATTGCCTACCTCTGAGCGGGCCTCTATGTAATTCCACAGACGATCCTGAATAGTATTGCGATAGATAAAGTTCCGAACCCTGACAAGTAGACCCACTAATCTCCATCTACCTGGAGCTACTGCATGTTCGATCGGAACATTCAACATAAAAAACAAGCGATTCTTGGTTCTGTACTTGAGATAATATGCATAGAGTCCAACAGCTACCACAGGAGCAGCAACGAGGGTGCCATACAAACGACGATCCATGATTCACTGACCAACCACATGCAACCATGCAACCAGACCCTGCCGAGCATCAATGAACATTATGCCTTTGTCATTATTAATTGCTAAAAATGTTGGCTATATGTATTAAATTATGTATTTCTATGATGGTTTCTACATTGTATATATTTTAAAAGTTGATGAATTTTGAATATATTATATGCTACTGCTAGTTTTTTACTATGCTATGAAAACTACAATGACAATTATAATTAATGGTACTACAGATGAACCATAAACCAATATGAAATCTACTTTCTCTAAAATGAATGAATGTAGGCCTGTACATCCAATCATCCTTTTCAGTTGCATTGATAAAAAAAGGGGTTGGAAAATATGGATCATTCTAATGTTCTCAAAAGTACAAAATGCTGTGCCCTTTTGTTCTTTTTGCCATACAAAAGGCACATCATAAGATCAGATTTTTGAAATACAGATATAAAGCAGCTATGTTGTTGTGTTGTTGGTCAGTGATATAAATGGTTAACACCGACAGCTACATGTACAGTACATGAGAAATTGGACTGAGCCACCTGCGGGAATACCATGAAAGCGACACAAACTGGCAATGAACCGGTATGAGACTTGTCCTAGAATATCAAACAATGCGAATGTCAATTATGAATAAGTCGGTCCTGTAATTTTCTAGCGAACCAGGAGCCATTTTTAAAGAGCCAGGAGTCGTTTTTCTGAAAGTATCAAAATGCTTATTTTTGTTATTTCTACAGCTTTCGATGCTCACCTGAGATGTTATCTGAACAGATAACTTTTAATTTATTTTTATTTTATTTTATTTTATTTTTTTTTTTTATATTTTAATTTAATTTAATTTAATTTAATTTAATTTAATTTAATTTTTATTTATTTTATTTTATTTTATTTTTTTTTATTTTATTTATTTTATTTTTTTATATTTTAATTTAATTTAATTTTATTTAATTTAATTTTTATTTATAAATTTTATTTTATTTTATTTTATTTTATTTTATTTTGTCTTTTTTTCATGATTTTAGGAAAACCAATATCTAGAAACACATCAGCAAAATTCAAGATGGCCGCCTTCATGATCGCGATCATCGTGATCACCTAACCAGAAAACAAGGCAAAATACTGCCAAAATTATGAGCCCTGAAGGCAAATTTCAAGGAAAATTGGCAAAATATTAGGTAAAAGATAAGATTTGGCACTGCATTTTGTTGAAAATACATTGGAAATGGCCAATATTTTGAGTGGAAATGAGCTTGCCTGACGAAGTTTTACTGGGTCATTTCCTAAGCACTGAACTTGTCAAAATGGAGCAATAATGGTCATATATTCCGGGCGCAAAATTCAGATTTTCTCTGGCGCCTGGGCGTGTAATTCTGGTTGGATCCAGGCGTCAAAACTCTGTAACTGTAGGGTAAAAATCGCTCGGCGCCTGCTTGTTTCCAGGCTTGATCGTCAAGCAATGTTTACGAAAAAGAAGTCAAGATGAAAATAAAATACCCGTAAAATGAGTGATAAACACAAGTCCTAATTTGCGTCTCCTTCTCCGATTTCGTTTAGGCGCTCGCTAGCATTTAATATTATGCTATCGTATGTTGCGAGTGTACAGTAGTTGGTACAGAATCAGATACAGAGATGAAAAAAGCATTGTGTGAAAGGTCAAATCGCAAATAAACAGCATCTGTGATTGGCTCATATTTTACCCATTTCGCAAAAGTACCCAATCAGTGTGCTTGTTCCAATAAATTTAATGACGTCATCAGTTGATCAATTCAGGGACTTTCCCTGTTTGCCAATGTTGCATGACGGCGAAAATGGCAACTGCCGAGTGTTGGATGCTACCAGCGTATGCGATAGATCGAAAAAGTCATGATGAAAACACTAAAGAAACATTCATGACGAGAATGTCAGGGAAACCAACAAAGATGTAAAGAATATTTAAAGAGATCCCTAAAATACTTTGGTAAATTTTTGTTAGGATGTTGGTTAAACTTTTCGAGCTTTCTTCTTTAGCCAATGCCTTGTCGATACCAGCACTAGTTAGAGGGTTTAGGGTAATAGGGTAAAGCTGAATTTATGTATGTACTCGATCGCCGAGCGATTGCGATGAAACGCTTTTGGAAAGCGATGGGCAATCGCCAAATTTTGCAATGCATCGCCAGTCGCTTTCGCATTTATACTTATCACGGCGATAGCGATTGCAGACGACAATTAAAATATTCTAAATGCCACAAAATACATTTTTAAAACATCAGTTGCTGTCAATAATTATTGCTTTGAATTAATTCATCATCAAAAGTTAATAATCGAAAAAGGTAATTAATTAGCAAAATAATAGATCCAGTTGGTTGAAAATGATTGGTTGATGCATTCACGTGTCAAGCGATATCGCTGGGAAGTTGAGATTTCTTCAACTTGCAAAAGCGACATCGTTTTTGCCTCAGCGATTTGAATCGATTGATCGGCTTGGCGCTCTGGAAATGTAAGTAAACGCTGAGTACCGGTATGGTATGCGTGAGAATCGCTTTTATGTAAAAGCGACCGAGTATAAATTCAGCTTTAAGGGTAATGCTGGATTGCTGGTTTCATACTTTCTGCCGCTTGCCGCTGAGCGGCATGACGCTTCATTATGCCGCTTGTACTTTTCTGCAAGCGGAGCGGTATACCGCTGAGCGACATGACTCTGAAAGCCACTCTTGCCGCTCAGCATTGCTCCAAAATCGTATTTTGTTCTCAAATGCCAGAGCGGCACCGCTCCGAGTTGACTTGAATTCAACTCCCAGGCCAGCGGTGCTGTCGCCGCGGCAAAGCGGTGGAGCGATCGATATATCGGCTTGCCGTTGGACACCGCTTGCGTTTTTGGTGCAACTGCGCAGCGCGCAGTGAAGTAAATTAAGTCATCTTCAGAGCGGCAAAGCGGCAAGCGGCAGGAAAGTATGAAACCAGCATTTATAGAGTGACAAGAAAATACCGAGGTCAATACCTGGCGTCCCGTAGCCACTTGTATGCAAATATTCAGCGATCAACAGCAGGATCAAAGTATTTTGATGAGTCATGATGATGATGATGATGATGATGATGAACAAAATGTAACTAACAGTTTTCACTTACCGATTTCTTCTCTTTTAAAATGATTTGGAAAGATCTTTTGTTTCTTTTGCTGACGTTCGAATGCTCATAAAGTTCTAAATTCAGCCATGGGATGGTACACGGCCCGGTCAATTTATCACGTCCGCTACACTTCACTTGTTGTATGATTTCCTGTCGCCGACTTGCCGTGACCTTGACCCGAAGTAGCCTTTCCACCTGTCACCACTTGATCACTAAAATTAAATACATTTTACAAGTAGTTGTGCATGTATTTTTGGTTGTCTTGATTCTTTTTATTTTAATACATAAAGTTAGATCATATTTACCTATTGAGATTCTGCGAGAATCAGTCAAAGAGTAATTTGTGAATCCTCAAAATGTGAAAGTTTTCTAGAAACAATGTGGATTGATGATTGATAGGCGACGAGCTTTGAATAGGAACATTTAGCGACATCACGAAAAAAACACGGAAAAAAAATGAGATGCTGGATAAACATGATCAAGATTTCCATTTTCCAGTGCATATATTTCCAATAATGTTATTTGAACTCAACCAGCTCATTCGTGTCAAACTGCAGTTCAACGGGAGTTGGACGTTTTGACTCAAACCAAGACGAACGATCCCGAAATAATCTTGTAAGTAGTCAAATATTTATTTTATTTAGTAAGCTTACCAAAATCATGAAAATGGCCAAATAAAGTCAATACCAGTTGCAGTCAAGAATTCGATCTGGAGTAAATACTATAGGATAAAGCATCTCCTTTGAGCATGTGAAGTCGGCCACATACTAGGTGTTATCGATTGTTACTCCGACGTACATCATTTTCTACATGTCAAAATAAACTGTCCCTTTTCGACACCGTCACTAGTTAACGACACATATGAAAAACAAATGAAATTTCCATGCTATTTTGTCTAAATAAGCTTACTGTAAGATCATAGAATGAGATTGAGATGTGTTGCAGCAGCTCACCGACGCCGTTACTGACGAAACCATATTGAGATTGTTGAGATTTAACCGGCCAATCCTGTTTAATCGGAAAGTCAAAAATTACCTCCCAAACTTGACTAGAACCCGGAAGTAGAATGAACCAAGAAGTATGTTTACACCGGGAGCTGGGACCGGGAGGCGGCGATCGACGAACGTAATTCATCAGCATAATAGCTTATCTATCAATTTTTTTTCAGCATTTTTTAAATCTCATTACAAGTGTTGATATATGTCGATTGTCGTCATTTATTCCTCAACAAAGTGTTGAATTAGAAATCATGTGTACATGTAGATAACACCTCTATCACATACTCAATGTGCAATCAAACATGTGGAAGAGGTGCATATTTTGTCGTTGACATAATTTGTCTAAATGGCAAAAAATGACGAATATTTGGTTGTTTCTGTCCAGTACAAGTATCAAAGTATTGTGAAAAACCAAGTACCGTATTATGAGGTATTAATTCAATTGCTAGGAAAATATTTTGCCCTAGACTGTGGCCTCATGTTGACATTGGCTAAATACTATGTTTATTGGAAAGGGTCCGAATTAATAGCACTCAATGTGCGCCTTTCCTTCCTTTCCTTTCTAGTACTTCCTACATGTATAGCAGCTCATTTGAGCTAAACTGGAAGTCCTCTGGAACTTAGAGGAGGTGATTATACAGATATCAGAACCGGGGATGGTCCCCCTTCTCTTTTCGAATAGCTCTGACACTTAACGTGCACAGGATTTGACTCTTCCTGTACAAGGGACCACCAGCTTTACGTGACTTTCCGAACCACGAGACACCGTTCAATGACGTTCATACACTACATATATCTGCATGTGCTACGTAGTGTAGGCCTACATGTATGGGGGCGAGAAGGAATTCTACAATTATATTCTATACTGCTTCGAAGCAGAGACTGCTTCACACTTTCAGAGAAAATATCTCTGATACACTATAATCTCGCAGTAACTGAACATAATTATAGGAACATTTTGGGATATGTTAATGAATTCTCACCAAAGGCAAGCCCAAGGCTCGAACCTATGCATATCGTATTATCCCGGCCGACGGCTCAGCGCCTTAGACCGCTCGGCCATCTCGCCCTCTTAAAAAATCTAGAACAATAGCGTGAAATCAATTGTAGTAACTAAAAATTTCGAACGTTTGAGAACTTGTTCTCAAGTTGCAGTTGCCTTGTCATGATACGTGTCATATGAGGTTGATATATCGACGTCCCAATATATCATTGGAGAATATCAGTCTGAGCAACGGATTACTGTAGTGCATGATATGAAAGAGTAAGTACTTTTTAACAGTTCTTTGATTTGAATTTGAATCGGCCAATTAGGGACCAGAACCCCACTTCTGTTTTTACGCTGTGTACTCTATCAAAATGTGAACAAGTGCCATCCTTCTGCCAGCAAGTGTAGGCAATCCTCAGTTTTACTCATGCTTGCTAAGGCAGGAAGTCTGAACAATTCAGTTAAATACCTTAGAGTACGGTACGGTACTGATTTAGCCACTTTAGTCGTTTATGCTACTATCATAAGTAGTATTGAACAATGGGAGTATATGGGACTAATCCATTGCCGCCACTTTCATGGCCATTTTGAGATTTCACTAGTAAGAAGAGGTTTGATTTTTTTCACTGATTTTATAATTGTAGGTTGTTGTTGTTTTTTTGTTTTGTTTTTTTGGTTTTTTTTATGTAAAAACATATCAAGACATTGACAGCTGTTATCATTATGATAAAGCTGACAGGTGCTTAAATAGCTGTTAACCTCCTTTTTGAAGCTGGTCCGTTCCTGGAATGTGAGGCGGGAGTGCACTGCATTCCATGTATGGGCTGTAGATGGAATGAAGGACTGCTCATGACTAACAAGGTTAGATCTTGGAATTTGGACTGCAAGGTCTTGTGATCTAACTGAGCGGCGAAGACGAGGGTCAGTCTGGAGTTTGTCAGGAAGTAGTTAGCATAGTAACTTAATAGCATTCCCATCACATTCATGGAACAAAGTAGAGGCACCAACTTCTCTATGGTTGAGGTTAAAGGTCAGATTCATATTCATTCTTAATAAATTCCGGAAATTAGTTTCAGCCTTCCGACACTATATAAGTTGGGGATTGTGATGGGTGCTTTGTAAATGTACAAAACTTTTTGTTCCTACTGTTATTGATAAATCCATATATTTTAATTTTGCTGACTACAGGCCATCAATACATCATCTGATCACATCATCATGGTAGAACTAGGCAGATTATCACAAACTGACTTGGCAGTCATAGGATGTTATCTCATAGTCATCTTGCTGGTTGGGCTGGCTGTAAGTACAAAATTGTTTGAAGAATGGCACTCCCTTACCTTGCTCAGATTTGCGCAAGCGCCCTGTTAATGAGCGACATACGCGTAGCTTTGCATGTCCTTAAGGCTACGATCTCATAGAAGTATACTGTATACGGTATTCACTATACGATATACGCTCATTCGATCAGACTGAGTTCACATAGGAGGAGTATACTATGTGAACTCAGCCTGATCGAATGAGCGTACATCCTATAGCGAATACCGTATACAGTATACTTCTATGTGATCGCAGCCTCAAGGGTACCAACCTGCGTCAACCAACGTTTTGACGCGTAATCCACCAATCTTGCCAAACCAAAAGCGCATTGATCAGTGTGCTTTACCTTACTCTATTCATGCTGAGAGCATTTCCTAATTTAATTTACTGATGTAGCAGCAAATGTACTGGTGTGTGAATCCCGGGGGGGTACTCAAGTTTGGTTTTGGTAGGGACGTGCCGCTGAGAATTTGAAAGTGGACCCATAAATATACCAATTTTTCAAGAAATTTGGACCCATTGATATACCAAAAGTCAAAATTTTCGCAGAATTTAACCCAAATTGTCTTAGTTTTTACAAATTTTCCCAAAATTTTTGGAAAATTTTGGCTAGATTAAAGGAAGTGTCCGGCAATCACAACATTAGGTCTTATATGTTAGAAAAATAATTATCAAGCACAAATCACATGGTTTTATTTCAATCAAACTCATATTAATTATAAAAACGAATAAAAACAGCCGTCTCTCAACACGCGATATTCAAAATTCCCGCAAAATGTTCTAGAAACAGTGACGTCATGGTTATTTGTGCTCATTTGTCGACAGGCTTCATTGAACTATTGGGACGTCACTGCTCTAGACAATTTCGGCGCGGGAATTTTGAATATCGCGTGTTGAGAGATGGCTGTTTTTATTCGTTTTTATGGTTAATATTAGTTCGTTTGAAATAAAACCATGTGATTCGTGCTTGATAATAATTTTTCTAACATATAAGGCTTAATGTTGTGATTACCGGACACTTCCTTTAAGGGAAAATTGGGCCATTTTCCGAAAAAATTGAGAAAAAAAAAAAAAAAGGACCCATTCATATACCAAAATAGGCTTTGAAAAAGGGGTCATAGATATACCAAGAGGCTGAAAATGCTACCCATATTTGCGTGCACGTCCCGTATGGTCATTTGTACTGAGTAAACCCCCCCCCCCGGAGTGAATCTTATTACAAGGAATTAAGGTGGTACCACCACACCCCCTGATAAATTTGTGACTATTTTTACATTTTTCTCAAAAAATAATAACACACTGGTAACAAAAGTTATGTATATAGGGGCAAGGTATCCAGTATACACTGGAATTTCAGTGACCCAAGATGATAAGAAAAGAGGTACCTCTAGAATGTACCTCATAATGAACCACTTGTCTTGAATCACTGACATTTCAGTGAAGTAATTGGATTCCTTGCCCCTATAATATACATAACTTTTGTTACCAGTGTGTAGTAATTTTTTGAGAAAAATGCAAAATTAGTCACAAAATTTATCAAGGGGTGTAGTACCACCATAAGGGAATGTTTCAACATAATATTTTATTTATTTTTTATTTAGGCCATGCTGAGGAAGAATAGAGCTGGAGCAGAAGGTTACTTCCTCGCTGGGAAGACTGTACCATGGTATCAGGTTAGTAGGCTTTAGTGCCGTCGTCGGCACCGTTTTTTCATGTCGATCGACGTCGTATACCGACGTCGACAGTGTGTCGACATAAAAAAATTCTAAAAAAAAAAAAAAAAAAAAAAAAATTTTTTTTTAATTTTCAAAAAAATATTTTGGCCAGAAAAGCAAGTTATATGCCAAAATTACTTGTTATTCAAGGTTGGAAACCAGAGAAATACTGCTACAAAAAAAAAGCCAATTTTTTTTACAAAGTTGAATACGTTTGTATATTTTAATTACTTTTGCTTCGATGGAACAGCTAGCAATGCATACTAATTCAACGTGTTCCCTGACTGTTCAATAGAAGCAAAGGTAATCAAAATAAACAAATTTATCCAACTTTGTAAAAAAAATTGGCTTTTTTTTTTTTTGTAGCAGTATTTCTGGTTTCCAACCTTGAATAACAAGTAATTTTGGCATATAACTTACTTTTCTGGCCAAAAATATTTTTTGAAAATTAAAAAAAATGTCGGCATGTCGACATGTCGGGATACGTGCCGACGTCGACATTATGTCGACATAAGGCATGTCGACGACAGCACTAGTAGGCTTACATGTATGAGTCTCTAAGGACCCATCTCACTACAAATATGGACTATTCTGAATAATGATCAGAATATTATGAACAGTGATCAAAATAGCCCAATACACCTCCTATGGCAGACATGGCCTTAACCTCCCACACAGAGAGAGGGTCATCAGTGTCATCGCCCCGATATCTTCATGGCAGAAATCGCCATGGTAGGATGAATCCACAGCCATGCATGGCCATTTTGTTCCAACCTTTGAGACGCATAATGAGCCGAGGGACATCTGACTAAGGCCTGGTAATTGACCTCTCTGTGTGTGAGTGAGCATATATACACCATTATGAGGTCAATGGTCATATGCTTTTAGACTGCTTGCTACTTTCATACATGTGTATGAACATATGCTACAACCCAAAGCAAACTAATAAGGGTACAATTTATAATTTTAGTCCCTGTTCGAGAACTGTTAAAACTGTTGGTTTCTTCCTGTTTGTCAAATGTTTTACATGAAAAAAATGATTTATGAGAATTGTATGGATTATTTTCCATAAGTTAGTCCTACAAATTTCAAATATTTTCACACTTTCACAAAGATTACTGATACATGTAGTGCCTTTAACTACATTTTCACATGTGAAGGAATTATTGCAAATATAATGGAACAAAAGATAAATAGCATCAGACGAATGCTAAGATTAAGATTAATTCAGTGCCTTTAAGGGGGTACTACACCCCTGCCCAATTTTGTGCCTATTTTTGCATTTTTCTCAAAAATTATAGCGCATTGGTGACAAGTAAGATGTACATTATAGGGGCAAGGACTTCAACTACTGCACTAAAGATTGAGCAACTCAAGGCAAGTAGTTATTGATTTATTGATCAAGTATTGGGTTTCCCTCATTTTTG
This sequence comes from Amphiura filiformis, assembly GCF_039555335.1. NCBI lineage: Eukaryota > Metazoa > Echinodermata > Ophiuroidea > Amphilepidida > Amphiuridae > Amphiura > Amphiura filiformis. The sequence goes on from NC_092639.1 coordinate 20,436,099, forward strand.
ACTGTAACTCCACAACTATTGTCTGTGCTGAAATATAATTTCCAGTGCAGTAGTTGTAGTCCTTGCCCCTATAATATACATATCTTATTTGTCACCAATGGGCTATAATTTTTGAGAAAAATGCAAAAATAGGCACAAAATAGGGGTGTAGTACCCCCTTAAGGGGGTACTACACCCATTGATTTTTTTTTTGCATTTTTTTACATTTTGTGAAGAAATTACAAAAAAAAATTGGACAAAGTGGTATGCAAAATGAAGGGGCAAATCTTCTCGTTTTATTGGTGGCATCGGTATCAATGTAGCTTACATGCTTTTGAAGATAGAAGCCAAAAGGAGGTACATCACTGATGATTTAAATTCACTTCATTTTGGAAAGCTTACTATCAACGGATTTCGTTAAAATTTTGGATATGTGTTGCTAACACATTAGGGAAATAATGTTGATATGTAAAATGGGAATAAGTGGTCCCTGATTTCTTTTATGACTTCATGAACTTGATGCTCCACAACTATCAAAAAACGAACCGGTTAAAATGCTTCTATTTTCAATGTCGAACTATATTTTGTATTTTGAACTTGCGACACTATGTCACTGAAACTTAATTAAGCCATAGGTAACAGGTTACCACAACCACACTACAGCAATGTTGAAAAAGATTGTATTTTTGTCACCTATACCACCATATTAGGTAGTTTTCCGTAAGCTTCATTTTTGAGATTTTGGTAACTATTTTATATTTATTTGCCCAATCCAACTCAACTAGGCAATCTAAATTGTACTCACCATTTACATCCCAAGGTATTTTAGTATATCCACCTCACACATTTCCATTATATATCCAGTAACAGTCAAAATATCAAAATTGATGCCTCATTATGACATGCATGATATCCACAGACTATCACATGTATTCAAAATGGATGCCTGAATTTGACCTGAACCAATTGACCTATAACCTGACCTTTGATGACCTTATAGCCTTTTTTAATCTCTTTTCCTAACAACATATTATAGAAGATACATACATGGTGTAGTATTGAATTGTCTATGTGGAAGAGATTAGGGGGGATTTAATTTATTCAGTGTTATAATCAGTGAGTACATTTCTATAGATAGTATAACAAAGGATTTAATGTATTCTATTCATGTATTCTACTTGGACATGTTCAATAGAATATATTATGGTTTGTTATGAAACACACATCTCAGTTACCAGGATACAGTAAACAAAAAAATATATAGGGCTAAAATAATTTTCTAAAATGGTTTAAAACCACTTCGTATGTAGAGATATTTTATAAGTTCAGTACATGAGATGATGAACATATTTATATACTTCATAAATTTGCAACAAAAAAAAGAAGATGGGTACTGATGAAAATCAGGGTATTAAATCGCCTTAAGGCATACCAAACGAAAAAAAACAATTTCAAACCTTTGTTCCAAGATTTGGTCACAAAACGTTCACATTCTTTTTCTACCATAATAACATCGTTGAATGTTCTTTCAGGTTGGTGCCTCTGTCTTTGCCAGTAACATTGATTGATTGACATTGTTGAATGTTCTTTCAGGTTGGCGCCTCTGTCTTTGCCAGTAACATTGATTGATTGATTGATTGATTGATTGATTGATTGATTGATTGATTGATTGATCTATCGATCGATCGATTGACATTGTTTTTCAAGTTGGCACCTCTGTCTTTGCCAGTAACATTGATTGATTGATTGATTGATTGATTGATTGATTGATTGATTGATTGATTGATTGACATTGTTTTTCAGGTTGGTGCCTCTGTCTTTGCCAGTAACATTGATTGATTGATTGACATTGTTTTTCAGGTTGGTGCCTCTGTCTTTGCCAGTAACATTGGTAGTCATCATTTTGTTGGCCTAGCTGGTACAGGCGCTGCATCAGGATATGCTGTTGTTATGTTTGAATGGCTGGTAAGCTCTTAATGTTTGTTTGCTTGTTTGTTTGTTATGTGTATTAATTTATTACTTTGTTTATTTGTTTGTTTATTAGTTTGTGTAGAACAATGGAGGTTTTCACAGATCATGAATCTTGTCTCTCTCTCTGTCTTTTCCTCCATCTCCCTGTCTCCCTCCATATCTCTCCCTATCGTTCTCCTTATCATTTGCCCACTCTCTCTTCTCTCTTTCTTTCTTTCATTTCTTCTTTCCTTCCTTCTTTACTTCCTGTTCTTTTGTTTTGATTTGATTTGATTTTGTTCGGGTTTTGACAACCCTGGATAACCCAAGAAAGCCTCTATTGAAGCTTATTTCCATTGGGGTCCATTTTGAACACCGGGACAGATTGGGAACAGACAGGGGTTAACACCCTACTCTTTTCGAAACTGGCTTCGAAATACATGTACAGGTATGGCTCTCTGCACACGGGACCGACGGCTTTACGTCCCCTCCGAAGGACGGAGTACTTTCACGATTCATTTACCCAATTCTAAATGAACCATGGGGAGAGCGGAAGTCTGATTTTAATCTACAGAAGTTGCCAATTAATTTCTGACTTTCTTTTTCCAAGTCAATATCCCAGCAAATCACCACCGCTGGAATTGAACCGGGACCTCATGCACTAAAGGCAAGTACCCTAACCACTGCATACGCTCTCCCTCTTCCACTTTCATGTTTTTGTAGACTGACATTCTAAACATGCCACCCTATTTCTATATATGTTTCGGTTTCTGTTGTGTGTGTTTTGTCTTGTTTTTAATGAATTTTTAATTTTCTATTGTTTTCTTTCTCCAGTCAATATGGTTGATAATAACAATGGCATTTGTATTCTTGCCGGTGTATTTATCCAGTGCAGTATTCACCATGCCAGAATACCTGGGCAGACGATTTGAGAGTAATCGTATACGCAGCTATTTCTCGGTACTCAGTCTCTTGTTTCTTATGATAATGACTATTCCAGTAAGTATATTGATATCTGAGAAGTTTAGATTTCTGATGCTTTCTGCTTTATGCTTGTCCAACTCGTTCAAAGTTACTCTTCTGTGACATGATTTGAAATAGTTAGATGTGCGTAAGCCGCAAAGTGTAAGAAATCACAACCTCTCAGTCAGCGGCGTAGCTGGGATTTTTTCCAGGGGGGAGCAAGCCTGTATGGGGCGGGGCCCAAATCCACCAAATTTCCCTACACTTGGGGGGGGGGGCGGGGCCCAAATAGACAATTTTTGCAAGGCCTATTGATAATAATCGTATATGGTATTGCATATCATATGGATTCCCCATCTCTCTGCCCCTCCTCTCCCTCTCTCTCCTCTCTTTTTTCCTCACTCTCCTTCTTTTTTCCTTGCATTAGGGGGCAGGGGCCCAAATAGGCAATTGTCCCCCAGCATCGGGGGATACTGGAGAAAATAGACTATAACAGTGCCCTATCTGCTTTGTCAAAGGCCCAATCAGCGAATTCTTGAGCCAGAACACCTTATGTAGTTCAATAAAATTCAAACAGCATATGTGCTATTGAGGTGGGCCAATATTAAAGTAAAGATAGAATAAAAGTATGTATTGTCACCATCAGGAATTGAACCATGGACCTCATGCATAAAAGGGGAGTACATGTACCCTAACCATTGAGAAAGAGAGAGGGGGGAATTGAAGGGAAATGAATAACTAAAAGTGTCCATTAAATGTTATTTTGAATTGTTGGTCAAAGATATTATAGGGAGAGAGAGAGAGATATGGAGGGCTAGATTGTTGGATGGCCATTAGATCTTTTAAGATTAAAATTAAAATTAAATGATGACCATACATTGTCTGGTGCATGACATAGTGATGCAAAGTTATCAAGAAATGAACATTGGGGTTGAGTAGGTGAATTGTATTGGGCATAGACTATCAATTTGCCATTAATGTTCTGCAATTCCATGTGTTTTGTTAACAGTAAACCTTCCAAAATTATATCTAAGATATAAAAATGTTGTAAAATCGTACCTCTCACATATAGACTAATCCAATGAGCCAAGTCATGGTCAGGATTTGGTCGGCCATTATAGGGTCCCCGGCACTCCCGCATGCACCAAACAGGTGTTGTGAGTGCCCAATTGGGTGGATTAAATCCGCTTAAAATTCGATGTTAGATTCTTTTGTTGTAAACTGTCATCATACTTTTGTCTACATATAACACAGGTGATAGAATGCAGTTTAAAATACCCTTCAAGGCCGCATCATTTCACATTTTAGGTGAGATAGCTGGGTCCCCGTCACGGCTATGGCTGCCATTGTAGGAATGCGTGAAATTGGATTCGTCTATATGTAATAGATTACCATCTGTCACTATGTGATAACAATTTTGCATAAAATCTCAACATCCGTCACTACCAGATTTTACCAGAGTGTTATTATCCTTCAGTATGTGATACACCTGACGACATGTCTGAATCAGATTACAATGAATTACAGCATCCCTTCTCACCTTGATACATTACATTCTTTTCTGCTACCATTTTCAGGTTGATTTGTTCTCAGGGGCTGTGTTTTTGCAAACTCTACTGAAATGGAATCTTATTCCTGCCGTTTTATTACTTCTTGCCATCACAAGCATATATACAATAGCAGGTAAAACCCATGTGTGTGTGTGTGTGTGTGAGCGAGTCTTCAAGATGTACACTTTATTTAAATTTGCAGTAGAGGACGCATTTTAAGCGTGGATGGTTTAATTATAATGGATATTTTCCTTCAAAATTAACAAATTTTTAGATGATGAAAGAAAGTGAATGGACTAAGAACAGCTCCAGTTATGAAAATTGTTGATTTCTCCTAGAAATTGATTCGTTTTCAGGTGGGTAATAATCTACCAGTGTTTGCACTCAAATGTTGAGACAAATAAAGCTGACACATAGGAGGAATAGTATTGCTTCAATCAAGGAGATCCCAAGGCTTGTTATAAGGGGTGTCATTTCCACCCCATGTGCATGATTTTTCTCGGGAGAGGAAAACGCCCAGAACATTTGTTTTGATATATTATTGGCCTTAACTCAAGAAACTTAAGAGCTATATGGAAATAGACATGGGGTTATTGGATTCCTTGACTCGTTTCCTATAAGATCCTTGTACAAATGTATATATTAATATTAAGGGTGGTCTTAACCCTGGAATTATGGAAATTTTTGGACCTAATAACTGCTAAATTGTTGGTCTAAAGAATATAAAAGTATACATTTTTAGAATGCCAAAAACTTGATGAATTCATCTGTAAGGTCAAATTTTGGCCCAAATACTCATTTATGGAGAAAAACAAAAATATTTCTTGGCCTAAAATCTCTTTTTATTAAATTATAAAACTAGATAAAAATATCTAGGAACAGTTTCTTAATTTATTTATTTTTATTTCAACCAACTTTGAGAAATTTGCACCAAAAATGGTCAAAAAATGCTCAATTTAAAAAAAAATCATAAAAACAGCCTGATTTTCGACCAAATTTCAAAAATTCTAAATATGTATACTTTTATATACTTTAGACCAACAATTTAGCAGTCATGAGGCCTGAAAGTTTCCATAATTCCAGGGTTAAGACCACCCTTAAGAAGTATACTGTAGTTTTTTAGTTGATGGCTAAAACTGAAAAAATATGGTACCTGCCATCATACTAATGCTAAATGTACTAAATGTAACCATGAGTGAAATTAAACTGAGATCTAAGCATCTTTGATTAGCTTCTTGCATCATTGATATTTTTGGTTTCAGGTGGTTTGGCAGCTGTTGTTTATACAGAAACGTTGCAAACTGCTATTATTGTTGGAGGAGGAGTGGTAGTAACCATATTAGGTAAGCAATGAATATGTATGAGGGGAATTGTAACCATATTTGGTCAACAATGAATATGTATGAAGAAGAATTGTAACTGCATAGGGTAAGCAATGGTTTTAAAAGGGCATTTCGTGATCCACAGCCTCATCCCCCCACTTTTCTCAAAAAAAGCTGAGATTTTTATATCACTGGAAACCTCTGGCTACATATTGTTTATATACAAAATATTTCTTGCAGATTAATTCGTTTAGCAAAGATATCGTGAAATTTGAATTTCGTTCTGGTGCACCAGAACGAAATTACAACGTATTGTCTATGGAGCAGTGTAATGCACATAATCATGCATAACTCGCATAAGCATAAAATCGGAATCAACTGAAATTTTGGGAATAGGTTTTTTCGTGGATATCTAATGAAAAATGACATAAATAGAGGATGCTAGGATCACGAAATACTCCTTTAATTATACAATAATACTAAACAAATCAAAAAACCATTTTAATACATCTAGAAAAAAGGCCTTGTAAGTAGAGAAATTTAGAAGTGTATAAATACAATCTTCATCCTTCCACAATATTTTACTTTGAATTTTTTGTAGGGTTCCAAGAAATTGGAGGCTACGATCAACTTGGTGAGAAGTTTTTGAATGCCATCAGCAACGACAGCTTGATGTCTAATAATAGTTGTGGGATACCACCCAGCGATTCCCTGCATCTTTACCGAGGAGTGCATGATGACCTGCCGACACTAGGCATGTGTACTGGTTTAGCGGTAATGGGACTGCATTATTGGGCTGCAAATCAGGTGAGTAGGTGTCAAAGAATTTTAGATTTTTGCACTTCTTGTGATTAATTTCATAACCACAAATTTAAAACCAGCAAAATTGTTTTTACCCATAGGCTTTCTTGTGTAACTGTTTGTAATTGGGCTATTCCATTTAAAATCCACACTACCCCTGTGGAAGGTTTTGGAAATATCTTCCACAGGGGGGTATGAATTTCAAGTGGAATGAGCACATTAGGCAGCTCCATTTGAAACTCACCCTCCCTCTGTGGAAGATTCAAGTTGAATCTTTCTCAGAGGGGGTATGACATTCAAATGGAGCTGCTTAATGTGGTCATTCCATTTGAAATTCATACTCCCCATGTGGCACATATGTGAACGTACACGGCGAATGAGCCGGAAATTCCTCCCCTGGTCAATTTTGTTTTATTTTGTGTTTAGAAAATATACGTCATAAGCTTTAAAATGGTATATTATTTTACTTCAAACAATATCCAGAAGCGGGGTTATGGTTTGTTTAACTTTGCTCCTTCAACAAAATGGTAGCTTTTTTTGTTTCTATAATTATGTGTCTCTTTTTCCACATTGCTGGCAATAAATATCAAACAGTCATAATTGGCGGTCATTTCAAATCATCCCCAAGTCAACAAGGTTCAAAAAGTTCTCTCATTGTTAATTGTTGGTTATAACATACCTATACAAAATACAATGCCTGGTAACCTACCACTTGAATAGGATTTAGACAAAGCAAACAAAGACCAGAGCTATTAATAATTCTGTAGCTATCTAAGCTTAATATCCTCTTCAACAATAGGAGTATTGATTGGTGTTTGACAATCAAAATGAGATAGATGTCGCGCCAGCTGGAGGTACCGATGAATCGACCTTCATACATATTTTACACTGTAACTCAGAATACAATTTAGGGAATTTACGGCTCATTTGTGCTGTACGGTCACATATTTCGAAAATCCTCCACATTACAAATATAAGAACAATTGAAATCACAAGGAAAATATCACATTTTATTGGTATTACATATAGCCTTGATTCAAGGCTTCTGCCTTTTCCTTCTTCTTTCTTCCTTTTTTTAAAATCACTTTCAGACAGGGAAGTTAGAGTAGACTTTTGATTGTTGAAGTTGAACATAAAACCCCATTGACTATAAATACTGTGGTTTATATAATAGGCCTATAATATTGCTTGTAGATCAATACGGTGTGAAGATTGTCATTCATCCAGGTAGAAAACAATAATAATATTTGAACTACAATCTAGGCAACTGAATTTGACTGGGAAATTTTCATGTTCGATCGCGTCATCAGCCCTACTGATCTTCTGGCGGTAAAAGTTCATTGATTTGTGAAGCGGAAGTTGTTGTATCACAGGTCACCTTCAAGTAGTTAAAGCCTGAAGACTTGGAGGAAGTCTAGTATAACACTGAATCAGGCTAAAAAAATGTTTAATGCACGTCAAATTGTAAACAAAATGCGCCCTCTGGCAAAAAAAATGTTTGGTCTCTGTGCGAAACAGCAGCTAGTCGGATGGACATGATTGGTTAGTTATATCAAATCTTTATTAACAGTTTACGTACATTTTTCCTTCAATGTAGCTAACAGTACAACGGGCTCTAGCTGCAAAAAATCTAGCCCATGGACAAGGTGGATTAGCTCTCACTACTTGGCTGAAATTGACTCCTATGTTTCTTATGGTCATGCCTGGGATGATCAGCAGAATTCTTAATCCAGGTAAATAGAATTGATAAATAAATGAATAGGGGCCTACAACGCTTTATAGCGCTTGACTTACATCCACTGAGTGGATTTTAAAAGTGCTGTTGTGAAGAACAATAGGGAGTTTTCAATTTCCACAACGGATGGTTCTACGACGGTAAAACACTAAACGTTGTTGTCGTCGTTGATTTCATAATGCGTTGTCATCCTCATTCCACAACATGCAAAAAGTCTGATAACCGTCGTGCCGTGGCAACGACGACAACGTTTGCCGTTTAACCGTCGCAAAACCATCCGTCATGGAAATCCAAAACTCCCTAATAGTGCAGTGATAACACAACATTGTGAACCCGACAAGAATATGGGAAGATTAATACTACACTAAGCTAGACATGATCACATTTTGAACATGTGAGGGCGGGCTTCATTAAGCTTACTTGTGATCCAAGATCCTGTCTTAACTGTGTAATCCAATAGGAAAATGAAGAAAATTTGGATTTTGACCCTCAAAACTCCAATGTAGCATGATTTAAAAAAAATCTGCATCTGAATAATATTTGATACTATCAAGTAATGAAAGCCACATTTCATGAAACATTTGCGAAAGTTTTGTAAAATGGCCCTTCGTGCTCAAAAATTTAGCCATAAAATACATACACACATGTTATGACATAGGAAGCCATTGATAATGCTGGGACACACAATTTGGCCCATTTTGGGACATTCAGGCGAGCATACTTTTCCTCATAACATTGCCAATTATAGGCCTACATACATGATTGACCCCTCATTTTTAAGTTAAATGATTCTCTTTTTAATGAAAGCAATTTTAGATGAATTTATTAAATTTCAAAATTTTATGAACATGCCTAACTAAGCCAAAAAAGAAACTTATAACTTTTCACAAGGTCATATCTTAAAATCCTGTCTATCAAAATTAACCAAAATTACACACAGGATTGCCTTAATACTCTACTCTAAACACATGTCACTAACTATGCAGTTGTCCAACTGACACAACAGCAAAATGCACTGACATGCAACACCTTCCTGGACCACATTCACAGCGCAACAGATATCTTTGGCTGGGTTCCAATTATTCGCCTGCGAATGTGATCCCGGAAGCTGTTCCGTGTCAGTGCATTTTACTGTTGTGTCAGTTGGACAACTGCTTGGTTACTGACATGTGTTTAGAGTAAAGTATTGAAGTAATCCTGTGTGTAATTTTTGTTCATGTACAGGCGAATAATTGGAACCCAGCCAAAGAAATCTGTTGCACTGTGAATGTGGTCCAGGAAGGTGTTGCATGTCAGTGCATTTTGCTGTTGTGTCAGTTGGACAACTGCTTGGATACTAACATGTGTTAAGAGTAGCCTATTGAAGTAATCCTGTGTGTAATTTTGGTTCATTTTTATGGACAGGATTTTAAGTAGTGACCTAGTGAAAAATTATAAGTTTCTTTTTGAGGCCTGTTTATTACAGTTTGCACTTTTCAATGAAATAAATTAACAATAATTATGCTCTATTTGACTCCTTATCCAGATGCAATCGGTTGTTCTAACCCAGCAACATGTATGGAGGTTTGTCAGAATCCAAATGGTTGTACAAACATAGCATACCCACTCCTCGTAGTAACAGTTCTGCCTGCAGGTATGTATCTTATTTTGTCCAATGTGATGCAATTGTAGATGGAAAGGGGAACATAATACAATTATTGACTGCTATGAGAGGGATGGTCAAAATTATAGGCCCACAGTGAATTCAAAATCATGACTATTAGTCATGGTTTTGAGATCACAGCAGGCCTATAATGTTAACCATGCCGTGAATAAAAAGCAGTCAATATTTGTTTTATATACCAAATCTTGTCATCTATTTGGTTAAAAGCATCAATTTAGGGAAGTGAAATTAATAGTTTCAATGCGAACGGCACAGGTTACAATCTGCGATTTCCGTGTGATTATAATAGCACGCAAAAACAGTCCGTGCGTAATATCATTTAACGCTGAGAACAAAGCACACGCATCTATACCCGGGGAATAGCTACTTTTGACTTTTGGCTTTTAACCAATCAGATGGCGGGAATCTTTATGAGGTATATAATACTGGCTACCAGTTACAAAGTGTTTTACCTGCAGGGCATAGGCAGCGGAAGCAGGGGGATGGGGGAAACCACCAACTAAATTTTTCCATGGAAGGGACGTCCCCCCTGAAAATCCTGAGAAGAAAAAAATAAACCAATAATTGCCCTGTGTATCTTCCTATTTAGGCTCCAAAACACCATGTTTTGGACAAAAATAGGGTAAAATTGCAAATTTATGTGTGCTTTGCACACACTGGCACATCAAATACTCAAATTTATTTGCATTTTGGGTTACAATAGTCTGAAATTGAAAATCCCCCCCCCCTTAATTTGAATGCTTTCACTGTATTAAGGTTTTTTTAATTTTAACAGTTAATGAAATACATGCTGTATATAGCTGAGATATAATTGTGAGCATTGTGTGTCTTTTCTAGGTTTAAAAGGACTTCTAGTAGCTGTAATGTTGTCGGCATTGATGAGTTCACTAGCCTCATCATTCAACAGCGCTAGTACGATGTTTACTCTTGACCTCTGGGTCAAAATTCGCAAGATTCCTATGGACTGGAGGATGAATAAATTGACGGCAGAACAGAAAAGGAGAAATGAATTTGAAATCATGCTTGTTGGAAGGTAAGTGGGCTGATTAATTTTGAAATTAAATACTAGAAGAAAAAAGGCACAGTGATTTATAATGCACAGGCACAACGTTGATCCGCAAGCCTCAGCACACTTTAGAGGTTGTTGCTGACTACTAAGGCCCATGTCATTTCATAAACCATATAACAACTCGGGGATTTTGCAGCTTCAAGAGTGCACACCCTAGACATTCCACAATTGACCTTCGCAACTGGGATTAGCTCCCATGTAGGTTCCTTGTGCCAGGGAATTTCAAGCTAGCACAATTTTTCACGAGAGCGTACTAAAACACGGCCGGGATTCAAATCAAACCCACACCCTCGTGCACAATAGACGAACACCTTATTGATTGAGCTAACTTGACTGCCTACTTGACTGGAAATTGTAACACACTTTTATGCAAGATTAATAAATATATACAATGGTGAAATAACTTGTGAAGTACAAAGTGTGACTTCACGGTTGTTTGATGGCATGTAAACTGTAGTCATTTTTAAGAAAAGGTGACCAATGATGGCGCTATTTTTCTTAATGTATAATGGCATTAGAACGGCAGAAAAAAGACAAACAAGTAAAGGAAATTTTCAAAAAATGTAAGGAGTAAGTCATATCATTTGGCTAAATTAA